>NW_020454361.1:687005-780355 GCF_003342845.1 Nothoprocta perdicaria | reverse complement strand
GCACGGGCACGGCGCGCGCGGTGTGTGTGCGGGGGGGGTCCGGCCTCCCGCTGCGGGGCGGCGGCGGCTTCGCTTGAACTTGGCGCCGTGGCGCGGGCTGAGCGCTCGGGCGGCCGGCGGGAGCCTCTGCGGGCGCGGGGCGGCTGCTCGGGGGCCGCGGGCTCTGCCGGCCCCGCACGCGGCTCCCGCCTCGCGCCTCCTAGGTGGGTGACCCGCAGGGTCCCAGCCCGCAGCGCCCAGCCCGACAGTCCCCCGGGAGCCGCTTGCTGAGGCGCCCGCGGGCCGAGCACAGCCGGTTTCCAGCCCTCGTGGCTGCAGGCTGCGCCGGGCTCGCCCTTGGCGGCAGGTCCCGCACGGACACCGCCGGTCTGGTGTTCCCGAAGGGCTTTGGAAGCGGCTGTTCCCCCTGGGAAGCGGCGCGCTGGGCTCCGGGCACGCACGTCGTGCTCCGCCGCGGCGGCCGCACGGAGAGTTTGGTCACGGCTCCCACCAAGAGCCGCCGGTAGCGGTGAATAATGATGCGGAGCGCTGGGAAAGGCCCTGGAATGAGTAACAAAGGAGCAGCCGSGGCTCTCTGCCACACTCCGGGCTCCCCTTCAGCTCGAGGGCCGCGTGTGACCTGCCGCTGTCCCCCAGGAAATGGCAAAACCCTCCCCTGGCCCTTGTGTCCCCCGGCCTGCTGTGACCACGGCGCCCGGGAGGGAGGAGAAGCGGGGATGGCAGAGCCGGAGCAACTTCCCTCCCTTGCATTCGCACAGCTTATTGCAAAGAGGGCAGTCCTGCTCTGCTCTTGCTGCAGCCCTTTGACCTCACGGTGCTGTTGCTCGTGCACCATCCCCGCTCTGCWGCATTCGCAGTCAATTTGGAGTTGTTGCCTCATTAGGCGTCAGATATACGGTAYGATATCCAGGGTTATCTGGTCTGTYATTATGATTCAGCTGCCAGAAAGAGCGGTGTCTGATGTCTGCTCCTGTGAGCCAAAGCCTGTCGCCGATTCCTGGCCTGGGAGGACGGGAACGGCTCCCGCCGGAGCTCGGGAGCATCTCCTGACACGGGAGGCTCAGAGAACGCAGGAAACACCAAAAACTGGGCGGTCAAGTGGCTCCGATTCTCTGAATCATCACGCTGAAGTCACACTGAAGTTGAGTTCTTTCGGAGAGTGAATTAAGCAGTAAATTATCCCGGCTGGCAGTGGAAATTCCTTCATTAATTAATATTGCTGGAGGGAATGAAATTGTACCTTTGTCTGCAAAATACTCCGGATCCAGACAAGTTTCTCTGCCTTGTGGGTTTGAGATGTGATCGCCAGGCTCTGTGCTGGGCTGCAGGAGGACCCGTCGCCTCCAGGACACCCTTGGGGCTCTGTCCTCAGCACTTGGCCATCGTGAGAGYGTGGGTTATACAAACTCCTCTGGTTTTAATGGCACAGCCTGAGGAACAGTAGTGAGATTTGTAGGCAAATACCAAGAAAAACGTGGTCAACTCACTGTAGGTCCCAAGGAATGAGGGGTGTTTCTGTGGGACAGCTCATGTTTCATCTTCTGGCAGTGAAATGCCCAGTCACGCCCGTATTGGGCCAAATCAGCTCTCATTTGCACCACAGCAACTTCTTCTGGCTGTGGTGTGAGAGCAGAACTTGTGCCACCGGGATTAAAACATCCAAATTCTTCTTTTGCAAGCTACAGCCTGGCTTTCTCCTACAGACTCCAAGAGCTTTATGCAAAAATGATTATTCCAAGCCCCGCTGCCGCATCTAAGATGCYATAAAATATCCGCAGTCCACCAGCATGCAACTTGGGTATACCCTGTGTATAGGTATAGTTTATATGGAGAGAGCATAACCACGAGAGTCTGCTTTTCCTCCATGCGACACGGCGAACCGGCGCTGCAGATGTCAGTTTCTGTCAACATCAGCGGCTTTTCTTCTCCATTACCCTTTTATTTTGCCTCTGCTTACCCAGCAGGTCCTGCCTTGCTGGCATCCCGTGTCATGCCAACGCTTTTTCCCATTTAGTGACAGAAAGTTTCACTCGGCCTCTGTCCGAAGTGGATGTCCTGACCCGTGTGAGGGTCATCACACAGCACTGACAGTGAGGGGGAGCCACGAATGTACCCATGGCTGCAGCCTTGCTCCTTTCCTTTGGTTTCTCCTTGTTTTACCTTCTCTCCCCACTCTGCTGCTGAGTGACATCTCACCCTCCTGCAGCACAGAGAAGCAGCAGGTCCCTGATCACCGCTCTCCTTTCCCTGGTGTGCTCTGAGCGCAGGTTTTGCTTCATCGCAGAACTCTAGGAAACATTTCAGTTACCAGAAGTGTCTTTCCTAGAGGAATCCCAGCTCCTACTGACACAGAATGAAAAATAAGCTTTGCTAAAGCAAATGCTTTAAACTAATAATTATTCCACATATTYTCCCAATTTTACAAGGTATCTCATAAAATTGAGACGATTGCATCACAAAGGAATAGCACTGCTGTATTGTGTAGTCAGAGAACAGCTTCTTAACATGAGAAACATGAAAATGAGCTCATAAAATCGAGTGACTGTAGTTCATAAATATAATAAAAATATAAAGAAATAATTGAAGACAAAGTCATCTCTGGACAGGCCGGAGATCGCGGGCACCGGCGTCCCCGTTGTGTCGGGGCCCTTCCAACCCACTGTCCCCCCWGCTGCTCCCCGCCTACCGGCTGCCCCTTGGGCCATCCTGTTGCCACCCCTGTCAGTCGCTGGGACCTGCCTGGTGCTGCTGGGCGCCGGGGCCTGTGGCGGATTGCTGGAGAAGGCCTGACTTTGCAATCCCTGTTTTCAGACATCCCAGAATTTAGACTGCTGTGGCCCTCTGCATAGCTCCTGTGTCTTCCTCTGGCGTTTGAGGAGGAGGGAGAATTATGAAGACGGTTGAGAGATGGAAAAGGAGGCTTTTTCCATCTGCAGCTTGGCTGCTTGCTGCAGTTTAGCCACAGTATTGGGAATTTCTAAGTGAGTTTCGAATGGAGCCAGTGGTGTCCCGARGCAGGACCTGGGTCGTGGCGATAGTCTCGGAGCAGGCAGAGCCGGCGCAGAGCGCGGCGGGCCGAGAGGGCAGGCGAGCGGGCTGGGGAGAGGGCGCTGCAGTGCCCGGGGGCGGCGCGCGGGGATGAGGCCCGGGGAGCCGGGCGCTCGTCCCTGCTGCTTCCACGGCTTCCTCTCGCTCCTCGCGCGCAGGGACGCGGGCGGAAAAGCCCTCGAAAGGAGCCTGTCGGTGCAGGCCATCGCTATCCACATTGGAATTCAGGAATAGAAAAGTAATATCTCTGAGACAGAAGGTAAACATTGCTGTAGTAGGTTTTGAGTGATGTTTTTGCTTCAGATAGAAAAATCCTGGAAACTCTGAGTAGTGAGTGATGAACGGCTGCACTTTCTGCTGCAGTGACCGAGCCAACTAAAGGCGGCCATTGAGCAACATATCCCAACAGCCAAAGCACTTCATCAATCTCAGCTGCTGCTTTTATGAACGTATTATATAATAATGGGTGTTCTTCTAAAAAAAATTACAAAGGTCTCTCTCTCTCCTTCCCCTAAATATCACAAGGGGAAGCCATTAATTCTGCTCCAGTGTTGATCTCTTCCATCATGATGATGTATCCATTAATGGATATCGTATATCCATTAAACCTTCCACCCTCGCACAGGAAGGAATAACAATTATTCATTGTTGAAAAGACTAAATGAACGAATTTCACTTTTTTTTAAGTAGCTGAGTATATGTTTGTCTGCCTTCTCCTCCTGAAGGCCAGCCTTCACACGGTGAGSCTGCTCTATCTAAGCAATCCAGGCCCTCATTTCCTTGCCATTGAAGACATAACCTCACATTTTCAGACTCTCTGGACCTCAGCTCTTGCCAGACTTAACCCTATATTGCTGGCTGCAAAGGGGAGACCTCCTTGCACACCCTTGGAGAGCAAGTCAGGGAACAAGCGCTCATTCAATTAGGAGCCCATGATGAGCTGGAAAGCAAGCGAGAGCTGCACACAGGTCCTGGCACAAACACAGAGCCACAGCAAGCCAGGCACTGCTGGCAGCAGGGGTGGCACTGCCCTCAACCCGAGTTCAGTGGCATAGTGTAAAAAACCCCACAATATTCTTCGTAAAATGACTAATGCTGCCCATACATCCTTGGGCTTTTAGTTTAGGTTTTCCTGTAGATCCCGCATACATTCACCCTCGTATCATACTTTCAAAGTCATCTTTACTCAAAAGCAAATCTGTTGTTAGTGTAGATGGGGACATTGTGGGGCACAGCGTTGCAGCGAGCAGGAAATTTGCAGCTCGACCAAATCCTGTGCACACAGCGCCCCGTGCCAGGTTAGGGACCCTCATGCAGATATTAGGAACTTTGTAGGAGGGGAAGCTGGACTGAGAGTCTCCAAGAAGAAGCCTAGGAGACTACCTGGCTATCAGCACCTCCTTGAAATGAACAGCAGATGCAAAAGGTGCTTTTATGGCAGCACAAATATGAACAAGAAAATACAATTCCTGCATAGCCATTGAAAGGGCCATTCTGTGCATGGAAATTAGAGCAATTCTGGGCTTACTGTAAATGAACCAGCAACCCAGTTTGCCAAGAAATAAGAACTTCCTGTGATCTGCCCACGTGGTTTGAAAGAACTGGAAAACATTTCCCTGTTGGTAATGTTTAATTTTGTGGAGTTGCTATCGGTTCTAATTCTGGTTTTGCTTGATTCCATGATGTCCTTGCTAATATATTAGTCTATATGTAATATAAAATGCTTTAATCCCATAGAGAAAACAGCAAGATGTTAACATCTTTGCCAAGGATTAAATATGACCTGAAACCCTGAGTCTTTCTAAGCACTCCAGAGCCTTTCCACGGAGAGCTTTTACCTTATCATTTGTGACTTAAAAGGCTATTGTTATGACTGCAGGACTGCCAAGCCGTAATGCATGATTTATTATGCACAGCAGGTGACTGGTAGTTAACATTTATCTCAAAAAAGAACTGTTTTTTTTTTTTTTTTCTTGCAGCTTTCCCTGGGAGGTTCATGTTTTTGTCAGTGACAAGATGACAATTCATATTTTTACCAAAGGATGCAGTGAGTCATCTTATTAACTCCACTGAAGTACATGCTTGGCAATAGAACTGCCACGGTAAGTCTGGGGGATTTTTCATTCTTCCTGGAAACATTATTCAGGAATTAGTCCATAGTATAAATTTAGTAGAACAAATAATAATCTTTATATAAAGCAGTAGCTTCTCAGTGACGACCACAGGCCAAAATAGACCAAATATTGCATAACACACTGTTTTTTAATATTATTATTAGAGGAGCAGATGTTACAGGACAAGGCAGACTATGCCACAAACTGTGCTGTTCACTAGGACATGGTTTTTTTGAACCTGGGTACTGCATGTGAAGGAACCTCATGTGTTGAGGGAACTCAAATAAAAGCCACAATAAATCTGGCCCTGAGAATGTTGCCATGTGAATGAGTCCACATGCACCTTGGAGCAAGCGTGAGACAGGAAGGAGAAATTTGGCATCCGAAAAGAAGCATCTCCAGGATGATATAATGTATAACATAACATGGCCAGTGTACCGGTATTGATCACCCAAAGCAAGCTCCTTCTTTATTTTGCTCCTTATTTTGTCCCTCCTCGAAAGCCTCAAAGCATCTCCCAATATCCTATGACACTTCTGTAGAGGGCCAGGCCACTCGGGTCCTTCTGCAGCTCTGCAACAGAGGAGAACCCGGCTGCCCTTGCGCCGAACGGTTCTGCAAAGGGACTTCCCTGGGCAGAAGGGGCAGCAGAGGCTGCTGCAGGACTGCCTTGCTTTAGTTTATGGCTAGCTAGAGGAAAAGCAGCACACACTTTTGTTGGTAAAGCCTCTGATTCTCTTCTGTCTGCTTGTTTTTGCCCTTGAAAGTGATATTTTGTGGCACAGTCCAAGCGAACCGCTTTGTGCTTAGGCATATTTGCACGCCACACAAGCTTATCTCGCAGGAGAAGAGCATATGGCCTTGAGTTATTATTTGTTATTTCAGGGTAACTAGATGGTAACTGTACTGAAAACTTATGGCAACTCATGCGTTATCTCACGATAACAGGATAAATAAACAGTCTCTTCACTGCATGCATTAACAGTAATGGAAGGAAAAGCTCATGAAAACCACTGGTAACGAGTTCAACCATGTCCCCATTTATGATGTCCCAGATGTGTTGCTGCTTCTCCTTCTGTCATGCACATTTAAATTATAACTAGGATTCCTTCCACTTTGATATTCTTGGCTTCAAAGACGCAGCTCTGTCAGCTGCAGTCCTTAAGTCAGTGAGCATGCAAAGTTCTTTAAATGCCTGACTTAATAGAGAAATGTGTCTTTCAATTAGAATAAAACCTACAGAAGATGTAACAGAAATCATTAACAACGTATATAATGTATAGGTAGCAAACCAATACAGGGATCTAAGGGGAGAAGGAAATAGTTGCTTTGAACATCTCTGGAGTAAACTCCAAATGGTCGAATGCAAGACTGCCAAGGTTGTTGAAAAGACCTTGTAGTTAATCTGTAAAAAGACCCCTGGCTGGTGCAGACAAAGGTAAAGCCAACTGGAGCACTCAAGTATGCAATGTAATTGCGGCAAAACAGACAAATCAAGGAGCAGATAAAAGCAAAGGGAAGAGAATGGAGCTAACGCAGCTGCACAGAAACCATTTCAGATGTGTTCTGCTCGAGAATGCCAGCACATTATGGACTCTTTGAAAATACACTGAAGCAGCATTATAGAGTATATAAAAAGAGAATGTTAAACAGTTTATGGGTAAAATATGAGCTAAATTTGATGAGAATGTCCTCTAGACTGTAAGTATCTGTTTCTATGAAAGTTGAGTGGAACATTAAAGATATCATTAGCCTAGCAGGTTTTCTTGACTCAGATGTAACGCCAGATCTGCTTTTATTTTTGAGGAGAAGCAGAATGCTAAGAGTTGCTTAACCACATCTTTGTCATCATAAAAGAATTCACATCCCTCATTAAGGGTTTGGATCAAACTCTGCTGAAGAAAATGAAAGCTCCTGGTTTCAACATATCAATAGCAGGAGTGTTTTGAATGACCCCACATTTCCAACCATTCCATTTTTCAACCACTTCACCAGCTGAAGGTGAACATTGAAGGCCAAAYCAGAACTTGGAAAAGGGAAATACTTTTCAAGGCTTATAATGAGTCACAAAACATCAATCTGATCATCTTATTCTGTGCATCTCTAGACAGTATTTGTAAAGAAAAACACCCTGAAAAGTATTTTTCTTCATTCCTTTATCTGTCAGAGATGTTAAATCAGGCAGGATTCAGGGTCCCTTATAAAGATATATTATWATTATAAATTCCATAAACAAAGAACCAAGAAGAATCACTAGGAGAGAGTTTCTGCAAGTTACAAACACTAGTTAAGCAGAGGCAAAACAGCTTTTCAATACAGAGTTTCAAAGACTGTTTGTTCCACTCACAGTCACGCTGCTGGTGACTACACACCCCTGCGTGCGTCCGCAGACTTCAAGACAGGAAAACACTGCACGTAAAACATAGGAAAAGAAGTTCAGCATCCTGTGGAAGAAGTTACACAAACGCAGTTCTGTGACCGTGCGAGGCAGGCCAGGGCTAAGGAAGGCCAGGGCCGGGGATGCAGGCGCATTTTGCTCCCAGAGTCGGTGTCTCACACACAGTGATCCCAGCTGGCATCAAGCTGCTGCCGCCATGGAGGCCGGGAGATACCCCGGCCTCCAGGGATCATCCTCCGTTGACTTGTCCCTTAGTGCCCCTCAGCTGCAGGATTGAATCCAAGACCCTCAAACTTCTCTTCAGTGGCAATCAGAAACAAATGTTCTGTCCTGGTTTCTCAGTGTTTTGAAACATCTGGTTAACTTGGAGCATATGGCTAGTTCCAGTCCCGTATGAGGCCAGAAAGGTGCTTGCAATGACATATGTTCTTGCTTAGCAAACTTTGGGACTGAAGCACTACTATGTGAAAAACGACTTCGGAACACTGCCAAGCCAGCCGTTGGTTCCCAAGTTACTTGAAATTATTAAAATACAATATATTGAAACGCAAATTGTTAAAATGCAATATATTGAAATGCAATATACTGAAAACAAGGGAAATATATAACAGCATACCTATATAATCACTACTGATGAAGGATCAACACTCTACAGGAGTTTTACTACTCCAGAATGTTGATTATTCAGGAATTTACTCCATCTACTGCTCTGAGCTTTAGCTGAAAACCCAGCGCAAGGCTGCGCTCAAGGAGCCTCGCTGCACCGGTCCCGTCAGACAAGACCAAGTTACCTGCTCTTTACCCAGCCCATGGAGCACCGAGTCACTTCAGGGCAGGGACGGAACCACGCGGGCTCGCAGCTCCACTCCGGGTCCTCAGTCTCTCCAAACTCCATCTTTACAGCCAACAAAATGTGAGAGGCAGATTTCAGATTTCTCCAAATACTCAGATTTCCTGATTGCTTCCTCCTGAGAAAGAGGCATCTGGCCAAGCAGACTGCCTTACGCACATCCTTAATTTGAAGTGCAAAACAGTTCTTTTAAATGAGACACTCATACACTTAAATGCAATTATGTCTCCGTTTTGTACAATGATTGGATATTAATTCCTTTCGACAGAGCAGGGGCTGATTTTAYAGCTCCTATTGGACTATAGCTGAGAAGACAAACTGAACTGTCACTAAACAATGATTTTCCTCTCCTAACTCATCGGCTGTTTCATGTATCTGCTTAAGGTATTATCCTTGTTGCAATGAACTCCCGCARACCTAAAACTTGCCATTCCACTGTGTGCCGTACTAGGAATCCTGTGATGTTTAGTTTTATATTCATTTTAGGTGCCCAAGTAGAGTGCTYCAACAGCAGTTGCAAAACCCCCCTTACTCTGTAACAGCTGACTTTAAAATAAAACTATTTTCAATTTAAATGAAGTATCCCTGAACTAAGCACGTAGAGACCCATCAGAGACATTCGCTAATACAAGCCATATCTAACACATGCAGTATTAAAGGAGAAAGCAAAATTATAATGTTTGTGCAGAAAAAAAGGCCGTAATCAGAGTCACTTTCAGTACCTATATCTGCAGCCATAAACTCTGTCAAACAGCAGCTCCCCACATGTTGAAGGGGATCACCTGATCTTCAAATAGCAAAGAAATGCCCCAAACCCCTGCGCTGTGAAGGTTTTYACTCACGTCAGTGGTGAGGGCAGGTCCTGCTGCCCTTCCTGCAGCTGCAGCAAAGGCCGCTTCACACCCGGCGCTGCGGAGGCTCCTCCAGCAGCTTCCAGYGAGAACCGAGACGGGGAGGCCTCGCCGAATAATATTCATGGACCAATTTTTAGTCCTCTGAACAGTTCCAGTTCTGTAACATGGACGTTAATGTCAGCAGACAGTAATATTAAGATGCTCATCTTTCAATACACCATTGGCATCTAATGTTTTTCTTCTTCCTAGCTCCTCAAATGCCCTTCTTATTTACTTAATTACTGTAATCATTCCTAATTATATAATGCTTTGATTGTATTTAATTATATTCATAATATACATAAATAACATTTTAAAACTAAAGCTTTTCCCAAATGCTTAAATCATTAAGATAGTGTTTGTATAGATTCAGTTAGAAACATTTAAGAACCAATATGTTCGCGACTTTTTTTTTCCACATTCTAAAATGAAAATAAATGATCTGAATTAAATATGCTAAATATGCTATGAAGTTAATAAAATGTTAAACAGAGGAGTTCCAAAGGCTAAACTTTATCCCATACCTTCAACAGGCACTTCTTTATAGGCTTCCTGGGAGATTTTATTGTATCAGTGCAGCCTGGAAGTGTTTTCGTTTTCCGTTCTGCCAACTAGAACTGGCAGCACTGGTAGATTCCCATGGGAGACGTAGGTAGCTAGAAGAAAAAGATTTTGTCTTGAGAAATCGTGTGGAAACAACATAGGATTTATCAGATAGCCAGTTCCTAAGCCATAAAAAGCAGTATGAAGGGATGCCCACATACAGACGAGCCCTACAGGCTAAAGTACATTCCGGGCATATCACTAGCTAAACAGGGAGCATATTGCCTCATTATTGATTTTTTTTTTTTTTTTTTKGAAAATAATTTCTTGGTCTTTCAGTAACTCTCAATATATAAATCACTGAAGACAGAGGCAGATTTCCCAGCAAGACAGAAAGAAGCAAATTTGCTCATTTTGCTCGTTATAGCTCTTCACAGTGAAATTTATTTGGAGTTTCATTATAACTACCCGGTATTTCATGTTATTAACCTTTGAGTAGTTTTAAATGAAATCCGTATAGTTTACTACATTTACTTTGAGTCATGGATTCTACAATAACACAATGGGCTCTCAGTAGGATTAAAATCCAACTACATTAAAATTCAATTAAGAGCCTGTGACAAGTGCAGTGGTTGACTCAGAGAGAGYCTTGCATTTCAGTGTAAAATGATGTGCTTTGTCACTGCACCGAGGAGGTAAGATATGTGTTTGTCATAACATAGTAAAATGTCAGGCGCTCTTGTATTTGAACAAATTCTAACGTTTTTCTCCTCATTTTTGTTTCTCCCCAGTTAGCCAACTGACTTCACAATGACCGAGGGCTTAGACCACAGGTTCAGTAGTCTCACCTGGGATCAGATTAAAATTCTGGATCAAGTGTTAACTGAGGTAATACCCATTCATGGAAGAGGAAATTTTCCAACGCTGGAAGTAAAACCAAAGGATATCATCCGCGTGGTGAAGGAACAGCTCCTCGAGAAGCAGATCGCTGTTCGCGACATCCGCCTGAACGGTTCCACTGCGAGTCACATCCTCGTGAAGCAGAATGGAACCAGCTACAAGGACCTAGACATCATTTTTGGCGTTGAACTCCCGAGCGAACTCGAGTTCCAGGTCGTTAAAGAGGCAGTCCTAAACTGCCTGTTGGACTTTCTGCCAAAATGTGTTAATAAGGAAAGAATCACTGCTCAGACCATGAAAGATGCCTACGTGCAGAAGATGGTCAAAGTCTCCAACGAACACGATCGCTGGAGTCTCATCTCACTGTCCAACAACAGTGGCAAGAACGTAGAATTAAAGTTTGTTAACTCGCTCAGACGGCAGTTTGAGTTTAGTGTCGACTCCTTCCAAATAATCCTGGACTCCATGTTAAGTGTTTACAGAGAGACAGACTGCAAGCTGACAGAAGACTCTCACCCCACGGTTATTGCAGAGAGCATGTATGGAGACTTCAACGAAGCAATGGACCACCTAAAGTACAAACTTATTTCCACCAGGAACCCTGAGGAAATCAGAGGAGGCGGCCTCCTGAARTACAGCAATCTCCTCGTCCGTGACTTTAAGCCAGCAGATGAGGCYGAAATTAAATCTCTGGAACGTTATATGTGTTCCAGGTTCTTCATTGATTTTCCAGATGTTGCTGAGCAGCAGAGGAAAATTGAGTCATATCTGCGCAACCACTTCATTGGGGAAGAGAAAAGCAAGTATGACTACTTGATGACTCTGCACGGAGTTGTAAACGAGAGCACTGTCTGCCTCATGGGACACGAACGAAGACAAACTCTGAACATGATTACAATTCTGGCTTTAAAAGTACTTGGAGAACAAAACATCATCCCCAATGCCGCCAATGTAACATGCTACTATCAGCCTGCTCCGTATATCAGTGACAGAAACTTCAGCAATTACTACATTGCTCACGGACAAGCCCCCGTCATCTACCAGCCATACCCATTTCACATACCCGTGCAGAGCGGCATGGTGTAGTAAGGCAGTACCTTCCTCAGCACTTACACCCTCTCTCTTCCCACTCCTCTCCATAATAAAGGCCTCATTAAAACACGTTTTATCATCACTTTTGATTTCAGGACTTCTTTTTGTGCAAGTTGCCAATGTTACCTGGCAGGGCCCTGTTGAAATCACTATTACGCGGATCACAAAATGAGTAAGATTGCTAGCATTCTTCCTGATGTGTTTGTATCCCTAAATGCGCTTGGGCTGTACTTGTCTTTGGACAAAAGGAGATGGATATAAATGATTCTGATTTTGTACAATGAAGTGCACTAAGTTCTAGGACCTGAAACAATCTTAATCAAAATTTAAATAATGAAAAATTAAGCCAATAAAATACCTCTCAGTAGAAACGGCTGATTTTAAAAATGACAGTGTTCTGGATACRGGGAACTGACAGGATCATCCATCAGTTATATCCATATCCATTCGGCACATTTTGAAAATGCACGTTGGTCTCTTGGTAGCTCTGCTCTGTCGGTCTGATAACTCCCAGTAGAGACTTGAGGCCAGGACCTCGCTGGGATGGTTGGCAGAGAGCACCCTGCCAAGAGCAAACACACCATTCCTGAGGATCCGGGATCTCCACTGAGGGGGAGATCTCACTGTAACATCCGATCCGCAGAGCTGGGCCCCAGGATCTGACTCGCAGGTGGTGCAAGTTCCATGGGCTGCACCTGTTCTGAGTAAATTTGTCCTGAAAATCAAGGTAACAGGATGACAAAGGTGGAGATTGAGCACAAAGGAGCTTGCTTTCTGTTGTTAACCTGTGATTAATCAGAGATGCTTAATTGCGTAATGAATGGAGTCAGGAAAGAACGGAAGAACACCACATAGCCAAGGGATGCATTATATTTAAGTGGCATGTAGAAAAATGTTTTATACTAGTGATGTCCTGTGTGTGTTCAGCTGTCTGCACACATGCACAGGAAAATCCCTGCTACGATGAGCAAGTCCACCTGTATTGAAGCTTCTGTATGTGTGTGTTTACCAAAGAGCCGCCTGCCGTGCCACGAAGTGCCTCTCGGTGCCGGCAGCCCCGCGTGGCACCAGCCCCGGGCTGAGCAGGGCAGGGAGCCGCGGTGGGCACGGCGGGAACGCTGCTGTCCTGGCGCGGGCACGGCGGGAACGCTGCTGTCCTGGTGCTCCCGCACGCCGGCTGCTCCCCGGGCTGCAGCGCGGCAGGACAGCACGGAAAGGACGGTCAGAACGCACGGGGCTGTACAATCAAAGCTGGCGATGGGAAATACGAACAGCAGATTGCCTTGAAATTTCTGATGTTTAACACGATGTGTTAAGAACTCGCTCCTGGTCCATTGTTTTACATCCTGATTGTGATTTTGCAGAATATTGGCTACAATTGTCTATTTATAGACAGGTATCAGGTCTTAGAAATTTATGCTACTCTTAGGAAAATGATTTATTTGGAACAGAAATGTGTTATGCACCAATATTTAAAATAAGAGGTTTCTCAGATTTGTAAGGTCCCTGGTGATCTACTTGCCAGGGCCACGTCGCCTTCCCTTACCCACTTACAGGCCTCTTCAGGAGAACAAAGGGTTTCCCAAAGGCAGCTTTGCTGATTGGCATCACTTAACTAAACCTCCCTCTGTAAAATATAATGCAAAAATCTAGTGCAGAGTAATGTATGAGAAATGTGCGTACAACATAAGGATATAGTAATATATTTTGGAGGGAAATTTATTTTATGCAATGTCTTTGATGAATATAGTACATTTTATTATTTTTCCTCATTTTCAAATATATCCAAATATGTTCCTTGCCCAGGAACACTTTTTTTTTCACTCCCAGCAGTATTTTCACTTCATTTAATAAATTAGGCAATTCCAATTTCCATGTTATCAAATATAGCGGCACTATATTTGCATTTAAGCACTTTAGAAAATTCTCCCCATTGGAAACAAAAGAGAGTGAAATGTGGTGGAATGTTTTGTTGTGATTTGTTTTGAAGTTAAGCTGTTTAGATTAAAGTGGAACCTTTAACTTTAGTTTGCTATTTGCCAAAATAGCAAACTAAATAAATAGCACTGTGAACGTCTGTAAGAGCCTTACTGAGACTGGGTCCTGCTAATGCCTGTGCTTGGACAGCCGGCCCCAAAGACCTGCAGAAAACAAGTCTGCCAAGAAAGGAGCATTTTCAWCACATCGTGTAAATCCATTGCACCTTTACCTGCAGAAATATTTCCAAAATAATTGTGTTTTTTGTTGTTGTTGTTTTGTTGGTTTTTTTACATAACAAGTAGAAACTTGCATCACTCTGTAAAACGGACTATAATTCTCTTTTTGAACCGGCCACTGCAAAATGTATCTGTGATGATGAACTAGCTGTGGATGTGCATAAACCAGCCGCCCACTAGTGCAGCAACTGTGCATTTATATTTACCTGTTTCCTCCTGCTGCATCTCTGTGGATACGGCCGGGTTAGACCCAGAAGGACTCACCGAGATCCACGGCATTCGTGGGAAGGGTCTGCCTGACGTTAACTGGCCCTGAGTGGGACTCGGGGTGGAGAAAAGGACCTGCAGGTGACGGTACAGACACACCAATATGCAAAAATGACTCAGGTATAAATAAATCCTTTACTTCTGTTCAAAAAGGTCTTGTGTTCCTTACCTAGAGGTAATTCTGTTTTGAAAGTTATGGSAGATTTATGATTTTATATRTGTAAATATATATAAAATCTTACATCTCTACACATGCACCAACAGCTAACAAAATCTAATGTTTTTAAATATTTCCTTCCAAAAGCTACATGTTGTCTAGCAGCAGTATTGGACTTGGAGTTTTTTTAAAGGTAATAATGGTTCTGGAAAATCATATTAAAGTGGGGACACAGTTGTGCACTGCTGCTGGCAAAACCCTGATATCAATAAGTAAGGTGAAATACTGCAACCTCTTCTCCAGTTACTGTCCATTTTACTATGTGCAGATATGAACCTACAAAGAATTAACTGAGAGACTTTTTCAGTACCGGTATCCTGAGCTTCATGTTTACATTATATCATGTTGTTACAATCTGGTTAATAATTATAATATCTGGAAATTGTAATGTTGATTTTATTTAGTCATATAAAACTTCTTAAGGTCTTCAGTTTAAAGTAACCTAATGTTGTCAGGACTTAAGTGTTTCAAGTGCTTTCCTAAAAATGTCATTTGAATTTTGTGTTATATTGTAAAGGGTCCCTTGGAAGTCTATTCTTTCTGGTCGTTCCTTTAAAATGTAATTTGTGAGCTTTATACTCCACATATTACAAAGGTTTTTGCAAGGGACAAAAGAAATGTGCAATTGTCCTCAGTGGAGATATTCTATTGTCTGTTGTGTTAGAGCGACCCTCCGGATCTTGCAGACACGGRGGCTCATTTACCACTGTGTCACTCCAGTTTTCCACCTGTGTGATTTGCCTGATGGTGGAGGAATTGCATGGACACAAATCTGCAGTTACTCAGTACTGTACTCAATGTTCCTGTTAGAAATATCTGGAGACAGGACAGCAGAGAAGGGTTCGGCAGCTCAGCAGCACCAGGATTCCTGCGGTTCAGGTGTCGTTTGCTCTGTGTTTCTACTCAAATAAATCAAAGGAAGGGCACTGAGCCACAGAGCTGTTACGGATGAAGGTAGTTCACTTACTGTGCCATCTAAAGCTGTTGAAAATATTGTGATGCTAAAATGTGTATTAATCACACAAATCTGTAGGTCATTAGTCTGCAGTGTTGACTAGTGCCTTTGGGTATTTGGGGAGCAATCATTAAAATAACTTTCTTGTTTAACGTGTGGTTTGCTTGTAATACATTCATTAGTCTGATGAGACGTCAGTTCTGGTGGGCAGACTCCTTCCTGGGGGTGTCTAGAAGCCAAAATGGCATTGCAGAACTGCGAGGAAGAGCGTTAAAGATTTAATTATGGTTTAAACCATAATTAAACCATAAACCACCAACGCAAAACTACCACTGAGCCACAGGCTACACCCTGCTCAGAGTCTTCTGAATGTCTTGGGTACATCTCAGTGGCGGGTTTGTCAGAAGAGCTTGTGCCAAATACTCACATTTTAAGTGCCTCGATATATATTTATATAATAAAAACATGACTGTCTTCTGCATAAATAAAATGAATGCTTCAATTGACGAATTATTTGACTTCACGTATGTCTAAGAATACACGTGACCTCCTCCAAGAGCACGTTCCCGTGAACCAGAGCAGCGTTTCCTGCTCCAGACGTGCTGCGCACGGACAGCCCTGCCTTCCACCTCCCCGATCCTGCCCCTTTGGGAAACAGGCAGCAAAAGTGCCAGGGATTTGTAYGTTGTAGGAGCCCCAAGTCCTGCGCGGAGCCTCTGTGCCCGGGGCGGCAATTTCCAGCTGTTCCCAAAATAACCTTTTAATAGGAAATGTGCAACGAGATTAAAGGGAGAAAAGGTGACAGAGCCTGCTTTTATTTGGGAAAAAATCTGTATCTCTCCTCTCTGCTTCAGGGATGCTTCTAAATCTACACAAAATGGTCTCTGACATTTGATGGTGTCCACAGGGTCGCCCAGCACTTTAGCACCTCACCTTGTTTAAATTTGCCATTAGACTTCCTCAGAACATGTTCTTTTGCCTACTTTTTGTCGAGGAATGGAGAAACTTTGGTGAAAGTCTCCACTTTCTCATATATGTTTTTTTACCAGAAAAAAAACATCAAGCATAACTTATTCTCCTGGCCATTTCTGCTGTACAGTCAAATTCTTCATAATTGCCCCCGAGACACTACTGAAAAGAGGAGTGGGAAATGGGGAAGCAGCCCACTTACGCGCTCCTTGTTCCTGTGAATATTCCTCAGCATTTTCCCATGGAATTCGTGACCTAGCGTAATACCCGAAGGCCATTTCATTTTCCAGCCACCACCTCCCTCCCGTTTCTTCTCTTCCCTCATCTCCATGATTAAATACTATTTCGCTATTTCACAAGGAAGCGATTTCCTTCAAAGCAGCTGCTTCCCCACTCAGCTCCATTTCACGCCGCACTGCCCGTGTTTCCGAAATCCCAATTAGTCACCACGGAAAGCAATCCCACGCCGTACTAATCAGAGCGTCGGGCCGCTCGGCCGGTACGCCAAGGGGGAAGGCAGCCCCCGGGCCGGGGCCGCACGCTGCAAACCTGCCCCCTTTCCTCAGCACGTGCCCCCGTGCYGCCCAAGCGGCGAGCTGCTACCGAGCTCCCCGTCACGCCAGCCCTGTGGACGCTGCTGCAGCTTTCCTGCCATTTTCTACCCATATTTTTTCCCTTACAGTGTTTTACCGGCTCCTGACATTTCCCAGACAACAGACAGAAACTGCATCCCATACTTTTGCCTAAAGGATAAGAATTGATATTAAGTGCCTCTCTTTTTATTGCATTGCCTGTTCATCCTAGGCAGTTCTCGGGTAATGAAATTTTCCAATAAGGAGTTTGGATTCATTACCTGTGCTGAACGGCTTGTACACCCCATCAGGAAGGAGCAAAGAGCTGTGAACTTCTYGCATTAAGGTACAAACACCTTGTTAGGCCTCTTCAGCAGCTGATTAAACTGTAAGTTACGGGCCCAACACTTTGTCATGTTCCCAATCAAAAGCAGCAACAAGGCAGCTTCCAGCCCCGCTGTTGCAGCTGCAGCAACGCTAAACGAAGCTGCTCTAGCACAACTCTAAATAATTTATTCCAGAGATTATTCTGTTTATTAAATAATGCATTCGGTCAATCAGTTTCTTAGCTCTTCCTGCAGAAAACAACATTGTCAATCTGTCTTCATGTCAGATGTGCCCGCCAGGCAGCAAGCATACGTACTTAATACGTATTCCTTGATGCTGCACAGAGACATCCGTGTGCTGTCACGCTGCTCTGAACCGTGAGGTAGGGAATCTGCCCAGCTTCCATGCGGAGACACCACTCGGCAGCCGAGCAGAGCTCCGGGCAGAAGCACGTCCGAGGTACAGGCTTGGCTGGCCTTGAACTCAGCGGGAACATCAGCGATCAGAGCAGAAAGAAGAGCCATCAAAACAGAATAAAAGTAAAAATATTTTGAAAGTACAGAGGCAGGAGGCTGGGCTGAGTGCCCGCTCTCACACCCCATAGGTTTTCAGGTAGGGGCAGCAGCAGGTTGGCTCCTTGCTCCGAGACCTGCCAAGAAACTTCAAGTTAAGCTAAAAAGCTTTGTAAGAGGCAAAAGAGAAGCATTTTAGGTCTTTCCTCAMGGCTCTCTCCTTTATGTTTTTCGTAACAGTATCAGGCAGTGGGTATTGATCAAAACCAAGCTGCACTTGCAGCTGAACAGGACAGGAACGTTTCCACTAGCCGGAGCTGCCGTTCCCAGACCTCCCCAAGGCCGCTGGGGTTTTCTCCTCTGGTKGGCTTCCAGCTGGGACCAGGAGCTGCTCATGGACCTAATGCATTAGGAACGTTAATTATCAGAAAAACGCAGAAAGAACTGCAGATACTTCGGCTTTCGCAGTGATTTCGAGTTGAAACGGGCAACATACTCAGTACATGTTTGTGTTAAGAAACAAAAGAATAATCGTTTATTTTTAAAAGCTATGGCTGATTAACCAAATGTCCCTTGGACAGCAGGGTCTCATCCCCAAACAAAGAGCTGGGTTGCTCCTGGAGCTTGCACGTGTGTAGCTGCCCCTTGGTCACTGTTTGTGCAGAGCTGTGACAACTTCCACCCRTTTCCCTACTCCTGAATAAATCCAATAACATCACAAAATAAATAATTCTAGACATGACCTTTGTGGCTGGATGATACCTTCTGCTCATGGCTGCTTTGTGAGCRATGGGCTTGGAAATGGGCTCCCTATCAGAACCACCCTGAGCACATGATGGGACCCTATTTGCTGCAGGTAGTGCTGTATCCTCAATTAATTCATCTATTTTTAAGTATCATTATTAAAGCTTCTACTATTTTATTATTCACCCATTATTAAATATTTGAACACTCTCTCCTTTAACTTTCTTCATCAACGGGCCAAGGTTTTATGCAGCGTTAGCAGGAAAATGTAAGTAAATCCACAGAAATGTCGCGTCCTGATAACTGTTGGAATATTTTCRGAGTTGGCAGTGTCCAAGCAGCAGCTCCCTCAGAGAGCATTTCTGCTAAAATGACAGAGACAAATTTGTGCGCTGGGTACAGCATTTTCCCTTATACCTGTTGGAAAACATTACACCATTTATTACTGATTTTCCTCTGTTTGCTTTAATTTCATTAGGCTTTGAATTGTTTTAGAGGGCTGGCAACCAGTCAAAAGGAGGGTCAGGTTATGACAGGTTGCCAAAAATCTGTGGAAAAGGCCAACGCTGAACAAACACATCCCAAATGAATGCAGGGGATGACGTCGGGTCTTCAGACATTGCYCCGAGTGCTGCCACTCCTGATGTGCCCAGTGGGTCATCCGGGTGCTCCTAGGGGCTCATGCCCATCTTTCCTGTCCATGCTGTGATAATCCACCTCCCTAAAACCAGACTCATAATCCCCTCCTCTGCTTAGGTGCACACTTGGAAAGARCTGCAAAATCTGGGGATTTTGCAGTTTCGCTGCTTGCTCGAGGGCTTCTTGTGGACATGTGGAGAGCTCTTCATGGCCTGGGGTGTTTCTTTGTCTGGTGATGGAAGGCAAAGTCAGAGCTCATCAGTTGAGATGCTTTTCTGGTCAAAATACGATCGTTCAAGTCTGTCTACAAACGGGAAGAAGGCTCATCCACGGAGGCTTCCTCTTCCTCTTTACCTCCAATTAGCAATTCACAAGGGCAGAGTTATCCCAAATTGCATTTGTGATCTCTGTAAAAGCCCAAGCCATAGCACACGTGCTGTAAATTGGACACGTACTCGTTTCATGTGGTTGGGGCTAACAGTAATTGTGTGTGATTTTACAGCACAGTYCCTCGGGGTAATTTTTTCCGGTCAAGCTGTAGGACTCAATAAAAACATGTAAGAAGAGTAGAGTGAATAAGAGAATAGAGAAGATAAAGTTCTTCTATTATTATTATTTATGGTTGCATTGGGGATAGTGTAAAAGCCAATTCGAAAGCCACTGGGAATCATTAGAAAWCCTTCCTTCAATATTAATGGGGTTTGCATAAGGCTCAGCCTCCTACAAACGGGGTTCTACTTTCTATTTAACATGACTAGAAGATTTCAAGATTGCTTTTCATTTAGAAACATGTGTTCTTCTCTTGGTCTCCTTTTTGAACCCTCATGGCTGGTTTTCACTGGAAAATCTGCCTCTCTCACCTGAGCCAGCTTCAGAAAGCCAGGAGTAAAGAGCTAAATCCTCAGCTTCTGCCCGTGAACTCCTGCAGGCAAAAAGGCTGGTGTCCAAACTCTTGGCATATTTACACATGGCATCAATGGAAAGCCAAGGAAGAAGGATCCAAGTCTAAGCCGGAGCCAAATTCAATTTTCCTCCCTTCTGAATTTGGCTTCAGAGTCCCAGCACAAACTCCAGGTCCAGCTTTCAAGACAACACCTGTATTTGTAAAGGTGGTTTTCATTCCTCCTCAACTTCCACCAAGCACAATTCACTCAGATTCAAAACAATCTTATTCCCTAAAATTAACAGGTCCTATTATATCCACAGATTTAATACATGCATATTCTAGCTACCAGAGCAGGATTTGGTAACCTTAGTTTCTATGATTTGAGAGACACCAGGAAAATACTTCTGACATTTACGACTTCTGCGCACTGACAATAAAAAAGGACCCCGCCAACTCGCTCCTCTCACKGACAATAATTCCACGGAAATACTGCTGGACATTATTATTTATAGCGTTTTAGTCACCCTGGAAACAAACTAGACGCGACCAGACATGACTTTTAACACAGCTAATTCTATCATTAGTGTCAGTACCACCGAACGACTCGCATCAACCTCCCCGGCGCGGYGCGGGCCGCGTTGCCATGGGGATGCCCCAGCCACRGCGGCTGCCATGGCGGGGCGGGAAGGTTCCGCCTCCATGACGCCCTTCCGTGGTGGCAGATCTACCCCATGTCTTTCCAGCCCTCTCTTGGCTTTTCCAGCTCCTTTTAGGAGTTTGGCAGTGCTGGTCCATGGCACCGAGGACACCACGGCCCTGCTGTGCCAGGCCAGCCATCAGGTCAACTGTGCGAGCAGCCCCGGCCCTCTCCGCTTGCACATGGTCCCCTGGAAGAGGCATTAACTAGCGGAATTCAGTTTAGGAATTGAAGATATTATGTTATTGATCTGTTACAAACTCAGTGAAGCACCTTGCAGGGGCAGTTTTGGGTTAAAACTGCYGGGATTAAAAACAAAATAATCCCTAAATTCTCCATCTGCTAAAAATGCCATTTGGGGGACAACAAAGCATTCAGAAATTCAGACAAAATTGGTAAGAAATCTCTGCCAAAATTAAGTAGTTTGCCTCAAAACATTTCATGTTGACGTTTATACACGCAGTGCCTTAGTCTTTTGTTTCAAAACCCYGCTTCCATCTCAAAATTTACTGCAGATTTCATTAAAGGGGAAAAACCCAGTTGCAAGTACAGGGAAAGCTTTCCCCTCAGCGCRCCCAGGACTTTCAGCTCGGCCCAAACGACATCAATCACCAGTTTTAGCTTTGCTCCCCRCCGACTCAGAGCGATCCAGAGGATGTTTCCGTGGGAGTCCAGGCCGTTAATCAGCCGGCTCCGACCCTCCGTCACTCCTGTGGCCAAGGCCCCAACAGGGCTCACGGCCACGCACGTATCCAACAAGCCCGGGATGCAGGACTGCTTGCGTGATGAAGGGCTCCTCTTGTAGGACACCCTTATTTTAATACTAAAAGCTCTCAATAGTAGCGATAGGGATGCAGTGCAGCAAGGAGGGCAGGGTGTGCCTGTCAATTAGCACCTGCCTCTGCTTAATTTCTCTCTCCTGTGTTACCCCAGCCGTATGAGCTGCTGATTCATGAAAGCAAAACTTGCCCAAGAGCTCATGCCCGGGCTGCCCACACTGACATAGAYGTGGAGATCAGCAGCATTAGACCAAGTGTCAAGATCCTTGGAAGACCTAGCCCCCAGCAACAGGGAGAAAATCCTCAGCAGAGCTTAATGAGTGCAGCTTTAATGACTTCCTAGGTGTTTAATTCCAGTCTACGTCATCTGCCCTGCAATGGAAGGGATCAGCACTCTTTAATTACAGCAAAGGCTGCAGCTTTATTCTTCCGAGTTCATAATAACTTCTCTTACTTTTCCCTCAGTTCTAAATACTTGGGGCCAAATAATTACTGATGGTGTTTCGAGACATTTAATACCATTAAAACATCCTCCCCCACCAAGAAAGCCAGCTTTTGTTTCTGAGTAACAAGTAAACAGCTCTGTAATSAACTAATAGTGATACCTGGGAAAAAATAAGTTATTAAATCCCTCTCCTGAAGGCTAAACACATCAGCTCTGCACAGAATTGTCAAGACATTTGCCTAAGGAGTGATTTTTACGGTTTGACTGCAATGTTTTAGACCATTCATCACATTTCAGTTATTTCATAACGATGTTGCTACCAAGACCCTGCTGCTTCTGGAAGCAGGAGCCCTGCGATGGAGGCACTTGGACAAGCAGATGCCTCCAGTTTCATGCGAAGGGCAGGGAAGCAGCTGGGCTGGTAGGACCATGTTGGTGCTGGGAGGACAGTTGGACACACAGTGAGGCCAGCACTGGGGTCTGGTGGGTTTTGCACTGTGGAAGTCTAAGTTTGTTTGCCAGGCCCTTTGTGAATCCCTGTATGAATTTCCATGCATGTTAGGAGATTTCCTGCCTGTTTCACTTCACAAATGACCGTTGGAGCAGAGGATTTACATGTCTACACAAAGCATGTGGAACAGGCCACCAGCAGTGACAGAATATGGGAATGCATGCACTTTTTGGTAGGAAAACTTCCAGTTTGTCTTCCCCATGCTCCCAAACCACCACGGACTTTTTGCTCTTTTTGCAGATGCTCCTCACAGCCTCCCACAGAGATACCCCCAACACACCCTGCATCTCCAACTGTTTCATCCCATCAAAGCAAGACTTTTCTAGGACAGGAGGTTGCAAAGCAAAATTGCAAATTTTTGCTTTTTTTTTTTTTTGGTCTGATCATCATAGGCAAGACATCCTCACATCCCTCTGGCAAAGCATAGCAATTGCCTTCACACAAATTTACAGGGCAAACTTCTCCAAACTAGGTATCTCTCAAGGGCTACTGAATGGACAGAGTACGGAAACAGGGAGAAAGCACCTGCAGAAGGTGACCTGCAACTGGAAACTTTACCCATCTCCTGGCAGGTTATTTAAACTGGGGGTCCTCTAGAGAAGACTGACCAGGCTGCTTCCAGGGATCATTTCTGGATAAATCACCATTATTCACTTGCTCTCATTTACAGATATTTCTTTTTTAAAAGCAGCAATTTGAAAACAGCTCATGAAGCAGAAGAGATGGTTTTAAAATAAGGAAAAATGRCTAAACAAACACTGAAAGCAGATTTATCCCTTCCCATTAGGGATAAGACGGCAGCATCTGGCAATGGGGATTCTTCCTAGACAGGTTTGYGCCGAGTGACCGGCAGGTAAAGTCAGCAAAGGCAATCTCGACAGTGGCTGCTCTGGCACTTCCAACGGGAACACACGTGCTTTGCCTTGGGAAAGCTGGAGAGCTCCCTTAGCAGGCAGTAACTGACCCGCAGGGCAGGGTGTGCGGGAGCCTGGCACCCTGCCCCAGGGCTGCTTCACCACYCAGATGTCTGCCAGAGCCCTTAGGGAGGCGACACATGGACAAGCACSGAGATGGAGGGCAGGGATACGTGCCCAAAGCGCCAGGAATAAATCCAAGTGCTTGCTGTGCGTTTTTCAACGAAACCAATAGCTTAATTTTGTGGAGGGTAGCAAGGAATCGCTCTTCAGAGCAATAGTTTAACCCCAATGTGATTTTATTGTGCTTGTATCCATCTTCCTTAGGCTTAATACTGCACATCTGAAACTTTYGCTTCCCGGGACGGAGCCTCCTCGGTGCCATCACCACAATGGTTACAACACCACAGACCAAATCCAACGAGCCCACTTCTCAGGGCTGGTTTTAAAGACAGACATAAGAAAATGGGCAGCATAAACATGATGGAGCCCACAGAGCCTCTTTGCTACTCACCACTGTCCCCCCAGCAAGACTCTGCCCCCAGGTGTTAATTATTCTGCAATTTAATCCAACTGAAGAGCACCTGCTCATCAGTCACGAGCCCGCCCGCATCCTGTTTACATCTCAACCCTGTACGTTGGTGGAAAGAACACGAATAAATGACTGACTCACAGCGTCCGATTTCTCACATTTCATGCAGTTTTAGTTTTCCTTGTACTTTGCATTCAAATACTTGTTCCTTTCATCACCTTCATTACACATTAGCAGGAATGCATGCAGACATAAATAGCTCTTGAATTTATAAATATGGTGCAATTGATGTATTTTATTTTACAATTATTGTGATAAACAAATGGGATATTTCAGTGTTGCTCGAGTGTGCTCTGTAAGTAATGCATCTCATTGTCCTTTAATTGTATGTAGCTGGTAAATGAGCTTTAAAGGTTGTATTAGTATTCGTTAGGCACAAGCTACCATACATTTTTATTAATTTTGCAGAAAATAACTGCTTCATCTGATCAGGGCCAAGCTGAGGGGCAGCCCAGCGCAATCGCTTCTCACAGGTACACGTTACTGCTGCTTTGCAAAGTCCAGTTACAAAGCTTGCAGAAACACTCTTTTTAGTTAAATTGTGTTAAATTAGCATAAGTATGTGCATTTAGCAATTTTATTGCTAACATTTTCAGGCTACAGTCCTCTGGGAAGCAGAGCTCGAGGTCCTTAGTAGCTAGTGTAGGATTTGTGCCAAGCCTGTTCCAGATGTGCTACTGCCAGGTGATTAATCCTGCCCAGAAGTCAAAGTTCTGTCCACCATTTTGAGGACAGTTAAATGAAAAATTAAAGAGGGCATAAAAGGTGGGAAGRGGGCAGAACGCATCAGGCTCCCTCCAGTGCATGTGAAAGTGTCAGCGTGAAATTGTACTAAAAAGCAACTCTAAGTGAATCAGGAAAGCTATGAAAGYCTCAGTTAAAATAAAATGAATGCTAAGAAATTGCAAATATTGCAGTTTTCATCCTACCCTGAAGGCTTYCCAAAAGGCCTTTTAGAACAAGCCAGCACAAAAAATGCAGGGAATAGGGGTCCTAGATTAAAAAAGGCAGCGCTTGTTGGCATAATGATATATCAGATGGTGAGAAAAGTATACAGATGAAAGATTATACGTGGCAATAAAATATCATAACAATCAGAATTTAAGACTCACTAGGAAGTTTACAATTATCCAGTGTTTTTCTTAAAGTGGGCAAAAATCCACATGTTGTTAAYATACATTGAAAAACTTAATATCCCAGAACTGCTTAAATCTCTGCCTGGACCAACATCAGGAAAAGCAAAGGACAGCACAGATGGAGAGTGACAGAAGTGACACTCTTCATATGAGAGTGGCAAGGCACCRGGGATTCCTGCAAATATTCCATTATCCCCATAGCTGAGGGAGCCCCAAATCCCTCCCCAGGYCTTAGACCTGGGGTTGAACCTCACAAGCGGTAGGATTTAGTTCTAAATCGCAGCAGAAAGGGGAGTCAATGGGCATTTGGCAAGAATAACACACCCAATAGAGAAGAAAACAGGTCAAGCAGATGATAACTCTACATTAATATTTAAATGGCAGTGGAGCAGCCCATCTTATGTACTGCCTAGGGACTTAGGTTGAGTCAATGAAGCTGGCCTTTCCAACCCCGTCATCTGCGAGTCTGTAAATATTTGGGGTACTATGTAATTTGCCTTGGAAAAAACCCTGCAAACTTGCACTGAATTTCAAAAGCCAATACTTCAGGCTTCCAGACTCAAGGGAAGAGAAAGATTACTGTTTGTTTTAAGTTACAGCAGTGAGGAATGTAGTTATTTTGATGCTTAAAAGCCTCTGAAGTTATAAACAAACTCTAGAAGGGGAAATATTATAAACATTTTCTTATTCCATTAGATTTAGGATTTAACCTAATACCGCTCCATGTTTCACTTCCTTTTTGTGGATGGGGACAGAGCGTCATTCCTCAGGGCCAAGCTGGGTGCAAGCAAGGTCCGGCACGCACATTTTAATGGCAAATGACATTAACGCATGGGAAGGCCAGCTGAGCCTGCCTTTGCTTAAGTGACATCTGCACTAGAGAAACTCCACTAGTTTTAATATCCATAGGCCTAAGTTCAGCTCCGGCACAGTTAAAATCATTAAAGTCACTGCATACAAATSATTACATCAGGTCCTCAAAGCACTTGCCTTGCAAAAGGTAACACATAAGTGCAGGTCATTATCATTAGCACTGTGGGAGCCAAGGACTTCAGGGACTAACTCTTTCTAAAATTTGACTCTTCCCTTAAATTAAGGCATTTTGGGAACTCTGGAAACGCAGCATCCCTTGACAGATACTCATTCAGACCACTTCATTCAGGAGGATTTCTTTCTCTAATCACACCACTTCAAAAAATTGTTTTATGAATTCCATGATTAAAAGACTTTTGAGACAATTCCYGAGAAGCTGAGCAGTGCCAGCAGTGAGAACTCATTTCTTTGTTTTCCTCATTCAGTGCAACCTTAGAGGAAGGGAAAAGGCAGCTTTGCAGCATTTCAGTGAAACTCTCCCATTTTTTTCAGTCAATAGTAACAGTATGATCTTCACACTCCAGCCTGATCACAGATGGCTTCTCCCACCACATTAGCATTTGTCAGCATTCCTTAATTAACCTTTTTGATGTTCTTCCTTTTAAGGCAAAAACATCAAAATGAACAACAGCTGAGTACTAAATATACCACCAGGAGGACACAAAAGCAGGATGATGATATTTTCAAACTTCTTTTGAGCAGTGGGATCTGGATGTAGGTTGGCTGTACCATGATTAATTACTACCTCTACAAACCCAAATCTGAGCATAGACACATGCTGCCCATCAGTGCATCCTGCAGTAACGTAAGAGCAACTACAACATCCTCCCTGGARTGCACAGTGTCTGTCATTAAAGTTCTTCATCACTTCAGTTCTAAGCAGCATCTCCATTCTGCTTTCTTGGCTGAATTTGATGGCCTGAATTTGATGAATTTTTAGTGCTAGTGAGGACTTCCCAGGGCAGCACTGATGTGCTTTAGCCCACACACTTCCGAGCCTCCTCTCCAAGGTGAGCAAGCACCACAAGGCTGTCACTAAAATACACACAGCTGGGCACAATCTGCCCTTATCCATCCACAGATGAAGACTTTGATTTTGGTTCCAATGGATTGAATTCCTAAGAAAAACATTTTGGTTATTAATGATGYGTTTCCACTGGGATGGCACCAGGACCAGTTGGGATGGGCCTTGCTACAGCTCGTGCTCTGCTAGCTTAGGCTACACAGTGCTCCTCTACTCATACTCTGACCAAAAATATATAAAAATAGATTTTCAAAAGCAATTTCAACTTTGGCCCCAGAACAGCGGTGAGCAGTTGAGAGCTGGATGCCCARCTCCCTCCTTGTTTTCCAGCTGCTGAATTACAATTAGTAGTGAGTTAAAATACAGATGATTTTCATGTTATTGAATCTCCACAGATGTTTCTGCTGGCCTAGTGATATTGCAGAAGGAAAAGCAATGAGGTCTTTGTGAGAAGAGCATAGGAAAGGACCGAGTTTCCCACCGCACATCTTCCCTAGCTTGCGGTAGACGTCAGCCTGTATTTAAGCAAGGGAGGAACACTGGCAGTTCAGTTTTGCAAACAGCTCTTCCCCTCAATTTTTAATGGCCACCTCCACTTTTCTTTCCCCCTTGCTGCAGGGTTGATTACCCAAAGTTCCCTGACTGTTGGCCACTTTTGGCCAGAAACATTTCTAAGTGCCCTAGCTAAGGATGTTATCCATGTGGTGGCCTTTGAGCAGAAGAGAATAATATATCCCTGCCCTAAAGAGCTCCAGCTCGTGGGACAACTTGGAATTAGATGAGGTCAGGGCAAACTAGTAGGGCAGTGGTTGGGAGAGAAGGCTTCMCATCTGCCAGATTTGGCACCACCAGTCCCAAACTGACCTCAGAGCAGCAGAGAATGCATGCACACACATACATATAGGCACAAATACTTATGTACGTAAACATGTGYATGTGACACTAAACACACACAGTGCCATGCACACCTGTTTTGTACCTGTTACGTTGTTTTGTCTTACAGAAAGGACAGAGTCCCCTCTGTCACACACCTCGTGGGTATTGTGTAAACCTACCTGTGGCGCTCACAAAATCCTGCTCTTGCCATTTGTTATTTACAGGGCAGTATTTCAGATTTGTCATCCTTGCCCTATCACTAAAGCATGAAAATTAAGATAATGCCACCACTCAGCCACTAATGAATCATACCTAAGTATCTACAACAACCGCTTCCAGATAGTTCCCAAAATGCTCATTACATCATTTATCCATCATTTGCCCATGCTGTTGGGAAACATCAAAAAAAAAAAAAGGCAGAATCAAATTCCTAGTGTTTGAAACCTGCTATTTTTTGCCAGAAGTAGTTAGCTCTCCTGTAAACAGTCCCAGATCTAAGGAGGTGCCTCCCAAACGCAGCAGATCCATGGCACAGCTGGCCAGCAAGCAAGACTAGGCATGCAGGAGCCTGGTTTTTCTAACCCATGCAGGAGCCTGGCTTTTCTGAGAGCTGAAAGGCAATTTTTAACCCAAGCTCAGGTCAAGTGAGTGCCAGCAGAGAGGGGCTTTTCCCCCTGCTCCACCAGGTGGGCACAAGCAGTCCAGCAACTGTATTACACCTAGCACAGACCAGAGCAAGCAGAAGGCAGTATAAGGCACTTGAAGTTCTCAAAGCCTTCTGCCTGATTTCTTGTTTCCTGAGACAGAAAGGAAAGCAGAGATGCCAGAGGATTTTTAGAGCTGCTCAAATAAGAAACACTCAAAAGAAAGAGAGGAGCACACCTGCCTGCAGTCTCAGAGGAGACCATGCTGCACCCAGGGCTCAAGCATGAGAAAGGAGCATGAAAAGAATAAAGAGGATTTTCTRAAAACCAAAGAAAAAGTTGTACCTGACCAGCTCAGGCCCCTAGCACCCAAATTCACATTAGCCCCTTTCTAAGGCCCTGCAGAACCATTGCTATAACTCACCAGCATGCAGCTCTCCTCCCTGCAGCTTCCCCTTCACCAGCTCTGCAGAAGTCACCCTCTCAGGCTCACCTTTCATTTAGCTCCCAACAGCTGGTAGTAATTTCTTGCTGAATGGAATTAGCCTTAATTAAGGCAAGTCACTAATCACCTGCATCCTTCAGATTATACTGCTTGTTTACTCACTAGTTTTGGAGTCTTCCTTCCYCTGTGCCCAATCTCATGGAGAGAGCCCTGGATCTTTTTCCCAAAGAGCTGAGATTACATTTGGTGGTGTTTAAATCTAAAGGGAGCTTATTTTCTATAATGTGTTTGTAGCATTGATATGGTTGTTGCATCCAACTAGTAATGAAATGTGTTGACACGAAACCCCTTTGCAGAGGCCTGCCAGCCTCTGGGACCTTCTTTGCAGGCTGTGAGCAGTGAAATAAGGTCAGTTCAGCTTCCTGTCGTAAAATAGTAAAGCTTCTTTTTACACATCCCGGCTTCTCTACACAGCCCATGGGAGCCCCTCTCTGCTCCGGATGGGAATGGGAACCCTCTTCTCCTGGATGTGAGGGCTGTCACCAAGAGCACAAGAACTCTCTGGCACGTGTAATTCCCATGTTATCTGCCAGAGAGAGTAGGGCAAATAAAACTTCCAGGGTGAGAAGTCTGAAATATAAATTCCATTTTTTTTCTGGTATTTCCATCCTTGTTTCTTTCTTTGTAGGAAGCAAAGCTGTGATCTCTCCCAAATTACCCCCTCATCTGCTTAGCCAAGCACTGTGCTGTCTGTGCTGAAGATCCCCAGCAAGGCCTTCAAAGAGCAAAGTGTTTGGATGCAGGTGCAGTTGTGGCTCCAGCAAAGCCAGGAGGAGCTGCCATCGACGCCACCGGAGACACGGCCACTTCAGCTGCTCTAAACTGCCGTGAATCCAGTGACTCCCAGCACTGCCAAAAACTTGYTGCACAAATAAACTATGTAATTTTGAACTTATAAAAGAATCATTATTGATGCTCAAAGCCAGTGCAGAAAGACCTTGCTCTTGCAAACACAGTTCTAACTAAAATGTGTTACACTCCTAAAATCTAAAGTCTGAATTAGCCAGAAAACAATGCACAGAAGAGGACGAATGCGTATCACCTCTSAGCACGATGAATCACTTCTCATGCAGCTAGACAGATGCACTCTATGCAAATTGAAAGAGAAAGACTAAACTTAGAGAACATCTGTAGCGATCAAGGGAAGCGGCGTGTACGTTCCAGCCTTTCTTTTGTACCACCTTTCAAAGAAAAGCCATTTAAAATATTAACAGCCTCCCATCCAGAACACTAATACTTGCAAAATGACATGTCATTTGCACCTCCACATTTTCGCTGTCAGCCAGTGTTTAGTCACGCCAAGATGAAAAGCAAAATTATGCCATGCAAATGAAGTGAACTTTCACATCAGCTTATCTATTTATTTCCCCTTAAATATTGCGATTATTATTTCTATTGCAGCATCACTCCTCCCCGGTTCGGATGCGCTATTAATATGCAGAAGCACAGGCTCTTTTAGGAGCTGTTAACATTCATTAGCACTGCGGGTCCTAACGCGGCGCCAACCTTTCCTCCCCTCATTGTCATTCACCGCTTGCTGCGGCTGGCGCGGAGGGATGTGGGCAGCGCGGCGTTAGCAGCACTGACGTAGCCCTGCTGTGGTGGCTTCGCCGCTGCGACGCGCTGACATCAGAGCCTGCGTCACTCCGGTCCTTTACCGCTGTCCCCGGAGACGGCAGCAGTGCAGGGTGATCATTATTTAGATCCCTCTCGAGCTCCAGAGGTTTCGGAAAGATTTTCTTCCATTGTCCTGTGCAATCATGTTGTCATGGCTACAAGATATGGACATTGGACACCAGCCTGGCGCCGCTTCTGCAAGGAAGGGACGGCGSATGATGTCCCGAATAGTTTGGGGGGGAGCGAAGGGGGGCTATTACCATGGCTGAAAAGAGAGAGATGCTAAAAAAAAAAAATTCTAGAAAAGACTTGGAATTTTTTTCTTACTGATGATGATTTAAAAAATTAAGATTTTCTTTATCCTTTTGTAGAGTAAAACATGAGAGGAWGGAAGCTAATTATGGAACTGGACTAAAATTTCTGCGTAGCTCTGGGTGCTGTTGGAGCTGATACCGGCTAATCTGCTCTGTGTGCGACTGTTGCTCCCCTGCACAGGCTGCCTCACTCCATAATGCAGCCCATAAATTCCTGGATGGATTACTCCTACTGAATTATTTGATTAATAAYATGACTCCTTATTACATTGCAAACCAGCTGCAGACAACTTTGCCTTATACTCAGAGCACAGCAGTGAGAAATGTGGAGCAATTTGGCAGGAGTTTGGTCCCAGAGCAGCCACCTCAGCCAGGCACCTCTTTCCCCAGCGAGCTCTCCCCTCCATCACACAGCAGGTATCCCGTATCCCAGGCACATGATGCCCCAAAAGGATTTCAGGATGTCCAAGTAGTTGTTCTGAGGGAAACACATGTAGGAAGAATGCATTTGCCAGGATTTCAGACTGTCCATATGGCTAATGTGTTGCTCTCCTGAATGTCCATGGAAGAAATGATAAAGGGGATGAGGTTTGTCTCTCAGAGCCGGGCAGCTTTTGCTGTGCTCTACAAGCGTGCAGCGTCCTGGCACTCAGTGGAAGCACCGATAGTTCGGAAATGTGTTAGTAGATAGTAAAAGCAGACTGGAAAATATCCAGGGGACCGAAGCCAACTGTTAAATGGTAGCTTCCTTTGCAGTAACTCTGGGAACATAAGGACGGGCTGCAGGATGGTGCGGTGGGAGCTCCGAGGCCGCGGCCACACGTCCGTCCTGCCACGACGCCCGGGGCTGCACGTCCCTGGCTTGGCTGCCACTCACAGGGTGAGGGTTTGTGGYGGCTGCGATACAGCAGTGCAGTGTTTTGGTTTTACAGTTATGGCAACAGCGTTTTACAGCTCAATGTCAAAACAAGACAGCTTTCCCTTGTCTATACGTTAATTAGGCAAATGTGTGGAGATGATTTATCAGCCACATACGGAGCACTGTGAGAGGAAATGCTGCCTCTCGTCAGGCTCTCTGAGGAGGAGATTTCCCCATCTCTGTCTGCCCATGTCTCCCTGGCCACTCCTGTCTCCCCAGCGTGGTCTTTCCAAGCCGCTTTGGTGCTTGGGCCGGTGTCAGTGAGAACTGGCCATGGAAACCTCCATGGTCCCCACACCCTGTCCATGGGAACCTCCGAGGTCTTGACATTGGGACGTGCCAGACAGTGCCCATTACCATCCGTCTCTGCTCAYTGCTGGCGGGGCAAGCTCAGGCAAGGGGCTCCATGCTTCTGGCACCGCWTTTTGGCTTCTTGACTAGTGCCAGATGTTCCTGTGGCCTGACGGGTTCCCATAAAGGCAAATGAGGCTTCCAGGGATTCCCCAGTATGTGTTTGTAGGAAAGTCCAAGTACAGGAACTCACACTCCTTCCATGCTTCTTTGGTCATACTTGTAATTTCAAAGTGAAAAGCAATCCACCAGAAGAAAGTCCTGGACCTAACACGTGGAGTATGTCGGTCAGCAGTAACTAACTGTTAAAAAACAAACAACCAAATTATGGAAGAGACAAGGAGGAGTACGGGTCTGAACTCCTTCCAGTTATTTATGCCAGTCTGAATAGCTGAGGAAAGGTCTGGTCTGACTGGGAGCAACAAGAGGTCAGAGGACTGTCCAAGGCTTGGAAAACAAGGCCACCGGGCAAAGGTGCCATTACTTACCTCTGTGCCAGTGCATTTAAATGAAGAACTTTCTATCGCCACATAAAGTTTCTTATTAGAGCCTTGTCTCCCACGAGACTGTCGGGAAGAAGAAACCCTTCCACAGCCCAAAGCAGGTCATGCTTTGCAGCCTCGGCCTTTCAAAGCAGCTCAGTTGATCTGTCGTGCAGAACAGCATGCTGAAAACAACACTCGCAAAATCCAGTCCCTACAATCCTTAATTACAAAGAAACTGATGGAACAAAAGTTTCCAGTTATTTATTTACTCACATCTCCTTGGCTGATTACCTTATGTTGGTTGACTTCCAATGCTCAGGGCAGACAGGTCATTCAAGAAACTAATAATGGTKATTTCTTTTCTGCTCAGGCTGTAATGACTCTCTTTCACTCTCTTCCTCTTTTCCTCCTTTACCCTGYCTGTCGTAATAAAGATTTTATTCTTCAACTGTAACTGAGAGTGTCTGTCCTACAGCAGTGCTGGAAAAGCCATGTGTGGAACTCATAATCCCCAGGACACCTTCCCCTTCCCATCACCTCCGTTTCCCCAAGGAATGGCCTTAAAAAATCCCACTCATACGTACATCACAGCTTGTATTATAGCCATAGGTAACATATAGCGAAGTATAATCCTATATGATGTTTGTCTGAGAGGAATTAGTGAAGGCAAAGTACGTGCTTTTGTGCTTTTCTAGACAGCAGATGTTAAAACTTAATGAAATATGTTGTGTGAATCCACTAGCACCATTTATATTAGCTGACCTTTGCTGAGTTGACTCATTACATGTTATAAATAGCCACTCCTAATATGCAGTCAGTATACATGTGATTTGCTTAATGAATCAGGAACAATCATAAAATAATTTCCCACTGATAATTCCTAAGATATTTGAATAAAAAGAAGACTGCATTTGCATAGCTTCCCAGAAGGAAGTAATCTCCCTGAAAAATATTCTGATTTCTGACTGCATTAGTCAATGACTTTAGCACAATCACTTTCATATGAAATTATGCTAATGTCATGTGGAAGATTTCATTTTCTTCAAAAAATTTAAGCTCAGTAGGACACAGAATGACCCAAATGACTGCGGAGAAATGCACTCCCCMGAGTAATTGGTTGCACGATTCATTCAAATAAATAATGTTTTAGTTACAGAAAAAGAATTAAGCGAGTTCAGATCAGATAGCTACAACGTGGTCTTCAGGAGATAAATCTCTGTGTGCTACACACAACACGCCTGCTTTTAGGATTCACCACGCTGTAAAATAAGCAGCTTGGAAATACGCAGGCTAGGCAGCGTGCAAGCCCGAATCCCGTGCAGCATTTAAACCAGCACCTTAGCAGATAACGAGCGCAGCTCTGCTCAGTGCTGGAGCAGAGCTGGGGTCAAGCAACACTGCAAGCGCCGCCCTGCGCTCCCGCTGCTCCCAAACTCACTGCTTGCTTCTCAGCACAGCGAAACCCCCAAACTCGGGCTCTCTCCCCAATGCAGACGTGATGCCCTTGCCAAAATCCCGAGTTGGAATCATATCTGTGTGGCTAACACCATCACGTTACGCTTAAAACCAGCTTTTTAAGATGATACCAATATTCTCATGCCCATGAAACACACTATCAACTTAAAAAATCATGAGACAATCTCAGCAGCGCTCTTCAGCACTCACCAGCTTTATATTCTCTCTGACAGAGGCATCAGGCACAGCAGACACTTTCATAAGGTATTTAGAGAGGCTAGGCAAAATAGCCATGGTTTTGGAGATCTTAATTCACAAACATTGGCTTTAAAGTGATGGCTTTTTAATTGATATTTTCAGGAGTCTGTTCAGAAATCCCAGCCTTCCTTCCTTGCACTGTAAAAAGTAAAGCGACCAAATAATGAAATGGAAATGCAATTAAACCACTTTTTTTTTTTTCCAGCAGAGCATCTATCAGACCGTGCTTATGAATTCTGGGTGTTTTGCAGTATTTGGTTGTTTATTTGCTAGTGTGGTGGGTAAGGGAGCACATGGGAGYGCTGAGACCGCCCGGGCAGGGGTCTGTCTGTTTGCTCTTCTGTGGTTTTTCTCTTTTCCAAGTGCAAAACTTTGCTGCTCTGGGAAGAAACAGCYTGTCAAGAGCATCGGGAGGCACCCAGGCCACCAGGCACCCTTTCTGTTGYTGAAATACAGCCGATCCTCTTGGCACAACCCCAACGTGGTGAAAACAACTCATTCTTCACAGAAAATGGCTTTGACCTGTGAATCGATAAAAATCACTATATGCCCAAACCAGGAGCCTTATATTACACAGACACTTTTTCACCATCACATTTCTTTTGAAAAGCCAGTAATATTTATGAAAAGCCAGCAGAAGAAAGCYCTGCAATAAGGCCCTACTCATTTGTCTACATTTCTGTGTTACAAGGCATCTTTTCTTCATAACTCTCCCAACGTCCCCTCGCCGGTGGCCACCAAAGCCACCATCAGGACAGCCAGCAGCTCACAGAGCCTCCCCAAGSGGCTATTTTATTTAATCTGGCCCAGCCAGATTAGCTGTGGGTCACAGAAGCTGTGTAGAGATCTACACTCTTCCAGGAGCAGGTTTCAGAGAGGAAATGGCAATCAGAAATGAATCCAAACACCTTGGGCACTCTTTTCTGTCACGGCTTCTGGAAATGTCTTCTAAAGGCTTGGACTCTACAACCCCCAGGTGTCTGAGGTCAGTTCTGGTCTGGCAAAAGCAAGTCCTGACTGCGACAGAATAGCCAGAATTTCAGTGCTTTCTTCTCCTGTGCCAGGGGTCACAATTCCCACCTTCTCTTCAATCTACCATGAGATACTCAGGAAGTCACTTAGGTCACTCTCTTAAAAAGTAGGCAGGTTTAGGCACCGTGGATGGCCAAGAATTGAGAACGCGTGTGCTATGCACCTAAACGATGGGCCCTATAATTTAACACACCTGTCAGAAATAACCCCTTACATTCACTATGCTTTGCCTTACCTATTTCTGAAAAGCCTGCTACAAACTCCCCACAGGACACAGGGCTATTCAAAAGCATGTAAAGAGCGGGTTGAACTTGCTCAGTTCAGTCACGAATTTCAGATCATTTCCAGCCTCTCCCAGCCTGTGGTTTCAAGTGGTCACATCCCTCTTGTTTCATCTTCCATCAAACCCACTCAGTACTGACATAGAGACAGAAGCAAACATTATTATCTCTGCACAGACTTACATACTTCTGCAAATGTTAATAATGTTAATAAAGTGGGGGGGGGGGAGGTTGTTTTTTCTTTCTTATTTGTCCCCAAAGGTTTTGTTTTTTGGTTTTTTTTTTTTTTGCCTTGGTAAATCTCTATGTGTCACTGAGCCTCCTCATTCAATAGTCTTTGCATTGGGATCAAGAGAGATGTTTGAAAGAAGGTGCTTTGCAGTGAGATAAATACTGTATCTCCACAAAAAATAAAGAACTCCTGAAAAGTCAATTATAGGGCTTATACTTAAGGAAAGATTACTTCACAGCTGCTAACTGTGCGTCAGTGCTTCAAATGCTTCAGAATTCCTGAAAAGATAAGTTTAAGGACACCATTGGCCAAGGCAGCTCTCAAAGGAAAGTGTCTGTCTCCAAAGTCAGGCAACAACCAACCCTCCTTTTAAAGGTTTGCTATGAAGCCATCCTGTGTGGCACGTCATTCTAATAATGGGATTACTTCTGGTAATAATATTGTGTTCATGCTTGTGTTCTACCTCTGCAAAGTGTGTAATAGGAATTTATACCCCATTGAGCCCAGAACCGTAGCCTAGGCCTCCAAATTGCCCTTTAGGGCTTGCATATATAAATATGTGTCACATTCCCATACACAGGCAGGCAATTGCAAGCCCTAAATGCACATGTGAGCATGTTACTCACGGAGGACGGTCCTTTCCATGTCAGCTCACATATTCCTCCTTTATTCCGTCTACATTAACAGCGCTTTGCAAGTGTCTCTTCTTCCCAGTCTCAGTGACAGCCATTAGCAAGAGGAAGTCACAGCCTCAGCAGTTCTGTTTGGAGCAACGTGGCGAAAATAAGTACAGGGAGCTTATTATATGAAAGACTTATTCACATGCTAATGATTCATTAGCACACGGGGGCATTTCTGGGACTGAAGAGTTAGTCCTGTAGCCATGGTGAAGCTCATTCACCAGGTTGATGTTATTTTGCACCTCTTGCTGATTACATTAAAGAAAGTTTAATTGAACGCATGTGGATCTGGGCCAGGCTTTATGTTCTGGGCTAGCGGCTATACAGCATTCCCAAACATAATGCCCATTTGGCATTTAAAAGTCTTTCACTCTATCGTATATTTTTTAAGGACCAGACTGCTACCAATCCTCTTCAAAAGGCTTCCCAAAATACACAACAAAGCTATTTTTTCTTTCAGACCAGAATCACCATAATGGATTATTTTAAGTGCAGCCCAGATGGCAGGGACCATGAGGGAGAGGGCGGCAAACAACTGATATTGGTGGTATAAATTTCCATCATATTCCTTTCTGCCTAAGCTGTAGACAGAGACCCAGATCCTCAGCTCACCTCCAGTGCCAATTTTCAATGGCCAAATAAAGTCTCACTTTCTTTCCTGTGGGTCTCAACTTTCAGGCAATCTTCCAGAACACACTGTATTCAGTAATCCTTAAATAATCTCCTTTCATTAGTGTTTTGCTCTTCAATACCTTTCATCCGTGTTTTTCAAAGGCCTTTAATTAAGCCTCAAAATACTCCTAAGTTGATGGTGGTATCTCTCTTTTACGGAGGCTTAATTGAATCAAGAGAGGTCAAGAGGCCAAAAAAATAAATAATGGGACTTTCTGTAGCCCTTTCTCTAACTCTTCCTCCCCTGAGGACATGAAACAGCCTTCAGGAACAACCAGAAGCCGTTACCGGAGAGGAGGAGCAGCCCCAGAGCATGTTTTCCCTCTGCTTTTGCCAGGATGCCTGCGGAAAAGCCCCGTCGTGGCCGGCTCTCCTCGTCACTGTCCCCTTCTCTGTTGTCTCGAGGTGTCCTGGTACCTGGGCAGTTTGCGGGGTCACCAGTGGGCTCAGAGAAGCAAGGGGGACGTGCCCATCTCCATCACACGGGGGCTGCTCATGCCTACAGCACGCTTGCAAGCCGCTGGAATCCCCTGCTGCCCAAGTTCGGGGTTTAGCTGTGATTTCAGTGGCAGAAAGACCGAGATTTAATGAATGTAAAAGCCTCCACTCAAATGTCTGTATTTTCCAAGTCACTTGGTACTTTTCATTTTAAATTTCTTCAATGAGTGTGGCTTGCTGGCCAGTTTAGAAATATAAGTGCTTCTCATGAGCTCTCGGTGCAAGACAAACAGGTTTTAGCAATATGACTCAGTGTTTCATAGAAATTATTAAAAAATCATAAGCAAGTGCTGCTTCCCACTAATTTCCAGTTTCCAGTCATGTTCCTATTGTTTTCTTGAAAGAGTTTTACCATCCAGACCTCTACAAATATACAAGGGACTTAGAGAAGACATTCGCTGTGATTGATCAGATGTAGACATCTATAAAAAAAGGAATATGAGAAAACATGAGCAATATCTCTGTTTCTTTCAGTATTACGGGCAGTAGAAGACTGAGCTGCCATCACTACAGAAATACACTGCCTGTAGGCAGAGATTTCCATTACAAGAGTATCAGTCTCATGAACACAGAACAAGATAAAAAATCGTTCCTTTGTACGATGTTCAGCAGAGGTAATTAATTGGGGATCGATTCAAAAGTAATCTAACTCCTTTTAAGTTTACAGTGCTAAAAGCATGATGGATGATACGGAGAGCAAGAAATACCAGTCCACCAGGGCATGAAATGAATTCTGCATGTGGAAGAAGCTGGCCCATCCTGAGCCTCTCACCAGGTGTTTCCAAACACTGGTATCCAGAGCATTTTTGTTTAAATGCAGGTAGTGGCACCTCCATTTCCAGGTAAGCTGCACAGCCTTAACTGGACACATAATCCCTACTGTTCTCCCAGTAACAGTTGCAGCTAACAGGGGTGAAGCGCTGGGAATAGGAAGCCAGATCTCTCGCTCGTTCTTCTGAGGATATACCAGACTATTTAAAACATTTGTGTCTGGCAGCAGTGCCAGATTCGTGCACACAAAGGCCTGGCCAGAAGCTCTCATGGGTTTTCCAGACCCTTGYGGGCTGTCCCGAATGCCCCTCAAAGACAACAGGCAGGTCTCTGCCTCCTGCCCAGCACGGGCTCGTACGGCTCCACTTCTTGGGCTCAGTTTGTGGGTAGCCTCTCGTAATGYGGCACTGGGCAGCCTCTCATAATGTGGCACTGCTTTGGCCTCCCAACACAGGAATCAAGACTAACAAGTTATGTGACGGCAGATCTGAACCACCAAAGCACACCGTTATTTAGCAGCACACCAAGAGACAGRCAGGCTGCAGAATATAGGTTTGCAACATACAGTGGTTGCTGATCATGCCTTAGCATGGATTCTCTTGACTTCTGAATGAAAAATTTCTGGTATAGTAAAATAAAAAATGAAGCAAATTTCACGTCAACTCCTAGGGGAAACTGCGATGGAATTAATGCATTCATGCAGTGAAGCAAAAGAAGCTGTCAATGCAGTAACTCGGCAGCAGTCCTTTTGTGCACTTTTCTGTGAGAAYTTCCTGACTCCTGAACACTCTGGACACCCGCGACTGTATTAGCAAAAGTCATCTCAACTTCTATCTTTTGTCCAACTGACTTTCCCCATCTATGTTCTCATTATGTTTGTTCCTTCTCTGTGCAATTGTTTCACGGTGCCCGATAAATCAAAATCTAGTGCATTAGCTTAAGTAGCTTAAGTTTAAGCTTAAGTTTAAGCCTAAATTTAAGCTTAAGTTTAAGCTTAAGTTTAACAGGACAAAGAACCATGATGTCCAGATAAAGCAAAATCCTTTGGAAAGTCTTTGTCATATCTTGAGAAAAAACACATTTACTGACAGCAGACATTCCTCATTTGCAGTGGCTACAGCCACTGTCCAGGCATTATTTTTCTTAGCATAACTTTACATTGATGGGACCCTTGCAGTACAGCCATAAAGAGCAGAAAACCTCCAGATTCCAGCGTATTTGGAGATCAGGTTGTGCAAGGGCCCAGCTCCTTCACTGACTTAACAAGGAATTGTGGCTGCTGGAGAAGGGAWCAGCTCTTGCGGGACTGTTAAATTGTCCATGGTGAAGAAGTTTGCCTCCACGTAACGCAAGGAAAGACAACATTTCCCAGTTCTGACTTGTATTTCTGCATTTCAAACATGAAAACCAATCTTGAAAATAAATGCAAGAGTCCACCGAACGCTATGAAGCTGTAGCTATTTTTGTGAGCATGCAGGTGTTTTGCAGCTATGTGTGATAAAAATGCATGAGAGAGCTAAGTGCCTCTCTCCAGAGACAGTGAAGTCATTATAACCCTCTAACTTTTTTGACTCTTATTTTCATTAGAGTTTTATTATCATTATTTTACAAAAGGAATAAAACCCAAGGAGTTTAGTGGTAAATCATGCTAACAGGTAGAGAAACAAAACCCAGGAAAGAAAGGCCATTTTGAGCACAAAGTTGCATTTCACAGAGTTACTGCTACTCCCCTCCAGCCTTCACCCAAATTCCTTCAGAATTATATTTTTTCATTGCTGTGATGGGCAATTTCGGGCAGAAGATAGATGACAACGTATTATATGATCATTTGTTATAATTTATTATCCAAGATACACAGGTAATCTGCCTACCAGGCACCTGGTTGAGGTATGGGTAGCGTGGCCAAACCTGGCTCAATAAGGCAGTTTTCAGATTGTGAAGAGTATAATAGCTCTTAAAATCCCCTCCTAGCCATTAGATACTACTAATCTAATGTACTGATCTACATTAGAGACTACTCTGTTTAGCGATTGCTTTTGCTTTCTTTGCCATGGACACGAAGTGACATTGTAAATTATTCAATGGTTGAAGCTACCAGTGAAATTTGTGCTTCCTAGGGCGAGGTTTTGATCCATTTTGGCTTAGTGGAAGTTGTGTCACTGACTTCACCAGGCCCACGCATCATGTCAGCTCTGCAGCACCAARCACCAAGAGCTCAGGGCAGATCAGCCCCGTTTCCTGGGAGGTGTCGGGGTCTCCTGGCTGATCCGGATAACCCCTCTGGTCCCGTCCTTGGAATACAGCCCTGCCAGGTGTCGTTTGTATTTTCAGGTGCRCCTCAGCCATTGCTAGAACTATTTTGACTGGAAAGAACAGCASTTGTTAATTTGGCATTGCCAGTGCACTGAGAGAGACTTCACAAACGATACCCTGACACAGGCTACCCCAGAACCTTGACTGCTTGATAAGGRATGAACAAAATCGATGAGTGTGGAGGAGTATCAAGGTTATTAGTAGCAAAAAGAATCATTTGCGTGCTTTGAATCTGTCTCTACCCTTGTTTAATGGGCTGCAAGTCAACAGTAATTCCAAGGAGCTACATTAGTGGGAAGGGAACACGAGAGCAGAATCAAACCTATTCTCTTTCTCCCAGTGCAGGCAATGCAGAACAAAGATGATCAACATTTAATATGTTTTCATACCTATTACTACCCTATCAAATACAAAATAATTTCTAATTTAAGAGGTTGTAAAGAGTCCTTTCCACTGTGATTCTAAGGAAGGAAGATAAAAGGTATTTTTGAAGAGAGAATAAGCTTCATTTGATCTATTAGTATAAAATGAATAATAAAGTTGTAACCTATTGATTCAGAGAGCAGCATAAGATGTTGTAATGATATATTTTGCTGCTCTTCAGTTGTGTGTTGAATTTAAATACATTTATTGTTTTCATATGATCTAAAAATTGCACCTTCTCTTGCAAACACAAGTTTGATTTGGCTATTGTATGATTTGTTTCTTTACTAGCAAACTGTCAGAATAAAATGATTTCTAACATGGAAGTTATTTGCTGTTTTATGAATAGCAATATTCGGTTGCATTCCATCATGAATTTCAGAAAAAGAACATTTGCTCCCATTGTCTTGTTTCTCAGCTTTCCTACTGTACACCTTCAGGATGCTATGTCAAATCCCGTCTTCATGATCAACAAACGGAAATACATTGGACATGGTTTAAATCCCAGCCCAACCTCTGCTCTGTTCTGTTCTAGAGTGGAATTCAAGCCTTGGAGGCCCAGGCTGTCCAGAAAGCAGGGCAGAAACCAGACAAGTTTTTGTGCAACTTCTCCTACGTCTCCTTACAACCGTATTGCAGGGGATACCTATACAGCTATTTTCCAAAGATATTCTGTTCAGCTGGAAATGCTCRAGCAGTTTTACCTTTACCGCTGTGCATTGAAAGCTGCCACCTCTCCTAGGACCCATAATTAGCCGGTCCTGGGGTTTTGGTTTTAAATGCACTCCCCACAAGAACGCACGTGTGTCACAGACACGCACCGGGATGCAGCACATGGAGCGTCTCCAGCTCCTCAGTGCCCAGATCTTCTTCCACAAATGCACCGAGGTCCCAGCATCACTGTCTGCCCAATTGACTATGAACTCCACCAGGTAAAATACAGCTCTTAGACCCAAGAGCTGAGACGAGGGACCGAGCATGGGCAGCAGCAGAGCGTAGATGTCCCCTCCTGTGCTTGGGGAGCAYGTGCTCCAGCTCAGGGCTTCCCGGTGAGCGGAGCGGCTGCAGCTCCCATGCCACAGACCAGAGCAGGAGCAAAGCAGCAATGTGGTAACAGCTGCCCCCTTTAATGGAGTAATTAGACAATTAGGAACTGTAAGTCCATAGTACCTGCTGTTGCCAAGGATGCTGCTTCTTAAGAGCATAAAAAAGCATCTGTCGCTAACGAACTGAAACTCTTTCCCCTGGCCTTCCTTAAACTCAGTGGTCCCTAAGTCATGTTAAAGTTCTGGWGGGAAAAGAAATATTCCAAAGCAAGGATTCTGAACATCACAATTCTGTGTAACTTTTTATGGGGGAGTTATAAAGCGCTGGTAATGGAAATGCTGACAATTCCTTAACCACAGTGGTCCCAGCTGGCCCCTCTGCTAATAAATTACATGAAATGAAGAGTAAACAGAACTATCTGATTCCACAAGGCTCTGTGCAACAGAGTGGTAAAAGCAAGTTGGGTTTTAAGCACTGTCTGATTTTTTTTCCCCAGCTTCAATTTTGACCCAAAGTCTGGAATGCTTTAAATGAGTGTTGTGTGTGTTAAGATTTTATACTGTGAATATTTCAACATATATGAATCTTTAATACACTGCTGCTCAGCTTAGCTCAGGAAATTTGAAAATTATCTGCGTAGAGACTATATAGTTTTCATAAAAACATTGTTATACAATGTACCAGCAAAATAACAAGCTTAAATTCGTCATAGTACTGACTGCACACTAGCAATCGATTTAGCTTYGTATAAATTCAAAAATGTGCCCCTTGGGAACATGCTAGATGTCATTTTTTTCCAGTGCCTATGGGATGCTATAAAGGGATCAAAAGTGACCCGAAACAACTTGCATATAGATGTTTTACAGTGCAGGCTATTAAAATGTTCCCAATTTGAAATACCTCTGGCCAGACAAATACAAATCCTTGAGTATCCTTAGCACAAACTGGGAGAAAATGGGAAGCAGCCTGGTCTCAGCTCACCCATCTCAAGGGTTAGGGCTGGCCTAAGTGCAGGACATGAGGACCGCTGCAAGGGCCCTCCCAAAACCTGCCCAGCCCCCCTGTAAGCACAGGGGGCTCATTAACGTCCCTGCGACAGGGCGGTGTGGAAGTGCCTTGCTCCACATCTCGAAAGATGAAGCCTTTAGAAGGTGCAAAATTGCAGATTAGCCCAGCCTAGGCCAGGCTCTGCAACGCAAAACGCGTCACAAGCTTCTCAGCTCAACAGCATATGCTAATGAGTTTCATTATTTAATAATAAACAGCAACAGTTAATTAGCGCAACCATCACTATGCACAAAAAACTTTAATTATACTGAAGGCTTGTGGCAATAAGCCAGTGTGGGGTGAAGTTGATTGGGAGGCTCCGCTTTCCCCTGTGCGCTGAAAYGTGGCCATTATCAGACAAGCGGAGACTGGGGTTTGTGCCTTTCGCGCTCCGATTCACAGGCTATTTGTAAATGAAATGGCTCTGGATTGTTTTTCTCAGGCTGTAGCTGCTGGAAGGCAGTCATTGCTCACCTCCTCTCCATGGCCTGCATGGCACTGCTGTTCCCTGAGGAAGGGTGCGCTCCTCATCCTCCTCTGGCTCCCGCTGTGCCCCATCCCACGGCTCCCGGCGAGTGCTCCCTAACCCACCTCACCTGCAGGTGCTGGGCTGCCAAAGCCTCGACATCCCACCACTGGTTGCTTTTACCCTACCAGGTCAATTGATAACCAGGTATTAATTGCACTTAGAGCTGAGATCTAGCCTTTCGCTATCGTTTGTTTGGTTGTCAACTGACATGTAAGTTACAAGAGCATTAGAACAAATTCTAAATATTTGACTTAAAAAAAAATCTTATTTCACAAGTTTGAAAACTTCTGTTTTGTGTGAAAGTCATTTCTTCCTGGAAATGTGCATTTTTGCCTTTATTCATCAAAAGTGTTTTAGCCTTAATTTAACATTATTCTATTGATGCTTTATGGACTAGAAACATACTGCTCTCTCCCCTGCTCGCATCTGCCATGAAAACAAAAAGAGGATATTCTGCACCTGTCACTGCTTCACAACCAGCTGAAACGAAATTCGATTCAACAATCACTAAACAACACGCAAGCAATGACTCAACATGCAAATAAGATGTATTTCTTTTTAACTCCATTATGTGATCGCACAAGAAAGCCGGGCTGCTTTCTTGTATGAAGGTATATATAGGGTGCGCCTATTTCAAAATCCTTTTCCAGACAGCTGCTGTATTCCCCATTTACATTTTTTAAACTTTAACAACACATGGTGAAAATATGGAAAACTGGAACAAAAATAATGTGCCTTGAGTCCCAGGCTACAGGTGGCATGATGATGGAGGTGACAACAGCCGGGTGCCGAGCAGGACGCCGGACTAGATGACCCCATAGTCTCCTTCCGATCAGCATCTCTGCAATCTGAGAGGCCAGCAGAAACCTTCCCATTGTTATTATTATTGCTATTCCTATTAAGTTGGAAACAGCTCCTTTCCTGGATCTGTGAGTTACACAATTCTCTGCAATCTGCTGCTGGTTGGGACACGCTGTCCTCCAYGTGCAGAGCAGATGTGGCACCTTGAACTGGCCTATCTGCCTGGKTAGAGGTAGAAGCTTTAGGCTATAGAAAGCCAAGGTTATTTCCCCTAAGATGAGCAGCTGATGATGTTTCCTGTTGTTATCCGTGCTGTAGGGATACGCCATGGTCCATTCCAAACTGGGGTCTGCTGAGATGGGCACTGTGCAGGCACATGGTTTGAGCTTCTGACTAACAACATCCACAGGCAGAAGAGCTAGCCCTGAAACTGCTCCTTTCCTTCAGTAAAACCAGACGAAGGGCAGAGGAAGACAGTAAGCATGCAGCTGCAGGCCAAGAAAGGCATGGYATAACGTACGTTCATGCTTCTGCACCTTCATTTGTCTCTGTTTTAYGGTTTCTTTAGCAATAAGAAAAACAAAGTTTGGAAAAAAAATGCCAGGGAGAGAGAGATTTTTGGAAAAGGAGTTGGTTGTGAGTAAAAGACGCAGCTATGGAAGCTGGTGGGAAGGGAAGGAGCAACCACTGTGGCGGGGAGCTTGTGGTGGTGACGGTGCCGGGGGGACACAGCGTTCGCGGGGCGCCAGCAAAGCGGCCGAGGGGATGCAGTTACTGCTGAAAAACACAAAGACRTTCAACCAAAGTTGAGTTTTGGAGTCTTTTATCTGTTTCCTGTCTTAAACAAAATCCATTCTGTTATCATGAATAAACCTAATAAACCTAATACATTTCTAACTGCAGTAAGCACAGTGTGGATTTTTTTTTTTGTTGTTTTTTGACTGAATAATATAGCTATTTAAAAAGTGCTAATTGCTTCTTTTGGAGAAAGTGCCTGAATGTTCCCACTGCAGCACAGAACAAGCAGCATATGTACGGTGCTATCAAGAACATTTATCTTCCTTGCCCCTGTACTAATAATCTCCATTTCAGCTATTCTTCCTGGCTGGCTCCATACAAAAAAGTGGGCAAATGATTTAAAAAGTTGTTGTGTCGCACAAGCACCCGAGAGGATCGGAGTCACACTGCTTTTGGAAGCCGCCCTTTGAATATTCCAGCTTCATATTTGATTCAGGCCTCATAAGCTCTTAACAGCCTGTTAAAAATTGAAAGTGTTCTTTGCAGCACACAGCCTCATATAACAGTCATACTTTGTTATATTCACGGTGGCCTTTTTGTTGAATTTTCCCCACAATTTAATCTAAAAGGCATCAACAGAAGTTCCCTAGCCATGGTGCAGTGCCTTCTACAGGCTACATGCTTACTGCTCCGCTAAAACTTTAGGAACAGGATCCTCTGCTAAGAACTACAGGGGAGCACAGGGCATTTCCTTGCCTTGCTTTTGGGAAGAACAAGAAGTACCAGGACTTTCGCAGAGAACGGAGATGCTGCTGCTCCTTGCTAGCAAATGCAGATGCAGGTACCGTGCCTTTTGGAGACAGACTGATCCAATGGGAACATTTCTGAGCAGTAAAATAATGACCACCTTGCCTTTCACTGCAGTCAGGTCTGCATCATTACAAATGGGAAGCCAAATTCACTTTAAATTCCTTTGTTAGAATAAAATTCAGTTTTACATGAAAATGAGGAAGGGAGAATGGCCTGAGGGTTTTCAAGGGGGAGGACCAGGGAAAGCTCTGCAACATCTTTCGGCACCGTGAAGAGGCCATTGGGACCTGCCAAGGAGTCACCAGGAGACCTGGCCACCAGTGACCTGTGAGCACATGGAGCAARGATTCATACGCTACGAGGGAAGAAACTGCCGGAATGCAAGAACAGCCTCAGGATTTCCCCATTAGCGGTTTAGATCAGGAGCAATCCACTTCAACACACACACAGAGCTGTTATGGCTTTGTGTATAGGGCCAGGTGCTGTTTCTGCGCTCACATTCAAACAAGAGTGTTTTTAACAACAACTTAAAGGSGAAAAGAGAAAATGAACAAACTGGAGAGTTTACCTGCCAAAAGGTGAATTTCCGCTGCCTTCTGTGAAAACTGCTAAAAAGGAAATTCCAGCAGCCCCAAGAGCTGTCCTCTCAGCTCTGTGCTTAGAGCCTGAGATACGGTTCAGAAGGATGTGGACACATCTACTGGGCTCATCTGAAGACCATTTGAACTGTTCGTGTTGAGCTCAACTCTACTGTCCCCTACCCACACAGCAAAGTCAACGGAGCAAGACCTGGGATGGATTTGCTCTATTATGCTTAAAAAAGGAAGCAGAGACTGTACTGATGAGGGAGCACACGCCGTCTGCAGCACCGAGGCCGTTACTATTGTGTTGCTCCTCACAAACAGGACATGCAGGAATGAGTCAGAATGAATCAACTTCCACCGGCAGCAAGGGACAACTTGCACTGATTACAACCACGTAGGGGCCTGGGCAAAGGCAAGGCCGGCTGACGAGCTTGTTTCCCTGAAGGCAGCGATATCAAATCATATTAAATCAGCCATTGTCTTCATTAGAGTAGGAATATTCTGCAAAATAGGAAGCGTTACTGTCATAAGTGTTCCACTAAAGAAACAGTTCTTAAAAAGCCGAGGTATTTCTTCTAAAAATCTGAGCCCTAAAACCAACAGTGGGATGGTCCCCTGGGAGCAAGGGCCCCAGGTGCCTCTAACACACATGGGACACCAAGCAAAGGTGGCGGGTCCCTCTCCTGCTCCCTTCAGCAGCCCTATGCCTCCTCCTAAGGCACAGAGGGCTAAGGCAGCACAGAGCCATAGGCAGGGCTGTCACAGCATCCCAGTTTGCTGAAGTCACYGGTTTTGCACCATTTTGCACTAGCGCTGGCCTGCAGCAGCTGCACGGATGCACACACATACAGAAATATCAAAGGAATTCTCATTCCTATGGAAAATGTTGATGGGTAAAATAGGACTCTCCGTTAAACTTCAGGCAAACTTACAAATTTTGGCTTATTAAAATAATAATTCAAACGACAGCCAAGATAAAGGAAAAGAAAGAAAAAAGCCTGAGATTTCAAGATCTATTGGGATCTTTTAGCAGATGTGTTTTGACAATGAATGCTAATGTGAACATCTGTAAAAGCAAAAATAAGAGACTGCCCTAGTAAAGGAATAAAAAAAGCAATAACTGTGAGAAAGAGCRGATTGATTTCCCTCTTGTTCCCAGGTACAAACTGCCATATCCTTGTCACTCTTTGATAGTGGGTGCCACGGGTGGCTCGGAGAGACTCATTTGCTAACAGAACAGGCAAAGACCCTTCCCCTGTTGCAACTGCTGGAAACGAGGCTCCCAAGGGGATTTATGGTGCTCACAGGTAGATCACTCTGCTCTAATTTAAGCTGAAGAACSAGAAAAACAAGGATTTTTTCCAAGGAATTTAGCAGAAATCATAAAATAAAAAATCCAAGTATTTCCAATACTGGCTAGTTTTCACCGTCCCACTGACTAATAACTGCTCTTCTTATGCCCGATAGATGACATGACTCACGCACTAGCTCCACTCTATTTTAAGGCGCTAGAATATTCAGCCTCTGCCTGAGATCACAAATCATTTTCGGTCCCGTAAGTCATTTGTTTCTGTCACTGCCAGTTGGTTTCCTGTTTACTGCTGCTGAACAAACACACTGCATGGGGGTCTCCRTGCACCAACGCACGGAGGGGACCCAGCAGGAACCTTCCACTTCCAGCTTGGGTCTGTTCTACTTCTGCTGCACCTCGATAGTCTCTTCCTCCTGAATCAAATCTACTTTTCAGCTTAGCGGTGGTGGTTTAGGGTGAAAATTGCTGGGGTACTTCATGTTCTCTTTCAACATCTACCACCTTTATTTCCCCTATCTGTACTATTATGTATCTGTTTTCCCATAAGCTATAAAATCAGTATTTTGCACTATAGAATGGTAAAAACATACATATTAAATATGTGAAAGTCTTTGAAAAATATTTTAAGCCATGCATAGTGCTTGAAAAAATCGTTTACATAGAGAGGAGCTCGGATGCTTCAGTCAGAGCGCAGAGCAGCTGCTGCCGCGCGGCTCGGGAAGGAGCTCGGGGCTGCAGAAGCTCCCAGGGCCACCCTGGCCACCAGGTCCCTTTCTCCTCTCGGTGCTTGGGTGAACAGGGTCCCCGCAGCACCAAACAGCCTCCTCACTCTGTCAGCATAACCAAAACGCGGTGGATAAACAGGAATTGCTCCTGGAGCTCGCAGGGCGGGATGAGCCCAGCTCCGGGACCGTGCAGCACCAGCTCATTCAAAGCTCCCATCCCACAGCAGCGCTTCCCGGGAACGGCCGCCTCTCTGCCCAGTGCATCCCAGCCTCGAGGACCTAGGAACAAAGCTGCATTCGGAGGGTGCCTCTTTGCTATTCTGCGCAAAGATTTTTCTCTTTTCTTCTCAACAATGTTTTGCAATGCCTTATAATGGCAAATCACTGGAGATTTAGTGAAGAGCCGTGCCATTTACTCTGCTTTGTCTGTGTTTGATTTTGTAGCATCAAAGACAAAAAAAAATTGCGTTGTATACAAATAGTGACGAGCAAATCGGAGAAAGGTTCTGAGTAGAAATAAGCCAAGAGCAAAGCATTGAATCTAAATCCCTTCAGGTTACGGCACACAAAGAACCCTGTGAGAAATGGGGAAATGTTTTATGAAGGACAATTTCCAGAAGCCTGAAAGTCAGGTAGGTTCCTGGACTCCATAGAAAGGAGCAGGAGTGAAAATCCCTTCCAAAAGCCCAAATGTCTTCAGGTTTAGTTAGATCAGAGTTGTCTTTAAAAACTTTCAGGGAAAAAAAAAAAAAAAAAAAGAGACGTACAACAAATGTCATGAAATAAAGTCATTCCAAGAGTAACATGGATGTTTGTCCCATCCCAAAGGGAGCTCGGAGGTGACAACACGTAGTTCCAAAGCAGAAAATCCATCTGCCAACAAGCCCAAGTGCACGTGAGACACACGGATCTCTGTCCAATTTACTTCTCGTCTCTGTTCCTTTGTTCTGGTAAGCAGCATGTGAACACTTGTATAGGATACACAGGCTTAAAATTGCCTTTTTGGAGGGCTTGTGCAATGAATCATCAAATGTCAAAGAACAGGAACACAATTTCCTAAATCAAATTCCTACTCACTTTCTCGTTCTCTCTCACTTATTAACCCAAACTGGAAAATATCTGCACATACTCAGAGTGAAGGAAAGGTTTTATTTAAGACTCTCATTGTTACTAGAAATGTGGTGGTGTTTGGCTACCTAGACTCTGTATTGATTGACAAAACTATTAAAGCAAAAATAGTTTCCAGACAACAAATAAGWGATCCAAATTACAAAGAACATAGAGGTTTGGGGGTGCTTCTTTTTGCAATGAACTGCTCAATGAAAACTACATGTCAAGTTAGGATTGCGTCAGAACTTCAGTTGAGAAGTTATTTACAACCCCGGTTAATATTTCAAGGGCTCTCCCTCGGCAATAAAGGAACCTCTGCTTAAAATAATGGCTAAAGCCCAATATGATTATCATATGTCCTTAAAAAATCTGGAGAGAAATCAGCAAAGCAATCTTGATGCATCTCAGGAAACAACAAGGATACCTTAAGTTTTTCCACACCCAATCCAGGTCAGCTTCAACCACTGCAGCACACCGGAGGAAATGTAGTCACATTTAATGCACACCAAAGCACATGACACGGCCTGAGTAATGAGGAAAGTGACCCAATATTACAAAGAATATTGACAATATCACTGTTAGAAGCAACAGAAGGCAGCTAAAGACTGAAATCAGCCAGAAAGACACCTGCTTTGGTGGAAAAGAAAGTTCCTCCCCAGGTGGTGCCTCTTGGCGTTCTGTCCCCGTCACGCCAATCGAGACAACTCGCCACGAGCCAGGTTGTTTTATGGTTCATCTGCTGTTTATTTTGCTGGCTACCTGTAGTGCCAAAGTCAGCACATCGGARCTGGGGTAGGTGCTCACACTCCTCTCAGTGTCACGAAACCATTAACTATTTGCTATAGCAAATGAAAGGAGGACGGTCAAACCAGCTATGGCTCTAATCCACACTTGTAATTGATTTAATATAAATAGTAAGTGAGTGCAGACTAGAGAAGCGGTAAGAATTACGTGTCTGTAGCACTTGGAGGAGCACAGAGAGCATCCAGCACAAGAGGTATCTGCACCAGAAGTTCTTGCAAATAAAGCTYATTTGAAGGAAATGGAGAAAAGCACAGGCAGTCTTACCTGAATCTGGTTTGTCCTATTTGCTTTACATCTTCTGCATGATTACGTAAACTGATCTGGGTATAAAAAATTTCTCATAAGGCTAAAAATTATTTTTCTTCTTAAATTCCATGGAGAAAATTATGCCAATGCATCATTAAATAATCACTTACCTGCCTTGTAGTCCCAAGSTAAGATGTAACTATTACTTTTTCTAGTCTCGATGTTATTAAAACTTACTGTCAAAAGACCGTCTAATAAAATGTAGTCTGGAATTAACTTGTTCAGGGCTTTAACTTTTTTCTGAACTTAATTAGAACTAGACAGAGTCCCCAGATTTGAGTTTTGCATTCAGGACATTTTGTTACTGTAATCAGAGCTGTGTGAGTATCTAGAGGGAGAGAGAAGTTCAGGGTACTCTGTAGCACAATCCATATTTCAGTTTAATTAGCTTTAAAGCCAATTTTTCCTCCCCTCTGCTTCCAACCCTTTACAAGACGCTTCAGTTTACTGTGTTTGTACAGAATCATTTCATTCAGGTGCAAACCTGAGTCCCTGTCCAAAGGCCACTAAAAAGATGTGTGGTAAATATGTRGCAAAATTATTAATTCCCTCCTGAGAAGGAGTTTCTCAGGATAACAGGGCTATTTGTACTACCACAACCCCCAGGAGGGTGYCCTGTCTCCCATCCACAGCTGTTCCTTGTTTCTCCGAAGGGACTGGATGAGCCTCTTGGTGCACCAACTGATGCCACTCAGCTTGCTGACTTGTATCAAGACTTTATTGATTATTAAGATAAATAATTATGGAGAAGGCTGGGACTTCTCCTCAAAGAGGCTCTTCGCCTAAGTGGCAGAGATATCAAGTTTGCCACAATCTCTGGGAATAAGCAGTAGGCAAGAAAAATAATAGAGAAGTAATTAAGTTGGTTGCAGTGGGAGGACAGGTCTACCTCCTCCGGAGCTGTGGGRGGCCACAGCTCCGTCTCAACAGGTCCAGCTCGAGGTCTGAGGCTGTGCAAGGCTGTCATTCAGGTGGCTTCCGATGGTGATACCAAAGGCTGCTCTCACAMAGCAGGGTGAAGGGGACAGCGAGCTCCAAAGCTTAATTGCATTACAGCCAAGACCCAGGAGGACTCTGCTTCTCACATGTGCCTGATTTCTCTGACCTGCTGCTGAATTTGCCCGTCAGTAAGAAATTGTTACTGCAAGACTTTGCTCTCAACAACTCTTACTCATTGCACGTCTTTTTGTGCAAAACTGTCCAGGCCTCTGACAGCACAATTTTAGTAGGTGAATGGGAAAAAAGGAAAAAACTTCGCTAATAAAATACTGAAAAGGCACAGAAAAAAACACACAAAAAGATAATCTTTTTGGACAAGGACTCATCGGTGTAGAGCCAGAGGTATGGCTAACTCTCTATCATTGCCATTAATTCTGTGTCCTTCAGGAACATCTGCCACCCCAGCTACATAGCACCATGATCTGGGTTACTACAGTGGTCTTCTGGCTTCATAACCAGGGTTTGGATGTGCTCAGAGGCTGAGGAGCACCAGTATTCCCGCTGTGGAGCCAGCATGACAGCTCATTCCTTCCAACAGGCAGGAGCTGTGCCAGCAGCGGGACATCCCCAAAGCTTGGGCTGYGCCACAGAGACATCAGGGAGGGCCCCACAGTCCATTCCGCATGGAGTGATGGAGCAAGGCAGGCTGCTTTGTCCCTCCTCTTCACCYTGGGGCTGTTTTCAGGCCCGAGAAGCCAGGAGGGGAGCATGTAGAAGTCTCTGCTTGGAGCAGTTTGCATTCGGAGACCGTCTGCACTGGGAGTTCTCAGTGGGAACGTGTGTCTGTTCATGCAGCCCAGCTCYGGAGCACCTTAAAACGATCCTTGAACATGAGGACACCCTCCTACTTAAATATATTTTGTATGTGGAAAGAGCACCTGCTGCTCTTCTCTGCCTTTGCTGGAGAGATGTGCCCATGGGAGACAGCTCCTCGACTCAGGCGCTCTCGGGGATGTGACAGTAGTGGCATCTGTCATCCTTTAGATTGCCTGCAGCAAATGATTACAGTACTAACAAAAGCAAGGTTGCAGACATCCTACTTGCATAACAAACTGCTGGGTTACATGCTCTTGGCATCCTGCTGGCATGCAAGACACAACCATTAAAACAAATGGATTGCCCAGGTTCTTCTAAAGAAGCTGCTAAGCAGCCCAGTTTGTTCTTCTCTCCTCTGTAGCAGAAAAGGCACCCAAGTCCCTGATCTTCCTCATACTTGATGAAAAAGGTGCATTATGGAGCACATATTTTTAGGTTAGTGAGATGCCTTCAGGTACAGAGAAAGTCTTAACAGGCTCTTCAGKAGCATCCTGTGCTCCCCACTCCAAAGCATTTCAATATGCTCTGAGTTCAGCTCACTCTAAGTCCAGGTCAGTTAATTGCTCCTGTTGAGCAGACCCAGCTGCAGTAAGATGGAAAGTGAGACAGTCTCATATGCACCAGTGTTGGTGGCTTTTGGTGAGTCAGGTGGCATTTATATGGCTTTGTAGGGTCTTTACCCTATTAACCAGTTAACTGACATATATTGGTTTCATTTTCTCAGAACATAACAAAGAACTAGGAAACAGAGAGTATGGTCTGGATCCTGCCACTCCCAAGGGGAGGGATGCTGGGCCTCAGCTCTAAACCAGAGGCTGGACTCTCTGGACATTCTGCCTGGCTTGGGCCTTCTTCTCATCCAGGGAGGCTAAAAKTTGCAGGTGACCCTCAAGCAAGCTCCAAAAAGAGGATGTCCTTGAGTGTCTGGCCAGCACTACAGATCTGTGTCTGCGTGACGTGATGCAAAATTGAAATTTCAAMGGGCTTATATAAGCCTGCAATTAAAGAGTTGATGACTCAACATCTTCAGTGATGCAAGAACAAATCTGTCAAAACCCTGTTGACTAAGAGGCAGTTAAATAGTATTTGAAGAACAYTTTGATTGAAACTTTCAGCCTTCCTTGAATATCACCTAAAGGTTCTTTGATCTTCTTCAAACCTGAGGCCGAGTTGCCTGTTGGGAGACAAAAGGATGTTCTTTCTGCCATCTCTTTTGTTTCCCTTACTTTGGCCATCTGAAAAGTATTCTGGAGGAACACATCATGTACCATGTGGTTGTTAGTCATTTTTCAGAATACAGACAGGCTTTTACTCTCAAACTGAAGCAAGAATAAACAGCATTTTAATGAAAGAATAAACTAAACAGGAACTCACGGTTTCTGCAAGAGGAGGCTGCGAGTTTATCCCTGAGGCTAGGCAGTCACTCATTTGAAAATTCAGATGCTGGAAGGGCTCCCTCCGTTCCTGGACTGCAAAAGAAACACAACGCGAATGGCAAATTAAACAATAAAACAGATGTTCTGCACACATCAGACCTGCTTTCTATTCCTCATTTTCGCCCAGATTTTCATCCAAGCGAAGTGACAAGCATATCAACTTAAACATATTGCAACATTTTCCGTTTCAAGACAAAACAACCCCTTTCCTGCATTTCATTTATAAACTTGGGCACAAATTCTTCTCCTGGATCTCTGAGGCACGGGGCAGAGGAGAAGGGAACAAGGAGCTTTCTCCAGGCTGCCCTGGGTGCTCCGAAGGCAGGCACAGCTGCCCACAAAGGTGCCAGACCCCRCAGGGCTGCCCCAGCCATGGGGTCTGGCTGGCCACAGCAGCTCCCAGGGGACCTCATCCTGCCCCACACGTCATGGTGACCTCCTGGCCCACAAGCGGGGCTCAGGGAACAGGGGCAATAGTCTGAAAGGAGGAATCCCYGGGGCCAACACTCTCAAGCATTCCCCAGTTGGTTTTTCTCCACTTGGATCTGTGTCCTTGCAAGAAACAGCATCTGCATTGACTGTCATTTGACTTTCTCACCTCGTAGTTGTCACAGCCACAAGTGCAATGCAACACATTGCCCTGGGTAAGATCTGTTCCTATTTCTACTTGCAAAGTACATTTTATTCAAGGCTCTGAAGAACTCTCCTTTTCTCACCATCAAGCTCCATTTAAAATTCAACCTTTGTGCAAAATCCCACAGCTGGAATATCTTAATTAACATTAAGTAATTAAGATTAGTAATTAACATTACTAATCAGTATTTATTTTTTCTTCTCCTGCTTCCCAGCAGTGGCAAAGCTCTTGGTCAGACTTTACCTAGGCAGGTACTTGGTATCTCCTTTCTCTTGTCTTTTTAAACTTGTTCTCAATGATGGGAGGACACTTTTTGCATTAAACTCTCTTAAACTCTGGCTCTTTGAGAAAACAAAGCAGTTTGGGGCCAGGCCCAGCTCATTCAAGGCTTAGATCTGAAATGCTGGTGTGTGCAGTGCTCCTCTCAGCAGCCTTTCTCTCCTACCCAAGACACTTCAGCAACAGTTCTATGGAGATTCACTGGAAGGCAGTGTAGGAGAAAATTCCCTATGTACATTTTATTCCAGAAGTCACAGGTAACAAGCCAAATTAATGCAGTTTATGAGATAAAGACCCTTGTAATAAGCAGGGATTGCCTTGCTCTAGATTTTTTTCTTCTTTTTTTGATTTCATTTATTCACAGTACAAAGGGACACGGAGATGAAACTTTGTTATTACCAGGGAGATCTAATAGAAAGGTTTTAACACTGGCAAACACAATTTATTTATTTCATGCTGTTTGGAGAAAGGCCTTAAAAAAAGATGCAGAAGGGAGATGTGACAAGGTCACGACGCTACRAGCAGGCTTAGCAGAGCATCCTACAGCGCCGCATATTCCAACACCCACATTCCCATCTCGGTTCTAACTATTCTCTTACATTTTGGAGGAGGGGACTGGGGCTATTTTTCTGCATAAAGAGCCAGAAGTCTTTCATGTTACTAAGGAAGCTTTTTATAATTCCCTTTGCCAGGCTGAGTAAGTCTGGGTTTTCAGAGCTGGATGATGCAGCCGTTTSGTTCAAGTGGGACAAAGCACACGGCGCTGTCTCATGCCTATGATTAACGCGTCGCTATTTCCTGGGATTATTAAAGCAGCATCTTCCACTCACRGAATGAAAGTTTGGGGATGGCCACCTGCACAGAGGATACGTATGCATGGCAAAAACAGAGTAGGCATCATTTCTATAAGCAGCATTCACAAATACAGCATCACTTAAGAAACCAAAATGCCCTAAAATTGAGATTTTTGGAATATCAATAATTACCTATGTAGAACACTCAGTTTTTGGCAGTACATTTATTCTGACAAAGTAAAAATTACATTCAAGTCAGGAGGTAAAGGAAAAGCTGAAGTGAGGAGCTAAAATGGAAAATATTCTGCTGAATAATATGTGAAAAGGTATAACAGCTTTATTAATAATGATACAAAAAAGTGTCATCCTCATTTTGAATCCCTAGGGCATACACGGATGCAGAATGAAATCACGAATGAACAAAGTAAGGTCTGCAGAGAAAAACACACTGATTAAAGTAGCTGCCTCAGAGAGAACAGGTGAGTTTTTGGACACTTCTCCAAGTCCTCTGAGCAAATTGAAGCAGCAAACTTCTGAGTTTGCTATTTTAAAATACTGAAAAAGTAGGAATTTTTGTTCCTAGGTCAATCTGAAAGCTATTTTGTAGCTTCCACTAAAATATCAAGACTCRGGGGCTGTGGAGAGACCATGGATATGGGGCCGCTGGTAACTAGAAGTGCTTCTGCCTTCGGGACCACAGCCGATACCCGCAGACTGGGGACAGCCGGGGCGGCACAAAAGTGGGATCTGGGGTGTGGGGGCTTCTGTTGTGGCATTCATAATAACAACCACTTATAGAGTAAGAAATTTCATGAGGAGGGAAGTCCAGCAGGGCCAAACAGTTGTTCTCATGGGCAAACTAGGCAAAAATCGCTGCTGGAGAACAGGGCAGAAATCGCTGCCCCGTTTGTGAAAGCGTCCAGGCACGGTGGGTGCCAGTCCGTGGGTTTCCCATCCCTATTCCGCTCCCCATCCCGTGCAGGATAAGCCATTCCCAGGACTCCCAGGTTCTTTGCAGAACTCGCAGCAACATCTACTGGCAGCGCGGRCTGACTGCCTCTTGGGTGACCAGCGTGGGCTGATGTCTTCGCAAAATGACTCTCTTCCTCCGATATTTATTCATGCAGGATTTTCCGCTTTGACATTCACAGCTTAATTCACAGGGTATATTTCTCTGAAGAGTGAAAACTGATCTCGCATCTTTCTTCTGGTCACAGCATCACTACGACAAAAAACTTGGGTTTTGCCACCCTTTTACTGGCATCCAGTGCAAGCAACCCTCTCCCAAAAAACCCTGGGATTAGCCCCGTTTGACAATAGCCTGCAAAACAAGGATGGATTTTGCAAATGATTAAAAAGAGAGAAGTGACCCCTAATTTTTGGAGAAAGACTTCTAATTCCAAATTTCTCCAACACGGGAATATATTAGGTGAACTTTATGGATAAACTGAAGTTTTGGCTCCTACAGAGGGAAAAAATCACCAGAGAAAACTGTGGGGAAAAAAAATCAGGCCAATTTACACTGCAACAATCATTTCTTTCGCATTCATGATCTAAAATATAAAAGATGTTTTGAAGCATTGCAATAATGTCTTAGGTCACACAAAATAGAGCATAATGAGCACTACATTGTGAACATTACATTTGGAGATAAGATAAGATAAGATAAGATAAGATAAGATAAGATAAGATAAGATAAGATAAGATAAAATAATAAAAAAATAAAATGAACGGCACCAACCTGGAGGAGGCCGGGGCGAGGGGGCTACAGCTGAGGCGGCCGCAGTGCTGCAAGTGGGGCAGCCATTGTGGGCCGGTGGGGCGGCCGAGGGCGGCCGCTTTGCCTTCACTCTCCCTCTGTCACCAGCGGCAGGGGAGACGCCATTTCCTGCTCCACAGGCTGCCTGGGCTGCGGGAGGGAGGCCGACATCTTGTGCTGGGGTGGCCATGGTGCCGCCGCCATGAGGCAGGGCCTCTGCTCCCCACGGAGCGGCAGCAGCTCGCGGTGACCCGAGGGCCTCCATGCCCCACGCAAAAAACGTGGCAGGTTTCATGCTGTGGGTCTGGAGGTCCCTGCGCTCAGTGGGAGCCGACTGCCCTGTGTCCTCGGCTGTAAATCCCAAACCCAGCCTGCTCGTCACCCTCTGCCATCATGGCCCCGTCTGGACAGGACTTTGAGGGGTTTAATTGAGTGATTTATGAAGCAGGATCAGTGCTGTGCGCCTGATCCTGGCGCCAGCAGCCTCACCCGCCAGGCACAAGGGCGGTTCCTGCCATCAGAGTGAGACTTGCAGCAAAACCCACCCATTGGGGAGCCCAAGGTGGCCACGCAAGGACAGCACGAAACTTTCCATGGCAGAGTGGTCCCGAGGCAAATCTCTGCTTGTACAGCCCTTGAACTGCTACCACAGCGCAAAGGGCACCATCTCCCAGGCTTATCTTCTATCATGATGCATTTGTTTAAAAAGCTGAAGGCACAAAGTGAGATCCAAGCCATTTTCTGTGCCTGGCGCTGCGTTTCGGCCATGCCGCTGTCTCTGCCGGGCTGCATCGTGCAAAGCTTCTGTGTTTGCACCTAAAGTGAAGCCAAAAGAATCACATTTTAATGATTTTTTCAGCACAAGGAGCACCTGAACAAGCTGTCTCTGCTCCTCTCTGGTGACATTGCGGGTGACCTGGGTAGATAGCAGGCAGAGACTCTTTTGAGCTCCACATCCTCCCCTTGGACCTGCCTTCCTTGCACSCCTTCCCACCTTCCTTACCCATGTCCACACAGAGAGAAAAGAAAACGGGCACATTTGAATCTTCAGGGCAAAACGCTCAAGTGTCCTGAGTGTAGCTGTCGACTTTGCGTGACCTGATGACAACACAGAGCTGAGGTTTTTGAGCAGCCTAATTTTAACTTAACGTGTTTGGCTTTCTCTTAATTTCTCCCCTTAAATGTGAACTTCCTGAATTCATGATGCTCATCTGGGAAATAATTAAAACTGCCTTCTCAGGTGTATGCTCTGAATCATTAAAAGAGGTCCTCCACCTTCGTCATGACTGGGAATATTCATAAAGCTAGTTTCGCTGAAGTATTCATAAAGGTACTATATTTCGAATGAAATCCCAACCTTTACTCAGCAGTGGGGGGAACAACATTTTAAGGTCACTGGATATGTTGCAACCTCCACTGCTGAACTTTTCTCTCTTCTGCTTGTCTCTGAGTGGCAAATGAAGCTCCGTCCCAGCTGGAAGAAATCATAAGGCCTCGAGGMATCCTCTACTGGTGGCTGTGAGCAGACCCAGGATCTTTCCACCACCAAAAGACCATAAGGCCTGTGGTTTCCTCCTCCGTTTCCAAAAGCAGTAAGAGGAGGAACAACCTGGGAGCAATGGGGAAATTTTCATAATTCTACAGACGTCCATACATCTGTGTACATATATCATTTCAGGTATTCTGTTTGAAGTTCCTGGAGACTTTGCATGGCCTTGGGCATTTAGCTTGTAGGGTTTTCAAGGGCATGTCCCAGGAAGAGCAAAAAGGGAAAGGTGACACCACCACCTGAGCCCATCGGGTAGCAGATGATGTAGATGCCTTGCAGTGATTTGTACAAAACACTGCAGAGAAAGATGAAGCCCGTCCAGGTCAACTCCGCCAGCGTTTGACTGCCCCACAGTCATTCAGCACATCATTCCAAGGCTTAATCTGCTTAATTTCAGCTTCTAGCCAYTTGATCTTGCTCTGCCTCTCTCAGAACATCCTAATCACCTGCACTTGACTCACACTAYTAGGCGTTTTTTTCCCTGTATGATTAACTTCTGTAATCAGGGGGTGGACAGCAAATACCTTGGAGTCACACCGGTTGCTTCCACCCACATAGATCTGCAGGTTGATGGCATCTTCATGTGCAGGGAATAGCTACTGTGATGCCTAAAGGAAACTGAGGAGAGCAAAGGGTGCCCTTGGCACCAAAATGACTACCTGGAATTAATCTTTTATTTTTTTTCAGGCTTTGTAAACTTCATTGTTCTTAAGGTCCCAAAAGATCTACAAAAGCCCCAAAATATCTACTCCGGGTCGATCCATCCCGTGGGCAATGAATTGCTCTGGGGAAGCATTTGTCCCCTAGAGACTGCGTTAGGCTCTAGAGGCTTGAAGGAACTTGCGCTGAATGAAAACCCATGCAAATACGCCCTGCCTGAAACCATCTGTGATAACGCCGATTTCTTCCTGTGCCTTATGGATAATCATTTACCAAGCAGTTCAACCAGTTCTGTGGTGAGATGTGCTGCCCGTAACAGATGCTGCCCAGCAAACCGTAACTGGAGCCCAACCAGGTCTTTTCTAAGGCCAGTGGTACCTTTCTAGAAAGGTTGTGTGGTGTGTACAATTATAAAGTTACATAAGGTGCTCATATGAATATGATCCTGCTGCAGATGGATGTGTCACTTCCCCTGTGCCCTGCGTCACTTCTGCCTGAACCAGCCTGTGCACAAATGGGGATGGGTTTAATAGATGTCACACCAGGGCTGCCTTGTTCATGTATAATTCCATATCTGGGGTGTGAAGCAGGATCAGGKCTTGCAGTAATATTTTCTATTTTCATCATTATATCAGTGACTGATAGTGAGTAAAGACATGAGGACAGAGAAGAGAATATGGGAAAATGGGGATTAAAAAAGCAGCATTTGCAAAACCACATGTCATTATTGTGGCAAATTTTCTTTATGATTGCTTAGCTGAGCAGAGGTAGCTTCAAAATCCTGGGCCAGCCTCTGTTGARTGGAGCTGAGAGCAGCCGCTGCACAGCCTTGCACAGCAGCGGGCCACACTAAGGAGGTTTCATCATCCGCTCGATTTCCACTGCGGAAAAATGCCTTGGAGGAGATCAGACAAGTAGGAGCAAAAAACAAAAGAAAGGGCATTTCTTCATAAAATTTTATTGACAAAGCCCAACTGTTATTCCCATCTTCCTCCAATCAAGCCGACAAACTGAAATGAAATGTGGTGTTTCGTGTCAGCCAGACCTCGTTGTAGCGTCAGCTTTAGTTGGCAAACAGTTACAGCAAGGGACCAACACGGTGCTGTTCAGAAAGCAGAACGGCCTCCTCTGCCAGCTATGGGGACATGAGCCCAATGCAGGGACCAAAAGCCCCTCTGTCCTCCCCAGCTTTAGCCTGGGCGGTTGCATGCAGGATGGAAATGAAAACACTCGTTGGGTTATTGGGTCAAACTTCAGAAGCTGCAAAATGGCACAACCGAGGCTGTCTGCAGAGGTTTAATTTGCTCCCCTTGTGTGTGTGCAGTATCATTTCATCTCTAATTACATATTTTCATTTAGTTTTTAGCAACAAACTCAATCCTGGGCCTCATTCAGTGCCCATGTAGACCATCCACTCTTCTTAAGCAAAACAAARCTCAACGTTTTGTTTTCTTCACTTAATGCACAGTCTCCATCCATCCTTACCGCATGCTAGTCAAGRCAAGCAGAGATGATAATGTCATTAATTTCCCCATGGACTTCTCTGAAGTACTCCTCACTACAGCAGTGCTTCACAAGCACTGGAGAAATTTATTCAAATACCCCTGTGAAACGGAGTCTCCCTTTCTCCCTTATGCTGATGAGCAGTTAGATTAAGGAAAGGGACTGACCCGATGCGAGTGCCCAGTTTTCAAAGTCGAGACATTGCCTTTTCCAGGGTTTTTGCAACTCTTCAGCACTTTGCAGGCTCAAATCACACTTCCCTGTAACTGCAGTTTGAGATTATGAACACAGAACACTTTAGGTCTAAAAAGACAAGAAATTTTGTTGCACATTTTCAACCTGAGCTATTTTATACRTAAAGATAACCCCATTTGTAACTTCTATATCATTTGATACACATATAGGCCTCAGCTGTGTGTGTCGTTCACAGATCTGGTGTGTTCTTCTCTTGCTGGGATCTTTATGCAATATTTACTTACTGACCGACTGACTGACTGACCTAGCGCACCCATCACGTCCTGGCTGGAGCGTTTCGTACAAGTCACGTGTGTCTGGTTGTCTCATGGCTGTTGTTTTTTAGTGACGTTGACGTGTCTCATTTTTCTTCTTGTTCATTATAGTCTGCTGAAATGCCCTTTTGTCTGCAAAACAGCAAGTTCTGTGAAGTAAAAGGGAAACGTGCTGGATGGGGATCGCTTTGCWGAGCTCAGGTGCTGCAGGGGAGGGACTCGGTTACGAGCAAGCTCGTGATCGGGGCTTGCAGAGGGCCTGGGACCTGCACACACAGACACAGTCGGGTACCCCGCACAGAGCTTATTTCCTTGCCCAGTTCTGTAAGATTGTATTCCCAGGCCACAAAGCTTTGCAGCTGCACAAGTGAAGCGGGAGGCATCCCCTTACACAGGCCAAGGAGCTTCCCAGGAGAGACCAGGAGCAGATTCACATCCCTGGCCGCAGGACACGCGAAGGGAGGCGCTGCCCAGAGCAAGGGCTCTTATCGCGGCAGCCTCCCGCTTGTCCGGCCGGGAACGGCGCGGGGCGCAGCGGGGCGCCGGGCTGCAATCCCGGTGCCCTGACCGCCCTCCCGGCCGGGGGCTCTCAACCGCAGCGCCCGCCTGYGCGGGGCCGCGCGGGGCCGCAGTGAATCCCAGCCGAGCCGCCCGGCGGGGCGCRCAGATGGGACGGTGTTAAATATCCCTGTGATGACAATGCTGCACGCGCCTGCGCCAGAATGGGSTTTCCTAGGTTCACACAAACGTAACCCATTGGGTGCAGTAAGAGCTCGGTCTCTCTCCTCTTTAACTTTGAGGCAGCTGCTTCCAAAGAAATAATTCACCCATTTGTAGACAAAAGGTTATTAAAAAATAGTTTTATTTAGGCTAACACAAAAGACAAAAWTAAACCTAGTGGTGGGCAAGATAGGCAGGATGTAACACGCTGAACTGGTCAGCACATAAATAGACGTTCTGGGAAAGTCAATAAGGTGCTTGTCCTGCTCTCTCTCTCATTTAGGAGGCTTTAGGAAATTCCGACTACCCTGGGGGACAGTGATCCCAGAAAACAGTCATGAGGAGTTTCAGCCCATCACTCCAGCARCCTGGACACGGTGCAAGTCAAAGTGAGAGCCCCATCGCTCCACCACCTCCCTGAAAACTGCAGGGACTGTGTGAAACTCCCTCCTGCTCTCAGGTTCACGTCCACCAAAAGCAGCCTGGGGAGGTTCTGCTCCAAGAGCCCCTGCACTGGGCCGAGGGCCAGGGGCAATGTGTGCGTTGGAGCTCCGGCCCTCGGCCGTTTGCGCCAGCAGAACTTGCAGAGTTCCTGGGAACAAGAAGTTGATCCCAGYGGAGAAGCTGACTCTGCAGAACAACTGAGCCCCGCGAGCTCTGAGGGCTCCTCCCTTCGGCTGCAAAAACAAGTCGGGAAGGACTGAAACCCCCGCGTTTAACCCTGTCACCCACAGCGCGCCCGCAACAGAAAGGCAGGAGCYGGAGCAGAATCCTACTCGTGAATCCCATGACAGACACACTTGTTTGCAACCCCATGGTAATGAACATGCTACATTAATGAATGTAAAACACACCCGGAAAGCAGAAACCGGGTGAAGTGCMGAGAACGGTAACACAGACCTGCCGTGGAGCCCGCAAACAGCCAAGGCGCCGAGTGCATCAGCAGGGGTAACAAAGCAGCACCAAAATGTCCCGACTTTCCGAGGCTGTTTCCTAATCCCAAAGCGCTTCCTTGCCGGGCGTTGCCGGGGGACGTCCTGCAGCCGCSCGGTGCCGGTGCTGCCGGGCCGCCCCTCGGCTGCCCGCCCGGCACGGGGAGGTGACAGACACCGACCGGAGCTGCCGCCGGGTGCACGGGGGCATCGGCGCCGGGCACCCACCTGGAGCCGCGCGCTGCCCCGTGCTCAGCGCACGCTGCCCGCCAGGCACGAGAGGCAGGTGCAGCAGGCGCAGAGGCTCAGGGCGGCGGCGAGCAGCGCCGCGAGCCGCGACGGCCGCTTGTACTGCAGSGCCTTCTTCACCTCCTCGCTCGACTGGGACACGTAGTCCAGCGTGTGCATCACGTAGTGCTCCACGTTGTTGATGACCTCGTGCTGCTCCGACACCAGCACCTCCAGCTGCAGGAAGAGCGAGTGCAGCTCCGTGATTTGGGCCTCCAGGTCCAGCAGCTGCTGGTGCCGCACCTGAGCCACGGCCAGCTGCTGCTTGGCCCGCAGCACCTCCAGGTCGCGGCCCACGATGCGGGGGGCGACGGGGCGCTCGGCCAGCTCCTCGACGTCCTTCTCGGGCAGGCTCAAGCCCGCCAGCTCCGCCTGCCTCGCGATCTGCTCCTTCAGCTTCCCCACGTAGAGGGTCTCCTTGCTGTAGTGCCGCGTGAGGATGTCGCGGTAGCGCCGCACCAGGAGGGAGAGCTGGTTCTGGCGGATGCGGTAGCCGGCGCCGCACGGCCTGCTGTCCCGCACCAGCCTCTCGTGCATGGCGCTGAGCTGAGGCTGGACGAGCTTCGCCTCGCTGGTGAAGGAGGCCTTCATGGCRCCCAGCCCTCTCTTCTCCTCGCAGATGCTCTCCTCGGTGGTGCAGCAGAGCACTCTCTGCTGCTTCTCATCAATGCTCTCAGACAGCTCCTGCAGCTTGTCCAGGGCCAGGGAGAGCTTAGAGCCCTCCTGGAAAACCTTGCTCATGGGACCGGCCTCCTCTTGGCTGAAGACAGGGTTATCGAAGGCGAAGGTGTCGTCCGGATCGCAGGGGTCCCCCGCCTCCCGTGCGCGCATCCGCAGCTCCTCCAGCCTGTCCTTCATGCTGGGCACCAGCACACACCAGCTGGGCCAGCCACATCTGTGACACAGGGACGCCCAAGGGCCACCTCAGCCTTGGGGAGGAAGACGTGAGGTCAGCAGCGCTCGTGCGTCAGCGGCAGCCGTTAAATCTTTCCTCCCTGCGCTTGAGCAAATATTGACCGAGGCGACGAGCGTCCCCCGCGTTCGCTCGGCGTCACGTGGCACCGGGTCAGGTTGCATGCCAGAGCAGGGCGGCGCTGCCGGGGACCAGCGGGAAAGGAGACTGCATGAAAAACATGGAGCGAAAGGAAGGGGACAAGTGAACGGACCCCGGGGCACACCTGAAAGCCCAACTGGCTGCAAGCCCAACTGGCYGCAAGTCCAACTGGCCGTGGATACGTTTGAGTTTAGGAAGAGATTCAACTGGCTCAAAATCCTGTTTTCCAGGATTAGCGCCTGGGATCTGTGCGTGCCGGGAAGGGAGCTCTGGCAGCCCCAGCAGTGCCTTCCACGGGAGCACATGAAAGAGCCGAGAGAAGCAGGGGACGCACGTGGGGAGGGCGCAGAGCTGGGCTGCTGCTGCCCGCTCCGCTCCTGTGAGCGCAGTTAATGCCCTCACGCTGCCGCCAAGCTGTGCCCTGCCTGCCCGGCCGGGTGCTCCAGCACAGGACACATGGGAAGCCCGGGATGGATGCAGGGACTCCCAGTGCCTCGAGCACAGCGAGGACAGTTGGCTGCTCCCACCAGGGCGGCTCCTTGCTCCACTGGGCAAAAACGGCCTGGAAAACAGGCCTGTTCTGTGTGTAGGGGCTGCGTATTTGGAAGYGGTGGGGGAAAGAGCCGCCTGCTTTGTGCGAGATGCTGCAGGCTGCTCTCAGAACCCCTGTCCCTGGGGAGCACTCAGCAAGAGAGACAGTCAAAAGGAGAAGACTTTCTAAAGCCATCCCGGTACCCCGTGGGGACAGCGACCACCACCCTTCTGAACCTCCTCTCCGAGGCTGCACCTCAGCTCCCAGCTCCACGGGTCGAAAGGCTCCTTCCTCACTCAGTGCCCATGTGCCCCACCATGGGACACGGCCACTGCAGGGACAGCGAGAAGGTGCACGTCTCCAGACCAAGACCTCTCCTTTGCTTTGCCCCTCCCAAACCTCCCGCTGTTCCTCCCCATTCCTCAATCCTATCAGATGCCCATTGATCTTGTCCACACCTCCTTTTCCCAAGGAGATTGTACCGGCCTCCCCCAGCCCCGTGCCCTGTGGCAGCTCCTTCCCCACCTCAGCCTGTCCCATGGTGGCCCCAAGGCTGCAGCCGCGGGAGGGTTTTCCTTGGATCCAGGCATCGCTCTTCCACAACGACCCCACCAGATCAAGGCTATAAACGTTTCCTTTCCACAAATATAAAAGCAGCCCGTTAAAAAACAAAAAGCAATTTTCTCTTTGTGTCAAAAGCTCTTAAGTTTTGGTCTTTTCAAGGGCTAAGCTGCTCAGCAAGTAATGTAAAAGCAAAGTAAGACTGTCTCTTTTTATTTTCTTTTTATTAAGACAATCCCACAGCTGGAAAATGAAACATCCTAAATTACATAAGTGACTTCAAAAAAACTCTAGAAAAAAATCTTTACAAATTTACATTTGTACAATACAAAAACTAACAGCTCATTGCATATAAATATTACATTTGGTCTGCCACAGGTGGCATCAAAAATCCCTGAAGTATTCATTTAAAGGGACCTGAGATAGTGGATGTGAAGATATGGGCATAAATATCACCTGAAAAAAAAATTGAATATAGACATAATTCTAATAGTTTCTGTGCATTTTTTTCTTTTTCTTTTCTTTTTTTTTTTTTTTTAATCAAGAACATGAACTGTAGAGCCTAAATCATGCAACTTGCTAGCTCTGAGATTAACTGAAAGACCTGGTATCACTAAATTAACTCTGCTGAAATGACTCTTATGAAAGAAATGAATAGCCTACATATTCTTTCTAGTGAAAAATAATATTCTACCTCTGATTTCTGAATAGGTGCGAGTAGCCACCGCTCTGCAAAGAGGCGTTTTGGGGACCCAGGAGGAGCATCTTTCTTTTCCTCTCGCCTGTAAAGGCCGAGGACCAGCGGCCAGCCCAGCCTTGCGTGCGTCCCTCCTGCTTAACCTGTGACCAAAAAATAAATAAAAAGAGCAAAACCCCAAACTGCTCTGAATTGTCCACAGATTTAACTATTTTGCAAATACTTATGCATCTGTAAATTCACAAATGTGACCGTACTCGCTCAATGGAAGGACAGAGCTTGTTTGCAAATGCAGCACCAAACCACTTGGTTTTCCTTYAGATTCTCACAAACCCCATCAGGTACCCACATCCATGCACATAAATGTAGTTAAGCACCATTTTTTCATAATACTAGAGTTAAGGCTGTGACAGCAATTCCACTGGCAATCTATCTTTTCAGGGACACRCAGCACAGTTGTGAAAGTTTGTTGTGGGCTGAAACATGACATTAAATGTACAAGCTTCCAACAGGTCTTTGCATTTCTATTACTAAAAAAAGACAACTTTTAGACTAAATTTTGCAGCCTGATACTGTACATAAAGGAGTTTTTTTAATGTGTAAACTTCTGATATACTAATATTTGAAAATTATCTATCGCACATGCGCAGTAATTTTCTAAAATACATACTTGTAAGAACACAAAGAYAGCTCCCTACAATACTAAACAGAGATTTACCCTTGGATTGTTAACTGCTCATTCAGGCTATTGTGTAAATAATGAGCATTTTATAAAACTTTCCATGACAACTAAAACAAACAAAAAATCCTAGAAAACTCAAGACGCAAATACTTTTTAAACTGTTAATGATGGAGACCAATGACAGCAGGAGACTTGAGGTGGGGGTTGACAAGACATCCTCACGCCTGCAGCTATGGAGACTTCCCTGTCATCGACCACCTAAATAAAGGAGGAAATATTAACCTTGAGTTCTCTCTTCGTTATCTAAATTCATCTTCTCTTTCTAAGGGTGCGTGACTGTGATGGGCTGTCGGAAACGGCGTTTGCCGAGACTCATCTCGGTCTTCTTGGGCTGCAGCTCCTCCAAACATCATCCAAAGCAACATGTTGTAGCCATTCTTGCCATATTTTTCCAACTACTTGGAATGCTGTTCCCTACCCAACACTGCCAACTCTTTTCTGTGCTTTATGAACTACCCAGTCTTCAGACGCTTGTGCAGAAGCAGCTAAGGACATTTAAACCAATTTTTAGAGGGAACCTTAAAATATGCAACGGGATAGAAAATTTTAAACAGCCAACRTTCCTCTACAGATTATTTCCCAAAGATTATTGGGGGTTGCTTATTGCTGGGGGAGGTTGAAGCGTCAACCATCTTACTTCTACGCATTCAAGTGTTGGAAAGCACAACAAACCCGACAGACTTTGCAGGGCTGCACTGGGCGCGCCAGCCTCCTGCCTYGTCCAACCTCCAACCGCTATTAGGATGGGTAAGATTGAGACTGAAGAACTTGTATCTGGCCCTGGCGGGACATGGGCATGCGGAGACCTTCGCCCACAACACTCGCCATGAGCGCCGCTCGCAACCGCAAAATGGCGGCCGCGTCGCCATGGAGACCTGTGGGACCCAAACGCGCAGCCCGGAGCTCAGCCTAGAGGCTCCCGTTGGGGCTTTGGGGAGAAGAGCAGCAAAGCAGGGCAGAGACCAAAAAATAAGCGCAAAATAAGGGGGAAAGCGGCTTCCCAGGAAGGCGGGCTCACACACAGCAAGTTGGATGGAGCTTAAAGCCAGGAGAGAGGAGCCACGAGCCGCACACGCTGCATGGCAGCTCTGCRCTCGCATCAAAGGTCCTCGGGCTGCTCCAGAAGGGAGGCGGGAAGCGCATGGGGGCTTCTCCGGCAGCTGACGGAGCAGGGCAGGGAAGGTGGCCGTGGCGGCGACATGCGGGGGCTGTCGCGGGGCCACAGAGGTCAGCGTGGCCTCCCATGCTAGGCCAGACCACCCGGCAGCTGGGACATCGCTAACGAGCACAGCGAGGCAGGGGCCAAAAAACACACGCAAAATTGGGAGGACAGTTGCTTTGCTAGATGAAGAAAATGGAAAGGACCCAATCTCATACTCTGATAGCCTAGCTGAAACAAAATGCATCAAGGTACCATAGATTTCCAAGAGTTTCACAGATAGCCAAGCAGCTCTTCCCTGATGAAAGTCTAGAGGAGAATCACACTGTGCCAAACAGCAGGAAAGGAAGATCGGAAGGCGGAAGGAGAAACAGAGGCAGCTAAGGAAAAGAGGTGGAACAGAGCAAAGAAAAGCAGCCGGTGCAGAGGAACTCAAAGGCAGGCAAGGCTTGGGCTGCACTGGCGCAAGGGGACACGAGCACTGACCCATGAGCCGGGCCCTGGAGCAGGGAGAGAGCAGAGGGGCGACCAGAACGGATGCAGAAAGAGACGCACACGAGGCCTCCAGGCCGGCTCTGCAGGGCACAGCGTGTCCTAGGCTCGATGTGCTGCAATAGAGCCACAGGCTGCAAGCCCTGGGCTCAAGAAGTCTGAGGGTCCCCAAGTCCTCCGGTGCTTCGTGTCTGGAGGATGCCGGGACATGGCGATGCTCGAGGGATGATCCTGCCTGCGCAGAGGGCCCGGGCAGCTGCAGGACCGTACGGTGTCCGACCTTCACATCCTCTTCCAGCGCAAGGAGGAGCTCAGCAGCTCTGCAAGGTGCCGCCGGGGCTTTGCTCTCGGCCCTGTCCCTTTTGGGATCCCGCTGGCGCCAGGTTTAAACTATTTTGCTGCTTCTGCTGCACCTTTTGGGTTGATACTAAGTTTTCTGCGGCTCCTAGGAGAGGATGGGATTTGAGAGACAGTGTCCAAGTCGCTGCAAAATTAYAAATAATCCACAGAGGAGGCTGTGAGAAATCAAAAGCTTAACTCAGRGAAAGAACCCAGATACAAAACCAAGTAAAAAATAACATCTCTAAAAACCAAGTTATTTCTTTCATGCTTGTAAAAAGGTTCTCATGCACAAAAAACAAAATTTTTTTTTTTTTACAATAAGCAATAGCGCTGTTGCTCGAGCACACCCTGCTGTCTAGCTCTTAAATCATGTAACGCATTTGATTAATACTTACGCCACAGCAAAGTGATGCTTCACTGTTATCTTCACAGTACTTCATTACATAGAAAAGATACATTTAGGACATATTTAATCTTACTCTAATTGTTACTAAAATACACAAACTTATAAAATGATTTCTCTGGAACCCACGGGTTTCATCTTTCCCCAAACCCTACACAAAATAAATTAGTAAGTGGATCTGCAGCCAGACAGAAATACCTGAAAAGCATTTCTTCTGCATTTCAAGATTCTCAGGCTTTACGACAGAAACCATAGTGTTTATACCAGCTGAACAGAACTCACCTATACGGAGTATGATTCCAACTATGCATACATGCTTTTCCAGGTTACCCTATGTAGGAGGACCAATCATTCAAAGAAGTAATACATTTCTTATAAATATATATATATTTATATATATGAGMGATGATAAGACAGGTGTTTGTATTTTAAAACCCCATACATAACTAGGAGAGCCTCAGAGTTTTCTCTTCCATCAAAAGCAAAACCAAAGTCAGTCCAGAAATGGACTATGGTTGATTCAAAACAATTCTTATTAAAAGAAAAAAGTATGATTTTTGTACTGTACCATAAACTCATATTAATGCTCTTAGCAATTTAGGATATACTCTCCTCCATCACAAAACTAAATCTCTGCATTTTTTCAAGTCATTTTGCATCTAACTACAATTTTTGGAAAGCGAGATAAAATAGCTAGTGCTTACTACAAAAAGTCAAAAATTAAATTCCTTTGCATCTGAGAATATACACGGGTCACTCTTTCCTGCCTGAGGTTTTCCAGAATTATTGACCAAGCTGTGCACAGAAAAACCAACTTAAGGATACTGGATGAAGGTTTTAAAAGGAATCATATTAATAATAATAAAAAGCTTCAAAAACTTCATCAAAAATCTTTTTTCATTTGTTCTCTCTGCGTAATTTAACTCACTGTCTCACCAAAATACAGTTGTCAGATACATGTAGATAATGGGAGAAAATGTACATTCCATACATAACGCAGCCAGCCCCTACTCCGTGAAGAGGCTGCTCATCTCCAGCTCATCCCACGTGAAACGCACTGCTGTTCACGGAGGCAGCCTGGCCTTTCAGCAAGGACGGACATTTTCCAGGTATCCCCACATTCTGCACTATTCCTGCCAACATCCTTTCTGTTGTYGAGTTAGTATTTTGGAGTACAACAGAAGATAAGTGTACAGTGCGACATGAATTCTCTTCTGGTAGTTGGGATATACGAGTCCTTCTGGAGGACGTAAAGAGAAGCTTAGTGGCACTGCTATAAAATACAAGCATCCACCAGAGATACCACAGCTCAGTTCCACTTCCTCACAGGTTAAAGGGCAAATGAAAATAAACACAAATTTGCTCTGAGTGGCAGCAGAGATGTGTGGGAGACGGCTGGCCTATTTGCGCAAGCAAATCACCATCTGCTGAAAGCATTTCTGAAAACTCTGGTAATTACTTAGCTTTGTTTTTGTTGTGTCAATATAATGAATATAGAGCTACGTTACAGCCTAGCAAGCAATTCCATGCCTCTCCGCTCCTTCTTGCCTCTTCTTCAACACGTACTGAATTAGAGCATCTATTTTCTTTTACGTTTCCAGTAGCTGTAAATAGAGGTAGCTGAGCTACTATTAAGAATCACGTTAAGCTTTGAAGAGGAGGAACCTTTCAAAAGCTGAAGTTACCCCTTAGCTGCACAATCTATTAATGCTATAAAAATATGAGCGGACAAAAAGAAAATAGATGCAAGTAACTTTTGCTTTTGGCACCTTTTGTCTAGATATTCATACTTCTCAAGTATTCTCTTTTTAATAAAGTTAATGCACACATAGGACACACCACATCAAAGGTTTGCTACATATTTACAAGGCACCAACCCTTTGTCACTTTGTACATGAGTGAAGAACCGATAGAAAGCACATCAGGACCCCCGTGACTGTAGTATAGACATACTTCAGTTCAGCACAATTCATGACTGTTTGGCCTGGGAAGATTAAAATAATCCAKATCCTTCTTACAATATAGAAACTGTAAACATTTTATAGCTGCCTTTAGGATTGGTGTATTGTGCAAAAGTTTAATAATTATTACTGTGTATAAGGATTTATGGCAGAAACCACATAAAAACTCTGCAAGAAGGTGCTATTTCTATAATACAAAAACAAAACAAGGGAAAAAAATCATAATCATGATTCAAAAATGTCATGTTCTTATTGAGAAGCTGGAAGCCTCTTAAATGTGATGAACTTGTAGTGTGTGGGGGGAGAATTTCTGTAATTTAAGGCCTAATGAATAAGGCTTATTTTGACCAATGAAGTGTGGCGATCTGAAGTTTCAAAACAAATGCATACTGACATAATGGAAAAGCACCACTGTGAAAAGTGAGTGGAGTCCCCGCACAACTTGCTTGGTAGATTTTCTGGTAAAATCCCTGCAGTAGAAGGCCATTGAAGTTCTTTTAAAATTGTTCCAAAGTTCTCCATCTGTCAATAATTCCATCCCATGAGATGGCTCACCCTGGCTTTTTCTGTCATTTTCCGCACCCTGCCTGACCTGGAAGTACCAAGGTTCAAAGGATCCTCGGTGTGCACAAAATTGTCATTATCCGAATCGTCATTATACAAGACAGTTCGCCTGCCCTCGTTCCTCGTTTTGATCCGAGGCGGCCGGCTGAACCGTCCTCCAAACACACTTTCACCAAACTGTCCTCCAAACAGGTTTTCAAATTCATCATCTGTGATTCGGGCACGTTTGGCTCTGGTGGCTCCTCGCGAGGCTCCTCTGCCTCCTCGGCCTCTTCTTCCTCCCCTGCCACCACCTCTTCCTCTGCCACAGCCTCTTCCACCTCTACCGCCTCTTCCTCCTCTGCTCCATCTCCCCCACCTCCCCCATCTCCCTCTTCTCCCTGTCCCCCTGCCCTGCCAATTTCTTTTCCCACTGGCAATTTTTCTTTTGATTTTCCGTTTGGGTTTTTTGGATTGCACAACTTTGCTGTAGTCATGGTCTCCATCAATGTAATCCTGATCTGTTCTAGATGTTGATTCAGAGTCTGAATCAGAGCCACTTCTGCTTTCGGAACTTGAACTTGATCCTGACTCCCCACTTTCCGATGAAGATAAACGAGATTTTTCTTTTAAATCTCTCTTCTTCTTTTCCTCTTCCTCGGCCTCCTCCAGATGCTCATCCTCTTCCGATGCACTTAGTAACTTCCTCTTGACTCCAACCCGCAGTTCTCTGCCATCACCATTTGTAAGAGGTTCATCAGGAGAGTGATCTAAGCAAGCACAAAATAATCCAATCAGTTATAATCGCCACAACTGAGCCAAAGCAGGTTGAAAAAGTAGCATTCATCTCAACTGCCCTTGGGGCACATCCAGGAGAGATCTAACTGAGCCCATCGTGGTAAATCAGTTCCAGATCCCACGGAGATGGACAGCGATGCTCTAAGGGCAAAAATTATCTAACTGAATTTAAACACAGTTCATCGTACCCTGCAGCAGGCACCGCAGACTCTGTTGACTAAATATCTAATGAAGAGCTAGTCAAGAAAATGAGCTAAGAGTGACTAGCTCAGGCACAAAAGTCTAAATTTACTCAGATGAAAGGTATTTTTGGCTACAGTATCTTAATCTTATCTTACAGTATCTTAAAAAAGTAAAAATCTCCTCAAAAACTCATTTAAAACCTAATAATACACATTAATTTAACACTTTGCAAGTAGCATTTATTTGCTTTCAAATACATGTTCTCCAATCCTTAGTCCAGAGCTTGCCTCAAGCACAATTTCAACACAGCAAATAATATTGAAAATCTCAATAGAATTGCTGAATGCCTGAAGATAAAAATACACTGGAGTACTTCCCTTTATAGCACAGTTTAGGACCACGGCATGACATCAGACTCAGGCAAAATGATCAGAAGCAGCAAGCAGGAACAATATCTTTCATTTATGGGGAAATCAGTCTCCTGGAGAGCAATACTTATGTTTTCCCCACCTTGCTTCACCGGYGTTGATTTACTTCTGAGTGGTCTGCTCTTCCCTGGATCAGTGGTATTCCCRCCTCGGTTCTGTGCATTTGAGCCTGATGAGGATGGCTGGCCTTCCGTCTCTTCACCAGTGGCTGAACCCAAAGGTTCCTCCGTTGTATCTGAAACTATAGACAGGTCACCACCAACTCAACAGAGCACTGTGTATCTGCTGTTTGCAGCGCTGAAAGGCAAGGCAATTTGGGGAAGTTTTCCATCACCTAAGCTAGCTGCCTTTTCAGGAGCTGAGTCTCCCCAGGCTCCCTCTCCAATCACGAAAGGATGCAGATTCCTTTGAGTGGTAGTAACTCAAAATAAAATACTTCACTGTGTTTGAAATTGCTGTATGAGAGGTGCCCACATACAGAAAGTCTGGGTTCTTGTCACCTTAATTAACTCTCACCAAGAAGAGACCGAGTTTCTCAAATAACTGCCACTTACAGACACAGGGCCCATTTTAGCTGGCCCAAGCCACTGATGACACATTTACACACCCTGGCTGCTTGCTCATCCAATAGGTGGGTTGTACTTGTCTCTCATGAACATAAGGTTTAAATTGAATTTGAAGCACCTTCCAACTCTTTCATCATTCTGCATACAAAATTTGCTACAAACAAGTTAGTTCTGGACACTACTTCTCTTCAAATTTCTCAAAAAAAAAAAAAAAAAATCAACCCACCGTGAGATGAAACTGAAGAACTAGTCCTGGTCAAAGGCAGTGAGGTATTCTGGTTGCTTTTAGGCTGCATCTTCATTTGCTTCTGTTTCCCTTTTGGGCTGAAGACGTAAAACACCCCACAGAGATAAAACTGTTAACAAAAAACCTTTAAAATGAAAAAACAATCCCCTCCCCGAAAGTGTACAAACGCTTTCCATATCTCAGCACTTGAGCAGCTGTAGTAACACTAAAAATAGTGTCAACGTCATTCAGCTTGATAAACGCATGTGCTTTTGCAGAAACAAGATTTTATCTCACCTTTTAAAACTGTAATGTCTAGTTTACTTTGATTGCGTGTCATCTGGAAGTCAATAAGGTGTTACACACCTCTTTCTGCACAGTTACCAAAGAGGCAGAAAGAAACTCTTATTTTGCCCAGAAGGAAGACCTGTAATCAAGTAGGTTTTCACTTTCCARAACTATGTACAAACCCCAGAGCGAGCACGGCACTTGACCTCATGATTTTATCACCCGAAAGGGCAACTGCACCAGGAAATGAGCAGCTCTGCCCTTGACTGGTTAGTTGCAAAGGTCTATCTGATARTGGCTGGAACGGTCTCACAGGGTTCTGATAGCAGCTGTCCCYGGCCAAGGACCCACCTGGAGGCTCTGCTCGTCGACGGGGAGCTGCTGCTGCTTCGTAGGCGCTTCCGATACCGCGGCCKTTTCCTCTTCCGACACTGCAGGGCTGACTTGTACTCAGAGATGATGTTTTTCATGTGATTTTCAAATAAGGCAGACAGTCGAAGAGTCATGCTGTAAATCTGGAGTCAGAAGTCAGAGTTGTATTTAATAAAAGCTGAGTGAGTTGAAGGTTAGCAATAAATCAAAGCGAGCCAGACCTCATTATTAGTAATCCAAAAGAAAAAGTAGCGCTGACATTCAGCTAGAAGAATCTTCAGAGGGAATTTCCATTAGTGGTACATGCTTATCCTCAGGAGGAGAAGTGTTTTCATAAAGAGGTTTAAAGTATTTACAGTACAAGATATTCACAAGATCAAAAAAAAATGGACACCTGCAGCACTGAAACACTGCCCCCTTTTTGGGTGTATTTTGAATTATGACAAACGAATAATTAAGTTCAGTATAAATTAAACAAAGCTCYGAATTGCCTCATCCCTCTCTACTACACCTACATTTCTGAAAACTGCACGGACGTCGTCAGCAGGACTTTGTCATCCTCTTATAACCTCTTCATGTTTCCTGCAGTCTCTTTGAGTAAAACCTCTTTCCATTCACAAAGGTTRTTTTTGCCCAGGTTCTTACATTACAGCAACATCTCTTTCTTTGGCTCTAACGCGCAGGATCTTGCCCCCCTTGTCCCCAATTCAGGATGGGGGAAAGGGTCAGGAGRAGCTTGGGCCGCTGGCAGGCGCTGGGCAGGAGTTGGGACGTGGGGTGCACGGCCCAGCTGCACCCAGCCCTCCCACCGACACCACCTCCCCGGGCACTTCACCCGTATCCACGGGCCTACGTGCTCTGAACCACTGAATTACGAGCCAATTCACAAGTTGCCCACTCGCTGCCACACAAGACTGGAGATCCCCAGGGAGCGTGCAGCAGTAAATAAGCCCTTCACCAAGTTCCCTCTGGYACCAAGCATGCAGAACATGCTGAGACCGTCTGCCTTTGTACAATCTCTTACCAGCTTCCTCCTTATTAAGCAAGCAAACTTCCTGGTCTTCAAAGCCTGTTCCCAGCCCACYCTCCAGCCCTTACCCAGCCGCAGGAGCTCAGGGCACCTGCGGCTGGGGAGGCTTTTGTGCTTCCTCTGTCACTGAGGGCCCTCAGGAGGGGTCCCTCTATCCCACAACAGGGTCCCGCATCAGGCTGGCTCCTCTCAAAGCTGCTTGCATGAAACACAGCACTTGCAAAGCCACTGATGAGCCAAGCGGAGCACTTTGAGCTGCTTAATAACGTTGCACGGCCTCCTGCTCCCTCCCGTTYAGCAGCACATATATTTGGACCTTACAGCACACTCTCCTCCTCCTGCTCAACAGTGCCTAGCRTAATAAAATCTTGCTTAACCACATGTTTTAGACATTGCATAAAATTTTTTTCAGATTAAATTCTGTCTYATTGTGCCCGAAACAATGGTAGCTCTGTCCAGCCCCAAAAGGCATGCATTTTAAATTTATAAATGCTCCTGTTCCATTTAGAAATATTAGCCAGCACAGTAACAAAYAGTCTTCTCAAATGTGCTCAATGATGTGTGTGGGAGATGTGATTTTGTCAGACCTTAAGCATTTTATTTAGTGTGTAGCTTTTCCTTATAATAATAAGCTCATAAAAACACCAACTCTGCTTAATGTCTGAAAATATAGTAGGAATTCTTTCTACCTTCATCTTATGAAGACATTAGCCATTTGAATTTTCTATTTGCCATCAGCAGCGGTAATAACTGCATCTGTGTCCTCCTGCCAATGGGCAATTTTATGAGTGTAAACAATACATGACTAAAGCATTTGGAAATCTGCAGAAGAGTTTGATCATAAACCGTTTAGGATAAGCCGAGAGGCAATGGACTGCACAGAATCACATATCAAGCATAACTATGTTTACTTGGCCAGTTCATTACACTTTGCAGTCATTTTATCTAGCTCGTATAAAACGTATCCCTGTTTCCAGCATTTCARTCTTCCCTCTTGCCACATTCTGTGCAGGGCTCCAATTCAGCACATTTTTTTCTGCCTATGTAAATTCCTGTTGCTGCATGGACAAAATTGCCCACTGGCAGGCAACAAAGCCAACATCAAGCAGAAGCACTGCAGAGTACATGAAGTAAACCAGAAAATAATAAACACCACAATGCTTCTCGTTTCTTCCAGCAATAGAAAAAAATGCAAAATATTTCATTAACACTATATTAAAAATATAGTACTATATATACACATCTAGGAAAACAATCACCTCCATTTCAGGAATAAATCACTGAATAAATATAAGCCACTGGCAATCAGTTTCCTGCTGCAAACATTCAGCAGGAGCCATATGACAGCAGCAGTAGCCATAGAATTTCTCCTAAGCTTTAAGAGAATTCAGATAAAAATGTATTCAGCTCAAAAGGGATCCGGGTGAGCAAAAAAAGTGCAGTTATTYGCTCTCTGGATGCAGACTCTATTTCATGGACTGTATTTATTAAGGGCAGGATCTTTGTAGAAAAGGCATTTACTTACTCGAGACTTCTTATTAGGAGTGTAAGCTTTAGAGTTGCAGAATATTAATCGGATATCTTTGTAGAATTCCAAGGGACTGGTGTAGTTTCCTGCTTCCAAGGTTTCTTTCACAGTGCTGAAGTCCATAGGAGTGTCTACAATGTCTCGATAATCCTGTAAGAAGGCACAAGTAAATAATAAAGACCAATAAAGCAGAATTCTGTGTCAATAAGAACACCTAGGTAAAAAATATTGGTAAATACTTAAAATACCTATTAAAAAAAAAAAAAAAAGAAAAGAAAAGAAAAGGAAGAAAAAGAGAGAGATTGTAGAGTTACTGCAGATAATTCTCTGAAAACAGCAGCAGAACATGGGCCATTCCAGCTTGGAAAGGCAGAGCTTAGTMAATGCCTAGGTGGAACTTTGCCAAAGGATGAATACTAGTTTTTTTCATTTGGAATATGAAAGCTGTACTTACAGGATAGGAAAAGAGATCAACTGGCTGCCTAAAAGGCTCAGAGTCTTCTCTTTCATAAATCAGGTTTAATAATTGCTCGCATTGCTCTTTCCAAGCATCAGGGCTTGCTTTCACAGGCTGTCTTTTCATTGGCCGCCTTACCTGCAGGGAAACAGATATATTTTGTCATTTTTCCAAATATGCAGATTTTAAATGCTCCATTCCTATTAATTGACAAGGAATACGATTCAAAGAAGTCCACAACTGAAAACAGAATTGCAGTAAGATTAAAGCATAGTTCATAGCACAATGGGCAATTGRTCAAAATATTTTTTTCAGTAATACATGAAATTTTTGTCAATTTTCACTCAGTTTGGACTGCAAACTGATTTTGTTCTGAACAATTTTCAAATAAAATAAAAACAGACTCTTCAGCAATAGAATCAACTTTCCCATACACTAACCTAACAGCCAACACTCACACGTACTCAACTAATCTGCTCAGTTAAACCTACAGTGTAGTCTGTGACCGATTTAAGCTGTTCCAGACCTATATGGGTCCGGCAATTCAGTACCCAGACTACCTCCCTTCCCAGGCCAGGTCAACCAGGAGCCTCTACTCACTCGTCTTTTTCCAGAGGATGTTCCCGGAGCATCTGAATCCACATCTACTTCTGCCACCTAAAGGAAAAGGTAACCATTACCAGGCACCCTTGCTCGAGGYACACACAGCAGGGCGACCACCGAGGATATGAAAACACAGGCACAGTTCTCAAGTGCTTAAATGCAATGAATGACTCAAGCAAAATGGACACTAGTTTCAAACCAGAACCAATAAACTTCAGAACAAAATAGGTAGAGAGGTATTGTCTTTCAAAATACTCTTTTAAGAGCATGTGATAATAAATGTAGTTACTATATGTTTATTTTTATAAAGGCAATAAAACATCTGAATTGCAGTCTTCTTAAAGTTTCATGTACAAATCTAAGGCAATGGCACCCCTAAATGTGCAACTTACACATTAAGTGACTCTGTAGTAGAGATGACGAAAGTTAACAACTATCTGCTGCCCTTAGAAACAAACCTTGTTGCCCAACAGTCCATTATGAAGAGTTACAAAGGAAACATCTCTATGTTTATGGCTATTGCAGAAACATAATGTTCTACCAGCAATCAAGTTTAACTTAAATATTTGCAAACTGCAACAATGGAAGACACGGAGGGGAAGGGAAGAGCGAGGTAGCTTCAGAACTGTATTTTATTCTAATTAGCTTATATATTAGAAAGCTACTGAAAAAGTAAAACAAAAGGTTTTAAGAGATCCCATCTTAAAATGGGAACTGCAGCACATTTTAAAACATGTGCAAATTGCATTTAAGGTTACTTCTAAGGGTACTTTAAGGTGAAAGAGACTGAGAAAAGTAAAGGAAGTGATATCTAAATTGGTTTCTATCATGCCCTTAATCATACAACTGACAGGAAACAGCAAGGAATTACAAAAGAAAACCAGTTCTGCTGCCTCGCTGACAGTGAAAGAGCTACTGCCCATCCGGCTTCCCGGCCAGAATAACAACTCCAATTCACATTCCCCCCCTTGCTAATATTTCGTCATACAAAAAACCCATTGTGCATTTAAAGAAGGTTAAGCAGGCAGTTCTATGAATCARTTTTACCAAGTGGAAGGAGCTTCTTGTCCCAACTGAGTCTGAACAGACTTTTCTCAAAAGCTTATTGTCAATCCTAATTTTTGTAGAACCTTTGTGTTATTTCTCCAACTTCTTCCACATATTGCATTTAAAAATGAAAAAAAATCATAGTTAATTACCTCTTCTTCTTCATCAGTGCTGCTTAGGTCTTCTGCTTTCACCTTGTTATATATTTCTAATATATCAGTACAACTCTGATCTCTGCAGGGCAATAACAAAAGTCAAAATACATAATAAAATATCTCAGAATCCAAGATGTCAGTTCTATCAAATAAAAATAATAATAAAAAACCCCATGCTTACCCAATGAAGCGAAGCAAGACATCTGTTACAATTTTGGCTGCCTTGACTATAGGACTGTCTGGCTCATTGAAAGTCCTGGCATTATGTTCAATGTAACGTACCTCCCACATAAGTGCTGAGATTCTCCTAAAAAAAAATAATAAAAATAAAATAGCACTACTTAGCTCACGCTGGCCACTGGAGGATGAGCAAAGCAACTGGTTCGAAGACAGGAGAGATACAGGTGAAGCAAATATGCTCTGCCTACAATGTATACAGAGAATATGGCCAGTATTTCACACACAAAAAAAGTACACTCCAGATCCAGGTACCAGCTTTTATTTTAATGACAAGGCCAAAAGAAAGTATTACTCAGATTCACTTTGAACAAGACCAAGTAAAACCTGATCTTAGGCTGATGACTCCCCCCAAAATAGATTACTAAAGGGGCATTACATGGTACTCGGCTAAGCACATTGTTCTAGATTTGGATACAGAAAACGCAGATTAAGAACAAATAAATTAAAATTACCTATAAAATCTGTTTTCAAGTCTCCTCCTGATTGTGGTGAGGTCAGTTGGATAAGCAACTACAGTGCAATACATGGGATAGGCACTAAGGTCCACTGGAACAGCAAAGGGATTAGAAATGTCTACAAGACAAAAGAACAAAATAATTTAGATGCTGTAGAAGATATCAGAAGCGAAGTCACACAATAACTAAATTCTTTATAATGGTTTCTGGGTCTTCTTTTTAATATTTTGTCCAAAGCAGCACTGAGCTGCAGCTGGACAAGTCACTACCCAAAGGAGAGGATTCTGCCTCTTGCATGCTCGGTTAATTACACTAGAATAAGCACTGCTGAAGTATCACACTTGTGATTTACAAGCAGAAGTCAACTGCACTGCTGAAAAGCAACATGGTGTACGCACTTGTAATTGAACTAATACAAAAAGTCATATAGACTAAGGGTACAGAAGTGCCCTGTGTATAAATAACAGTATCACGCCAGCAGAGTTAAACTGCAAAACTAATTCCAAGGTCCTTGTTGGTGAGGATGTTTGGTGAGGATTTGTTGGTTGGTTTTGGGCTAGGGAGGGTTTAAGTCAATATTTCGTTCATTTGTATTTGGATACAAGTCATTAAAAATCCTCTAACTTGAAAGGAAGTAGGTCAAACCTCATGAACAGGGAAGTAAAACTGGGGCACCATAAGAAATAAATAAGACTTTTCACTGACTTAGACAAGCACTGCATTCCAGCTCCCAGCAACTCACCCCGTCTGCCCTACAGTTACACATCATCATGCTGATAATTCTTAATCCTTCTGCCCCCTCTCCAAACATACCAAGGGAAAGAAGCTGCTCGATCCCCCGAATTACTCGTTCACATTCTTCATCTCTGGAATGGGCCCCCCATTCTCCTTCCTGGGGTTTGTACAAAAGAGCTGTCAGTTCATCTGGAGTCACAGGAACTCCAGCACCAACCTCCTCCGGATAAGCAGCTAAATATGGAGAATTCAACAGCAGTTAAATATCAGTAGTGTCACTAGTAGCATATAATGATATCTGGACATGAATTTAAAGCACACTTACTTCCTTCTGGAATTGGTTCCATGTCCCACGGACTCATCCTCTCTCTTTCATTATTGTCCCAGCTACGAAGAAAAGTGCAAATGCATGAAGCAYTTGATTCGTCATCTGACCAAATATAACAACATGCCTTTTCTCTAACAGACGTAAAATAAAAAGGTCATGTCCATTAGAAATGGGCCAATGTCACAGTTAGGCCCACCTCCGTATTTTTCCCTAGTGCCTCCTACATATTCACTGCACTGCTGTTCCTGCTGGCAGTGCTGTTTTCTGAGAAGGTTGGAAAGAAATAAATAACAGCAAAGGGACTGATCATTTATTTAAATGGAAAAAGAGTCTTTCATCCTCAAATGAACACACTTAAGTGATAAGTAAACACCTAAAAGACCCAGGAGTGTGTGAATATCTCTGATAAATCACAACCATGGAAAATCTTACTGGACGGAGTAGCACTGGAAGGAACTATCAGGATATTCTGTCTGGAAAGGCTGCTGACTCTCCACAGTTCCAAACCACCAAGCGTCATCTATTATACTGCGAAATCTATCCCCTAAAAGGAAAAAAAAAAAAATCTGAATTTGGCTGACGAGCAACGCAAGTAACTGCTAAATACTTCTTGCAGAGAATAAGCCTGATCTTTACGTGCACTACTTGGATTCCTACATTTTGCAATAAAGGGATAAAGTCATCTCTCCAAAGAGACAACTTTTACATTTCTAGTAATAAACCACATGTATTCCCACACTTCAAATCACAGCAACACAGGTGTTTCTTCTGCCCCCCAACACACACTAATAGTTTGCCACATTTTTATTTTCTTTTGATACAGCAAATGCAGCAAGGATCGTGCAGAATTTCCCATGATTGCCACAATATCAATCTTGGCAACCACGTGTTTATCATCAATCTTTTGTCACGTGTCATTGTAGCAATGTCACAGAAACATCARAGACTAACCAAATATGCTAAGATTCTTACATTAAACACAAAATAAAAAGAAATTTATAACCACCAAGGTTCTTTAATATGACATAAAACAGTCTATTATAAGGTCCGTATATATTAAAATGTTGCCATTGGTTGCAAACACTGTGTTTAAATGTCTACACATACACTGCTTATTCAATTTCAGAAAAAAAAGAAAAAAAAAAGAAAAAAAAAGCCACCCACTGAATTGTACCCTATCAAATAACTTGTGAAAATGCAGCCCAACACACCAAGTGCTAAAACAGTAGTTACCTATCTGCCAGTTTCTTTCTTTGGCTTCATTATAAAACTGATGCAGCACGAGGAAGTCAATAACATCTGGCATATCATGGTACCTTTATGAAAAAAGAAAAATAAACATACTCTATTACCCAAAAGCATAGATCTATATGTCAATACAGACAATTTTTTCAGTCTCCAAACAAAATTTCATGCATTTTATTATCAAATTTGGTGTTATAATAAACCAATACTATCATCACGCCTTGAAAGAACAACAAAAACAACAAGCAAAGGGTAAGGCTATAAATTACAAGAAAATTTGTTGAAAAAGTCACCATCATTTCAGTTACTCACTTTATGGAAAATGATTCTCCTGTCATTTTGCCCGTGATTGGGTCTAGGAATGCAAGCTTCAAGCAACAGAGCGTGGGAGGTCCAACCTCATATTTAATTCCTACAGTCTTCACAAATTCTTGTTCCTATTGATGAATAAGTATGGAATAGTACTATTTTAACTTGTTAAAAATAGAAACATACCCATGTTTAATTTAYCAAATGTGCATAAATAAAAAACCAAATTTGTTTCCATGCTAAATACAAGTAATTTCATCTGCAACATATTTCATTACCAAAACACAGCCTCCTTAGAAAGAAAGCTACAAGATGCTCATTTTCATGCTATATTTATGGAAAAGATACCCATGTTTTATTTAACTGTGGAAGGTTGGTTCTAAGGAATATGGTATTTTCTGCTTTTAACCACAGAGATGGCACCAAAGTTTACATTTGAAAAAAAACCCCAGGGCCTCTCGCCTTTGCCCTTTATTTAACTTACCCTGAGTTCCATTTTGTTCCATGGTTGTTTTTGCATGTTAATACTGTAAATTTTGGCTTTCCTTACTGCCCGYACATAAGCTTCATGGCCCTGCCTGAAGTATATGATCTTTAGAAGAAATAAGAAAAAGTTTATTTTATTGATAATTCAATTTCTGTTTAGTCAAAGATTTCAACAAACACTTAGACATCATTCTTTTTAAATCCAACTACATGACTCCTTGGTTTGTTCTAAAGCACTTTTCTTCATAAAAATATTTATCTATTATTGACAAAGCAGCAACAAGTATGGGCTTCCAAACTTGGGATCATTAAGAAACGCACRTTTGTACGATGCAGAATCAATTCTCACTGCTGTTATAAGTCACATGTGTGCAGAAAGAGGTGTAGAAAAGCCAGCTGCAAAGAAATGGCTTTCTGAAAAATCCAACTTTGGACTACTTTGAGCATGATTCACTGAAAAACTTCCTTGATTTAATAATCCTGACTGAATCAAGCTCACCAGCCTGGACGGGAATTTCAAGGTTGCTTCAGTCATTACCTCGTCTCCCATCTGGGGAACAAAAGGTGAGCGCCGCGGAATAGTGTCCAAGATCCACTGCGGGGCAAGCCACTCCTCGCTCGGTTCCCCGTCCATCGAGAGCAGTCCAGTTGGTTTCTTAAATATATTACATTACATTTGGAGTAAGAGTTATAATCGCTATGGCAGAGTACAGGAACAACTGATTATACCACTAAATGTAAAGGCTGAGCAAATGTTGGAATGCCAGCTGTCCAAAAACCCTGGCTTTACATAGTGAGAAATGTTCTTTCAGCAATACAGTACACATTTAATTTCTTTCCTTAGAAACATTCTAAATGTTGACCTTAAAAAGTAGGAAAAGGAAAAAAAAAATTGAAAATGTAGATGTAATACAGATGTATTGTGCTTTTATAACAGAATCATCTTGGAGAAAATATGACTACGGTAAAGAGAGTAAATCTAGGAGTAAATTTCTCAACAGAGAACTGTCCACATGAAAAAGGAAGCACATCTATGTTGAACAGCATGAAAAAAGCAAAGCAGACCATTCTCATACCAGCATTACTATGTGTTCTCTGGGCATCTTTCTTACTGTATACTTATTTTGGAAAAAATTTACTTTGAAAATAAAACCACTTATAAAAAAAATGTATAATCATAGAGTCAGAAAGACCCTCAAAAATTAGAAATGCTAACCTTTTTTCTAGGCTGTTTAAGTTTCCTTCTTTTTTCCTCCTGTCCTTTTGTTCCCTTCAGATTTTCATCTTCAGAACTACTACAGATTTTCCGAGCTGCCTGCCTGGTTTGCCTCTTTGGAGGTTGGAGGTTAATTCCAGCATCTGCTGTCCAGTCAGAATATTCACTGGATGAATCACTGTAGATAATACAAAATTGTAAGAAAAAAAAAAAAACCCACAGCTCTTCAGTTTTCATACAATGGAACAAGAGGCCAWATCCTTCCATGTGCTCTTAGCATTTATGTGGAACAGATGGCAGAATTAGAGTGAACTCATTCTCAGGTGAATTTAAAGAAAACTTGATGGGTATCAAATTTATACATCTCATGACATTATTTCATCAGTTGCACATTCACGTAAAACTGAAATTATAGCTTATACTTATTCTCATACTATTTATCTCATGGATTTGCAGACTGTTAAAAGAACTGACAGAACCATATAGAAAAATTAAGATAACAAGGGCTTATATACTGTTATAAGATAACAATACTTTGCTGACTTCTGTAACATCCAGAYAACTCACATACTGCATTTATGTTAACTTACTTTGCTTCTAGCCATAGAAATACAGCATTGAAAATAAGATTGAGACTGTAGAACTGGTACACAAATATGTGCTGACAATAGAACAAATTAGGAGACACAAAAGGATAAATACATATGGAAGAACCATATGTACACTTCTGTCAATATTTCCAGTAGAAACAAAAGACTGGCACCTATGTTACAAGCCATTCTTAGCTTAAAAAGACACTTTCTTACATATGGTCTTTCAAAAATTCTTGTTCTTGAAAAAGAAAAACAAAACAAAAAACATCTTCCTGCAGAATTGCAAAAAAGYGAGTGTTCAATATGAAGAGCTTTTCCACACTGCTTTTCAGAGTAGAGATCTATTATAAAAACTTCCACAATTGCATTGACATCTTAATACAAACCAGGATACATCTGTTGATGGACACCAAGAATTTTGTTGTGTGGTTTTGTTGTGTGGCCATTTTAAAATATCCAAGTATACTAGACAKGGTGTGATGTGTCCCTTTGTGTCAGTCTTTCACAAGGTGTAATGAATTTACATGGTTTATAAGAGCAGGAAGCTTCTTCTTGAATTTACAGTCATATTATTACAATATTAACTGATCTTACTTTAATCGTATAATCACTAAATGTAATAATTAGGAGACTAAAAAAAATTACCTGGAGCTGCTTTCGCTTTGCCACGCTGTCACAGGATCATCCAAAGACGCGTCACTTGTGCCAACTGTCTCGTCTTCCTGTATTAAAACAAAAGACTTTTGGTCAAATTTTAAAAATATATAATTCCCATTTACAATTAAGTTATACAACTTCTCTCATCTGAGGAAAGCATTGCATGCAACAACTGTTTTAGTTTTAGGTCCACAATTTCTTTCTATATTCTAATTAGTATTAAACTATAGGGTTGTGTAATTCCTATGGCAAGAGAARTGTGAATTTTAGTGGTATTAGAACCGTAGTATGAGATCTTATTTCAGTGTTTGATTCATGTATTTCAGTGTGAAGTTAACATCTATTCTGTCTGTTCAATGCAATGTCTGTTCAAGCTAGCTTTCAATACTGGACTGTCATTGAGATAAATGATCCTCTCTCTCTCCAACATCAACACACTACAACAAAAATCTGAGAGACTCAATGAACTGAGTGTTCCTTCCCAGGTGGAGAAAGGAACTTGGAATCTTAAAGGCAGCAGGACTCGAAGTACATCTGCTGCCAACCCTACTGTTGTTGTACCAGCAAGGAACACATTGAAAGAACCGCYTGATGGACCAGACCTCAGAGGAGCTGTCCGAGTCCTGGCGCGCGCGCGCGTTTTGGCTGGCTCCCTGCTGGCTGTGTTCGATGGTGGAGCGGGTTTGGTAGGCGTGCTGCCGCTTGCGCTGCGTCCTCCTCAAGGACCTGCCGCTGCCTGCTTGATAATCGTTCTTTTGTCRCAGGACAGAAAAAGCAAAGAGGAAAACAAAAACAAGATGTTTAATACTGAGCCCCACTGCATAAACGATGCCTTATTAGAACAACTGTACATTATATCCCATTTACAGATGACAGCTGGAAAATTCTAGAATTAAAACTGAGAATACATCATATACATGTTTGCGGGTGCTTGTACRGGTGAATACACATACGTCGTTCTTGGTTCAGGTGCTGCCCTACTTTTTTCAGCTACTTGGAATGTGACATATAGAAAAACACCTTCTGTCTAACAAATATCTGCAGCCTCTGGACAACATAAAAACTAGTGACTTGAAGYGAGGCACCTCTGATATTTCTCCCAGTTTCTGTAAGTCTGGAAGTTTCCCTAAACTGAACATCCTCTGTGGCTCTGCTTTCCCCACACCCCAGCATTTTCCCCCTAGTGAAATCTTAGGGATAGTGACTTATCACTGTTAATTGCGTATTATGGTATAAATACAATTACAACTACAGGTGAAAATAAAAGAGACAAAGTAACAGTACTGTTTATTTTCTAAATCATTTCTTAAAAGTTTGATTTTTTAATTTTTGTTCAGTGCTCAGAATTGCTTCAGGCCTCAGAATTGCTTCTACTGAATTAACTCACCCGTTGTAAGGTATGGGAAGGTTTTCTCTTCTTTTCCACCGTGTACAGGCCAATTTCTATTTCACCTTTGGCAGCTCGACACTCTTCCTGGACCCTAATYACACATAACAAACATCCAGTTTATTCACTAAATCATTATGTTAACTGACAGTCTCATTAAAATACACATTTAAAYGCTGCTTGTTGCCTTGCTACAGCAACCTGTGCAGAAGTCCTTCCAGGAGCACTGTAACTGAAATACCGAGGAAAAACTCTATCGTGAAGGAATTAGTATCCTTAAGCCTCCAGAACAGACCAGTATCCTCATTCTACAACCTGAATCTCAGAAAACCTCAACCGATTTCCGCAAAATCATTTTGTGTAGCCCTTAACAGGGGTGTGGAAGAAGTTAAAGGTTACAGAGTTTAATTTTCTTTTTCCTAGCACACGCAGCATCTTACTTGCTGACGCCCGGAGAGAGCTCGTTCACCACCACTCTCCTGCTCCACGCCATGAGGTCCCTCTCTGTGGCCATCTGGCTCCGGGGAGCGTTGTGGTGCATCTGCCGGACCCCCTCAATCTGGCCGCTTCGCCGGAGACCAACGTTTGGGGGAGATGTCACGTCCAAACCTGGGCTGCGAAGAGCTGCAAAGGGAAGATTCGTCTTTGCTTCTGCGAGCAACCAACAAAATCTAGAATTTAATGCTTAGGAGGCTACACAGAGTTTCCTTTTGGTATTAAAGAACAAAATTTAGCTCTCTTGCAAGGAAAAGACATCCATCAATCTCTGTCACAAATACAGGGCATATAAATATTTTAACTTAAAATTGAGATTGAGCAACTGACCAACCATCATGAGGAGCAGAAAGGACTTCCTGMAGCTGAAGATGGCTGCTAAGCCACCTTCATGACAATACCAAGTTAGCCCAAAAGTGTATTTGGGGCACTTTTCATTACTATTATATTGCTTCCTTCTTCAATTTAAAGGYAAGCAACTCCAAATCTAGTAGTCCTAATAAGCTTTACCAAGGGGATGTAATTCAGATGGGTGTAATCAATCATTTAACCTAACATTTAACTTATTAGCAGATGTACATTTTTTAAAAGCTCAAGATGACTTGCAGCACAATCCACAGCATCTGTTCTGTTACACAGTCCAGGCAGTCAGCTGCTTCCCAGTCAGCTGCTCGTCTCTGGCAGAATGTTTTTARTAAGTGTGAACATTAAGCACCGAGTCACAATAGCAGAACATGAACTGCAGAACATTGTCAAGCTTTGAGAGGAAACACTACAATAAGCAGACATTTATCTTATAAACACTGATGCTCAGCTTTAGCATTTATGCTGCTACAGGAAGTCATTAGCCTGTCACAACACTATTTCATTGACATTCTCTAATTATATACTGTTATCTTGACATTATTAAATGGGTAGTATCATCCCTGCAGTGACTAAGTGACATCCAGATAATACAGTAAACATTATATTTATAAAAGGCTGATAATGGAATTAATTACACTCTAATAGTTCTAAGTAATCAGATAATGCCCAGTTAAGACCACTGCATGTCCTCAACTACACCTTAAACTTTCATTTCCTCTGTCAGCATTAGCAAAATGCTCAAATGCTCCACACAGGTCAGCAACATCCATAAGAACAAGAGAAGAAACCTTCCTCAAAGCCATAATCCTGAAACATGCAGTAACTTAACACACTTTGATTAGTATYTTACCATACTTTACTACAAGAAATGGTTAACAGAGGTAAAGAGGGCCGACTTACCACCATTAACAGAGTGGGATCTGTTGAGCGGAGGGGTTGGRAGAGTTTCTCCCTCATTAATTAGTCTCAGATCTTGTTCCCTCTGCAGCTCTCTAATCATTCCATCAAGAATGCTTTCATCCTGGTCATTAGTTTGCTGCCCAATGACTTGTTCAACTACTTCACCATCACCTTGACAAAAACAAAGCCAAAACTGCTTATAAAATTATTAATTTCTGTTTTACTAAACACCATAGAAAAAGAAAAGACRCTTCAGTAGGTATTAACAGAAGAGCTCTTATAGAGACCTGCATATGGCAAAGTTAATATATACAAGAAAAAAAAATGCCCATTTTAAACCACAAAAGGTGTTTTTTCCATGTCTTGCCTCTCTCCTTCTCCTTCCTTGATGACACGTGTCATTACACTGAGGTTAACAGGACAGTTCTTTGAGACTGCTGCACTATACCTGACAGAGGCCCACGGATCCTGCAATATGCAGTCTCCTCATTATAYCACCAGCAAAGTCAATCCCATACACTTCCTTTATGCCATAAAGCCGCCCTATCTCCTCTTCTACCTTTACTTTGAATTTAAACTGCTATTGTCAGAAGAACTGAAATCAACAAATCTTTACAGTAGCCACTCACTGAGCTGGTTCTCAATACAACGCAGCACACGTATTACACCTGCATTGCAGAGCGTACCATTAGCCACATATCCCAGCTGAGGGATAAGCTGCTCATCCTTGCAATTTTCTCTCCCTGGCACCAGCCGCTGGTATCTTGTGGGATGAGGATTTCCATCAACATCCACCAGGAACGGAGGAGGCATAAGATGTGGAGCCTGTTGAGTCTGCTCATCCAGAACATAGTTATTAGCATCACGGATCAGTGGTCGGTAATCCGTATGGAAGAACATCTGATCTGGAATCTGCAGGAAGAGCAATTTAGTAAATAAATAAATGGCCACTTGCAGCTGTCTTGCTGCCTTGGAATGGCTCCCATAGCCACATACCACAACTCCCACACTTAAGATCAGCACAGGAAATAATATGACAGAGATTAGATTCCTACCACAAATGTCTTCTGTTACCTAAGCCTGATGCAAAAATCAGAATTCAATAGTATAATGCACCAGTGGAGGTGAAGACAGAAGTTAATGCTTTTTTTCCCCTGACCACAGATTCTCTTATCTGAACCTTCCTAACTTAGATAAATAGCAACTGCTCCATGATCTTATCATTATTTAGTCTGGTGCAGTACTTGTAAAACAAGTACTTCTGACACAAAATCAGTTCAAGACACAGATGAGTTGAAATCTTTAACCCACCTTTTCATAATATTTATTGCATCCAAACCCAAAAAGTAGCAGATGTCCATGAGAGTCTGTGCAAGCAAAATGCTGCCCATCTGGTGAGAACTTGCAGTCAAAAACTGCTCCGTGGCCTTGGCCCTCAATCTGTATCAAAGTAAACAGATTTTAAAATCATGCAATCACTATTCAGGCATTAGCAGAAGAATTTCACCTGCGCTCCTTCACATATTAAATCCTAATTCAGTGTAAATTCTGATCTCACCCAAGACCTATTAGCACTTCTGCTTTTTTCCCATTTCCTTACTAAAGTTTCACTGAATATTCTAAGTTGAAATCTCGCATTTTCTCATTTCCTGAAGTTTCAGTGCAACTTTAAAGTATGTTCTAAAACAGCCACTGCAAACTCTGTATTTTATGATACTGGAAAATACAGGGCAGGCTCACACCAAAACATCATAAAAGGCACGTTAGCTCTGCAAAAGCAGCTTTCCAAACCCAAGTGTTAGCAAGTTTGGCTAAGAAAACCTAAACTAGCTCTGGTGCAGACGCAGAGCAGCTGCATTTGCTCAGCACTAGGATCAAAGGAACGAACCTGACATTGGGCATATTAAGAGAGATGTAGCACAGAGCCCCGTTCCCCAGACCACAGCCTTGTGTTACAACATACAGACTTACTGATTTACACTGCTCCATCTTTTGCATGATACAACCACACATACGAAAATTATTCATGTACATTGGTAACAGACTCTAAAAGAGATCTATTACTACAGCTATAAGATGCAAAAATACACTTCGGCCTTGCTTATTGAACAGTATAGGATCTTCTCTTTAATATGTTAGTATCCTTTAATATCCTGTTGTAACACTGGTCACCCTGGGTGTATCAGGGTCACCTGGGTATGAAACCTGCTTGTGCCTTGTGTCCAATTCTACACAAACACAAAACAAAACACTTCTTTCCAGACTTTTCTTACCATATTAAAGTAGTTGCGAATTTTTGTTCCTTTGTCTATATCCCAAATAAAAATATTCCCATCATGACCTGCTGAAAGTATGATCCTTTGGTCAAATGGATGGGCTTCCAGAACAAAAACTTCATCATCGTGACCCTGCAAAGAAAGCAGTGTGAAAAAAAGAATGTTTCTTCACGTAATATCTCTAARCATGCTAGTATTTAGTGTGAAGACATTTCAGCAGAGCAGCTCCACTTCCTGCATCTCAAACTAGAACCGTGTTTGCACTCAGTTCTCCCTTCTGTCAGAGGCTTGACCTTAYTAGTGCCTGTTTTATTGACCTTATTAGTGCTCCTCAGCCCAGAGCTCAGCACAGTTGAACGGAAGGGGAAAACAGTGGCGAGGGCAGCTGCAACCCCCTAACCTGGGCACAGCAGTGGCCTCCGAAGGGCTCCCTCATCAGCCAACAACCAGCAGGGTCTAGCAGCACTTTGGTCACCAGCTCCTTTCCCCCTGAGACTCTCCCCAAAAAGCACAAGACAACTGGAACACTTCAAAGCAAAACACTCCTCACCTTGTTGCAAGAGGAATGAGGATGCAATTCAAACCTCAAATCATTTTCAGAGTTCAGTTATAGACCCCTTGGGGTTATTTGCTGGGATTTTACTCACAGATAAGCTGTGAAGAAGCTGCCCTGTGGACGAGTTCCACACTTTCAGAAGGAAATTGTTGACTGCAGTGATGACAGTGGCATCGTGTCTATCCCACGCCACCATGGTGACCTTCAGTTTGGTAACCTTGTCTTCCCCAGATGCTACGCTGTTTCTAAGGAAATTCATAATTCAAGAAAGAAAGAAATTCACAACTATRTAGTATATATTAACATTTACTATATAGCATATAGTAACATTTAACAGAGGTATTTCACTTTAAAATAAGTGAGAGGACAGCACCACTGGCCAATGAAGGAGAATGAAGCATGGGTACTCCAGTGATAAAAACAGCTTCAGCCAATATTCTGTGTTACTATTATGTGTTACTACCTACACACTATTCTGTGTATGTAGGGAGTTTTAATTCCGTAAAATGCAGTTTTTCTTCTGCAGTTAAATGATCTTTCTAGTCTATCCAAGTTCCTTCTTTCAAACTAGTCAGTAGTTCTATTATGTCTTTTTATTAAGGACATTTTCTTTGTCAATGTGACGTCCTAACGCACCCTATAATGAACAAAAACTACCAAATACATTCAAATCATACTTTGCCAGCTGACTTATTAAAAACATAACCACACAAAGATTTCTGCAAAAGCACAAGTAAAATGGACAAAAATATTTAAATTTTCTCCATCTCTGCTTTTTGTGACTGTATATTCCATTTCCAGCCCACTCA
>NW_020454361.1:664018-686975 GCF_003342845.1 Nothoprocta perdicaria | reverse complement strand
ACCCAAAGCCAAAACTAGAACTGAAGCGAGAACTAAACGAACAGATCTCATCTCTTCTGAAAATCTGAGTAAAAATACAATGCTAAAGAACATTCTGGATATATATTTACAAGAAAACCAGCCAAGCAAGCCAGGCCTTGGAATGAAATAAGAAATCCAAAAGTGTTATTTTAGAAGGAACGWTGGGAATCAATTTCACATCTCTCACTAACTTCTTTGTTACTRTCTTTTGTCTTCAGGATGTCTAAAATAACCTTTAAYAGGCAACACATGCTTTCTTAGTAAGCTGTTTTATTGGAAAAGTAACTGAACTCATAGAARAGACTAACTATTACCTATCCTAGTGACACTGGGACCTCTAAGAAACACTTGAATTTGGTCATATTTGCATTCACATCATATATTTTTGTTCATGATTATTCTCATTTTATTATTAATTATAATTGTAACTGTTTTCCAYAGCACAAAAATCAACACAGCGCAGYATATGCTATAAAATAAATACTAGTAACCGGAGAAGACTGATTCTGGCAGTTGCTGCTACAACGTTGCCGAGAGATGACATAAAACAACAATTGTTTGGGACATTTTGTGTCCAAAAAATGTGCATATGATCAAAGAGGCTCTACTTCTTGATGATATGAAGTCTATTTGACATTTTTAATTCCTACATAAAAATTCAAGTATTCATCAATCATGAGAATAAGAGCTGAGATACTCATGTTTGCTCTCAAGGCTAATTAATTATATCACTTAACACAGACCGACTTGGAATTAAAAAAAAAAAAGTGGTAAAATTAACTCGAACTTGAAATAACTAAATAGGTTTTAGTAAGATGACAGATTTAGTTTCACGTACAAGTGATGCTACAGACCGCGCTGTGGTTTGGCTTGCCTTACCCCGTCACTTTAGTGGCCATATCCAGGACTATGCTCTTCCAGTCCTGCTGCTCATACTGCCATATTCTTGCTGTTCCATCTCTGCTTCCACTGACAAATCTTAAGCTARAGGGGAAAAAAGAAAAAAACAAAAAAGTTATGAAACTCTGAGGAATAAATTCCTGCTGCTTTTGGTCTGGTTTCTGACCCTATTTTCTCACTGTTCCATAGCTTCCTTATGCAGGGTTCTGTCCTCAACAAGAATGTGCTATGTTGGGGAATGCTAAATCCTATGGCAGGAATATTTGGGAGCTTGGCAGGGGACTCATTGACCTCACAGGTCTCTACAAGCTCTTTTATTTAACTCTGTAGCAAACAAACACGTGTGTGTATGTGCATGCATATATACAAGGGCATATATATACACACACACTCATAAATGCACACTTGTATACTTGCCTGTGTGTATGTACATACACGCACATACACATATAGGCATGCACTTATTTTTCCTTATATGACTAAACATAACTGTACCAAACCAGTCATAAAATATCCATGAATAACTGTCACTGGTAAGAGGCAGTTACAAAATTTTGGCAAGCCAAGAGCATTCCCATCTGAAACGGCACAGAAACTAGAGAACATTTCATCTTTTTTCAACACTTATTCTTTACTTTGTACATCTCTGATCTGCAGAGCGTAATTAWAAAACAGTGAGGTTACAATTTTCATATCAGCTATGGTACAGTACAAAGCAGTTCATATCCCACAACATTAATTATGTTTGGTTACAGCCAACAGATGGCCTTGGAACAACTTCAGCGTCGTAATTCATACAAGCTGCACTTTCCCTTTTTAATGACATCAGCAAATCCCTCGAGAAGTTCATAGTGGCAGAAAAGAAAAGGGAAATACACGCCAGAAGTCTAGAATAAATTATAATACATTAGCTTAGGGAGAGGGCGAAGAGAGAGGAGGAAAATACCCGAGTGGAACAAAACTAAATAGCCCTGCTGTGAAGCTCAACACTTTTCCTTTTAAAAGTCCTCCTTGTTTAAGAAATTTTAAACATTCAGCAAATACTTTTAATTAAATCATACTGCTTTGACTATCAGCATTACAGAAATCATTTTTTGTTTTAGATTATACCAAAACTTTGTCAGGTAATGGGATTTCACAGGGCAGTCATCCCCTTAAAARTGTATGACATTTATGCATAATACTACATGTAAAAACGCAATTCTATACAATTTTATATTAATAAGTGATTGCTTCACCTTTTCAGTTCCCCTGACCTGATGTTTTCCCCTATGAGGAAGTGTTAAAAAATGCTTCTGGCAAGTTCCTGTTTTATTTGCTTTCAACAATTTCTGTCACTATATTAAAATGAATAGGAAGCCGTCACTTTTCCATCTGAGCATAATTCCCAACCACTATATGATTTCAAAATTTCATTGTGACTTGAGCACAGCTTCATTGTAACTTCATAGCATTTGGAAGGAACTGGTAGTTTAATTACACTAACAGTTTATTCCCATATATTTGTACATGACAAAGAACTCTCATGACCGGTGCAGCTACACTAGCTGAGCTACAACTTTGTTGGATGCCTCCTCCTCGCACACAGCCCTTACACGTTCTGCCAAGCAGAGCTGCTGTAGTCACACTCACAGCACGATGCTGATCATTGCACAGTGTTGATTACCAGCTGTAGCTCATGCTACCGCTGTCCAACACAGCTGTGTGACATATGCATCTGCCTACAGGTATCTATGAAGATTTCATCATGAAGAACCTGATTTTAATCATGGTAATAAGCAACACCACCCTGTCTTCATGGTATTTTAAAAAATGCACAGTTCTGCAGGTACGAACAGCTCATTTCATACATTTTSAGACCACTGGTTGGTGTTACTATCTGAACTAATTAATTGGGAATTCATTGATAGGCCTAGAAAACCACCTATTTGCCAGGCATGTTGTCAGTGGTAAAAATGAAAGCAAATGCAATAGATGCAAACCTACATATGTCATCCATCAACACTATGAGCTTCAATGAGGTTCTCACAAGGATCACAAAGCAGAACTCAATGAAGAAAAGCAAAATGCAAGGCAGCTGTACACCTCCCTTTTTTCATTATGCATTAAATTAACCCTGATGACAATATTTCCTTGCTGTCCTCATATCTCTCCCCGGAGAGCATACCAAGAACACACTCTGGCTGTAGTTGACTAGGCACTTGCAAGGAAAGGCTACAGAACCTGGTTCACAATTTGATCAGCCTAAAAATAAGAATCCAACAGTCACAGAACACTTGTCATTATACCCAATTTTCTCTGGAAAGTTATTTGAAAAAATAAATATCATACATAAAAATTCATACAGTGACAAATCCCAGGACGCCCACTTACCAGTCCCCGTTGTTACAGAACTGGACTGCAACTACTTTGTCCTAAACAGGGGGAAAACAAAGGGGGAAAAAACACAGAGTTTGTGAGCTGAAAACTCATCCAGAGTCATCTTCTTGATGAACTTCAAACAGGCAAATTGCATCTTCCCACACATCTCTTATAACACCCTCTTACAAATTAATGTCTAGAAAAGTCACATTTGAAGTCACAATTTCCCCAAACAGCCATATGGTAACAGTCATTAAAACTGAAAATCCAGAGGCTGGGAATTTGTGCTGCTCCTAGAGCCGCCCAGAGGCACAAGACTCACACTCGTGAGTCACGTTCCCCACCACACACAGCCCGCTGAGTGGGAAACTCTWAATCTCTTAATACTCCACCCAGGTGCTGGGAATAAGACAGTGATTGCACCGAGTGTCTCTTATGGGTAAAATACTACTTAAATTGCTGGGCTCAGAGCTCTAAAAGACCTAAACATGAGGCCCATGACTCCCATTGAGCTTCAGTGAATTAATTTAGGCCTCAGCCTATTGCTCCTGTAGGCAGAAGGGTTAGCCAGCTGCAAAGATAAATGCTGCAGACCCCTCACATGTGATAGCCCTATTGGTTCTGCTAGAATTGAGTTTGCAGGAATACTTTTTACCATGCACTTTGCAAACATCATGATTATGATCTGCTCTTGTTAACAGCTATGAAATAAAGACAGATTTGAGTCTACGTTAGTGACATTTTCTTATTACTGGGCTTATTAAAAATAATTTTAAGATTTCCTGGAAGGAAAAAAGGTTTTTCTGGGAGGACAAGGTATCCAAAATGCACTTTGAAAACATCCGTCTCAAAGGACTTTTAAAACAGATATGCTACAAATTTCAAGTTGTTTAAATATCAGTGTTGAAAACCAACCAAATTCTGAAAATAGAAAATAAGGTTGGATTTGTATASCATAGTCAACTATGGTATAGTCAACTTACTAAATAAGGTAAATTGGGAAAAAAAAATCTAAAGATTTGCTTTCCGATTCTCTTACCGTATGAGATTCTAGCTCAGCAATTTTCTCTGGAGATTCGGAGCCCAAATAATATATCCTTATCACATGGTCAGTGCTACCTGTTGCAATGAACATGCCACCTAAGAAAGACAGTGAGAAGAAAAGCAGCCAATGAACCACAAAGTTTAATCACTGCATTATTATCAGAGCAGCACATTACAGTGTGAAATAGAAAATTTCAATAGAATTTTAAAAAATAGCCTGAAAAAAAGTTACTATAGACTATTTTCCTTTGATCTGTAGTTCCTCAGACCATATCATGGTGCTTTCAGCACCAAACATGGTGCTTTCAGTCAGAAAGTAGACAGTAAAGAGTTTTAAAACCTCATGGGTCAACACCAGGCAAAAATATTTAAGTGAGTTTTCAATATTTATTTGAAGCTCAACAAAAAACAAGTATTGCTGAATCAGGAGTCAGAGACTAAACTATTTCTTCTACTGTTCATTTGTTCTCGATCTATAATATTGCACAAGCGGCTCTACTGGGCAGCTCAAGGCACTGAGAAGGTTTTAGCAAATCCAGAGATCCTGGTTTTAAAAAAGGAATGGGGTCTAAGCATCATATGGCTGTAGAACAGCTCTCAATTTCAGAAATCTTGTAATTTTGCTCTGTGATATCACCCTAATTTTTGAGAATTAAAAGCTGCAAATAAGCAGATATTTTCAAAAATATCCAGTTCACAGTAAGAACTTGCTCCACCACTGACAGATTGAATAGATTGTTTTAGAATTCCTGTTCAATGTAAAGAAAAAGCATTAAGCAGCTTAGTGACCAGCTGTTCCCTAACGAGATAACCCAGTGTCGCCCCTGCACTTCTAGGCTGGTACAAACTCAGTTATTCCRTCAGGAAGCTCCACGTGCAGCCTGGTTAGCAGAAGGAGAGACCGAGACTGCTCAGCACAAACCTGGGACTGGGAACTGGGAATGACTGAAGGGCTAACACATTAAGAAGAAGAATTGATCCTCCAAGAATTTAGCCAAATTCTCAAAAATTAGCAGAAGTGTCATCTTTTAAGCAGAGGCCACTGTCTGCCAGATTCCAAGAATTTTTCATTYCAAGAGAGGACTCAACATCAAGAAAAGTGTAATAGGCAGCACAACAGACTGAAGGCCTTAACCTTCCTCTGAAATGGTCAAGATATTTAAACAAGTAAATAAATCCACATAAGCAAATAAATCCGCATGAAGTGGATATTAGCAGTTCAAACAATCACAACTGGACAATGTTGTAACTAACTGAAGATGTGTTTAATGACATTTTTATTTAAAACCACTTAAAGCCCTGTCACCAAGTGAATTATTATTCATATAACACTTTCCTTCACTTTATAATGCATACATACCCGAACTGAAAGAAGAACAAGATATCTGAACACCAGGCCTGGACCTCTCTGCAAATTTCACAGGGCGATCCCTATTTTCAAAAACACAACTTTTTAATTTTTTGCAAGGTCAACACACCCATCCTACAATCCTCTATTTCAGAATTCATACTCAAATTTGCTATTGCTTACTTTTAATTTACAAAATAAGCAAGCCACCATTTTTCTAAATTGAAACTTATTTGTCATTCCACTCACCAACTCAGCCAAATTTAGAAAGGAAGCTGGGGAGCTACTGGGCTACTCAAATTGACTCCCTAATGACTGTGGGTTGATGACATCTGCAGGTGGGTGGTGTTCTCATTAAAAGCACTGAAACTTCTTTGCCTAAACATTTTAGAGAACAATGTGCTCCTAAACAGAAAAGCTGAATGTTCTTCCACAACACTTGCAAAGAACAGAAATATTAGTCCATGTCTGTGTCTCCCTTCTGGCTTGTAATAGCAGTACATCTACAGAGGGACATATCCTCAGGAAACTTGCTCACTGAAAAGGGACACATCCTTATTTAACCATCCTAGTGTTCCTCTTCACTCTAAAATTGTAAAGAAATAGGGTCTATGTTTAAAATAATTATAATTATCTAAACAGGCTTACTTAAATTTCACGGTGTTAGCGTGCCACTGCCAGAAACAGATTGTTCCGTCAGCACCAGTAGAAGTGAGGTATCGTGTTGTTCCTTTTCTTGCTGGAGAGAACTAAAAATAAAATTGTAACAGTTAAATCAGCTAACTTCCTTCTTCCCTGACATGCTGGAAACTCGTCAACAGCCCTAACAAGAAATCATGTTTCATGATGAACATACTTGCTATCCAGCTGAGAGCAGAGACCCGTGTCAGGAATAAGCACAAAGTCGGAACTTCCATAAAAATACAGTTGTGAAAAGAAAGGATAGCTACATTTTGATAGGTCTGTTTTACCCCTCAAAACTCAGGAAAATGAAGAAATGAAACAGAAATCCAGACCTTCTTATTTAAGCAATGAAATGAGAGAATACTTTTTGCTAGCAGCAGAACTGGATCAAACACAGTGACACAGCCAAAAATGATTTCTAGATCCAAGTGCAGCAAAGAGCAGCAGCCCCCTTGGATCCTGTTCCACCCTCCTCAGAAACTCTTCTCTGCCTCCCTTGGTAGTAAAACTCTTCATCCTGCAGTTAAAGGGTTTCACTTTGATTTCACAGCTGCAGCAATAACTTGAATCCTCTGGCTACTAGATAAACGTATCGAGCAYGATTTATATTAAAAGCAATGAGTAATTGGGGTGATTTGTTCTGATTCTGATTATTTTCTATAGTATCAGAGTTCTATAAAAGTGTAGGCAGGTTATAAAAATAAAAAATGTGCAGAATGAGGCTGTGATATACACAGCCTGCAAAATAACATCTTAAAATAAATCACCTGTAGATTACCTAAATCAGACAAAATGGGAAGTGCAGAAAACAGGAGGAGAAATCCCAGGCACGCTGGTGARAGCTGCTGAATCCAAGGCAGCGAGACTGCCGAAGGAGGGTGCTGCAAGCAGCATTTCCCTTCAATGTGCACAACCTGGCAAACTGYGGAGACCTTTTCTCTCTTCAGGAATTCATTTCTGTTGGCTGCTTCCATCTGTCCTTTTTTTTTTGCTGATAAACTGCAAACTACCAGGCACCACTGACTGTGCCACCTCCAGAGAACTAAAGAGCAGCAGTTCAGTCATTTCTTACAGCTCTGCTACTGCTCACTGGGCAGTTGCCACGTAACACCTGAAACTGCTGGGCCACAAGTGCAGATTCTCGAGCAGAACCTGTTCTGCACTGTGGCAGCTGCAGCTTCTTCGCATGCTGCAATATCCAGGACAGCTCCTTTAAACAGAGACTAAGAYGCATTCCAAACAAAGCAGCAATGCAGAAGGAGGACGTTTAGCAGGCAGCATTTCTCAGGAAAAGAGGCCCCGAAGGATTTACGGAGATGTTGTTGCTCACCTGTATGGAAGTAATGGAGGCCGAGTGGCCCTGCAGCACGGCAAGCGGGGCGCACGTGCGGAGACACCAGACCCTGACCACTTTGTCACAGCTGCCCGCCGCGAGCAGCGTGTTCTCGTAGTTAACGGCCATGTCGGAGATCTCGGCCGAGTGTCCTCGCAGCGTCGAGAGCAGGCGCCCGTCATCTGTAGCCCAGATTTTGACCAAACAATCATCTGACCCCTAAGGCCACACAGAAATTTCCAAAGATTATATAAAATAACATACAGAGTACACAGTGTAGATGCCTAAGAAGCTAAAGCACCACCAGGAAGCTCCCAGGAGGAGACGGGTGGGATCCCAGGCAGGCACAACCACCTGTCTGAAGGTAGGGATTGCCTTGTGGCCTCYGGGATTTAGATGTTCCTGCAGCTGAAACCACTGGTTTATATCTCATATTGGTATGTTTCAGATGTTCAATATTGTTAGTGCTGCCAATGTAACTTGGCCCAGTATGGTTCAGTAATAAGAAAGGCAAATTTAAGAAGATAAAAGTTTCATTACACGCTGTAAGTAGACGCAGTCTGTGCTCAGAAGGGAAATCAGGCTGATCTCAGGACTTAAGGTCTAAGCCAAAAGAGCAAGAGCTGCAGGGCAGCAGCGGGAGGGTATCGAAGCACCCAAAGAGAGAAACTGCCCAACCTCACGTGCTGCTCAAACGGCAGAGAGCTTGGGCAGGGGCAGCATGCAGCTCTACAGGATACTCGGCACAGGTGCTTGTAAATTAATTTAACCTGCATTAGCAGCTATATTACTTCATACTCGAACCCTGTCAACAAGTACAGGAATTTTTCAAGAGCTCACAATCCTTTATGCAATTTAGATATCACAAAAGCCACTAGTTTTGCTGCTAATTTCCAGGAAAAAAATAATCCTTGAGCAGGAAAAAGCCTCTTGAAGCAACTGAGTGCTGGATTWGAGGCGCAGCCTCCATCTCTCCAGGGTGCTGCTAGGACACCATGGTATTTTAAGGAAAATGATGCAGTAAAACTAAACATATATGTCAAGATGATTCAATTTTGAATTATTTGACTGAAGATTTACTGATTAAATTATATCATTTTGACTTTAAATTCATAGACAAATTTGTTGCAGCATTTACATAACTGCAGACTTTCTATGGTATAAACAAAAATAGAAAGGCCTGTCTAATACTTAGTATAATTACCATAAYAACATATCTATTTGACCAATTTATAGTAAACGGAGAAGGTAGCAAGATAACACAAAGACAGCAAATAACCTTCCCAGTCATGCTTCTGAATAGCTACACTGCTAAGAGGGAAGGCTGCTGAAAGAAAAAGAGCAAGGAAAAGATGACAGGAATTAATATTAACAGTTAAAAGATGCCATATTAATTTGAAAAATCCAGAATTAACAAATACTATAAAAAGCAAGGGTAATATCACCTACATGTTATATTCCAGAGATTTCCAGTTTTGGTTACAAGCTCTGTATTGAAACAACATTTTTCTAAGGTTCTAAATGCAGAAGCAAATAGCCTGCTAAAATGCAGTTTAAGGGAGTCACGAGCATTTTTAAAAAAATGAAAAAGAAAAGAATCACACAGAAATAGACAATTTTYCCCAAACATTCCAAGGTTTTCCTCTCCTTCTCTTCTGGAAATTGCAGCTGCATCTCAAGGAGCAATTAAGAGGCTGTTGTAGAACTCGGAGAAAAAAAAAAAAAAAAAAACCCACACTAAACGTAGCAAATCAGCCTTCCAAGTAAATCACAGTTTCTGAACTTACTGTAAAAATTCTTCTCCCACTGCGATCAAAGGCTATGCAGTAAACAGACGAGAGGTGCCCCAAAATCCGCTTGTGCATCTTCATGTGCTGATAGGTGGATGTTGGGAACAGGTGGCTGAAACGCCCACATCCAGTTAACTGCCTGGCAGAAATTATATTTACTGCCAAAACAAAAGGAATAAGAAAACTAAGATTTCAATTTTATCCGGAACTCCAACTAGGTTAAAATTAAATCAAGCACAGAATTTGATAACATCTTTTAAGAGCTTTACTACTGCAATWCATAAACTTGAACGTCTTTAGTCTTCTTAGATCATTCTGCGTGCTCTCCTGTAAAAGGTAAGCCCAAACCTGAGGCTGCCTTTCAGCATCTACCCTGAGACACAAAGCAGAACTTTCTTAACAAAGATTAATCCAAGTAAGGAGTACTCCAGTCAGGAATAGGATGGGCAATCCTAAATCTAAAAAAATCCTCAAAACTCACAGAAAAGAGTATTTTTCAACTTCAACTTTTACACAAATATGTATATGCATATATGTTATACTTATTTAAATGCTACATGCTTTTATATAACATTTATATAGACATATAARTGTATCTGAAATATGCATTTAAAGTACATTTACTCCATGTCTCACAAAAATAACTTGAATAACAGATTCTGCTACACAGAGAAACTYGCTACAAATTTAAGGATTTTTTAAGGAGTATTTTCAATAAATAATATTTAAACATACGACAGTACAAGCCATTTTCTGCAGATTTCTTGATAACTGACTACTTGGAAAACAGTTATGCTTTGTTGTGAATGAAAGATACTGAAGATCTTAAATTACTTATAGTAACAGAAAATACTGTACAGTTTTACTCTTACGGTTTTGGATGGCATTTAGAAAGTGACAGAAATACTATTGTCTTTCAAAAATAAATATTTTTAGTGCTTCTTCTGTTATGACAAAAATCTTTCTTCAGAGAGGGTTCCAGATCATGTGGGAGGGTCAATGGCCCTCGCAACTGTCCCCCACAAAACCTCTATCCCTATAAACAGTAGCTCCAATCTAATTTCATTTTGAGGAATGAGAAATGCTGGTACCAGCGGAAAGAGCCTTCATCAGAAAGGTGACACCCRCAAAACAAACTGCCGAAAACCCCTGCACATTACTTCAAATTGCTCTACTTAAGTCTCATACAAAACCAGCCTGTAACTTAAATGCACAAAACATCAAGTAAAAAACCACTATTAGCAGACTCAAGAAGATAACTACGAATCTCATTTCCCTGCCTAGCAGAAAGATTCCCTATCCTAATTCGAATCTTTGATTTGATGCAGATTCTCATAACTGCTTGAGGCATTTAATTGTACCTGTCCTAATTTATAGCACTTGAACTTTGGAGCTTTTTTTAAAGATGCTTCAGGATCTAACATGAGCGAGCAGGTGGGTCTCGCAGAGCACTGGCAATAGCAGCTTTCCTGGGCTCCAAAGTGCCCCACAACTCTTCCATTTAATACTGTGGCAAACAATTTGACCCATTTTCTTAATTGTATCATCCCATCATTGCCTACATAAAACAGATTACAGCAGATGTTTAAAAAAACAAGCAAACAACAACAAAAAAAGAGTCATTCCAAAAGGATTTCTAACTGGCAATACTCTTCTGCATCATTTATAAGACTGAAGTCTTTATACACAAGCAGACAGACAAATGGGCAATAAAAATTCATTGTTTCCAGATTTGCAGAAAGCATTTATTTTGGTTCTCAGTTATATGCTCTGAAACACAGTCTATTTTTAATCACTCGGGGCAATACAAACACTACAGAAAAGAAAAAAAAAAGCTGCATAAAAGATATGCATATTTGCAAAAATCATCAGGCTCACACCATGACCTTATCTTCAGTCAATATTTATTTTTTCATGTTAAGATACATATTCAGCAGCACTAAAGCAGCAAAACGCACTGAACCAACTTAATCTGCYTTCTACCTGCGACTGGAGCAATAGCTGGGGTTCAGCTGGCAGCTGTTAAAGCAGAGTTGTCTCCCCTAGGAAAAAAAAATGGAATCTCGAGCCCTTTTCTCCACCTCTCTCAGCAGAGCCGCAGATCCTGCTGTGTTAGCAGGGATGCCCCCAAATCTTGTTACCAACTGGCAGCCTCTACCAGCTTATTCTTTACTCAGAAACCTTGGGGCCTCCAAAGCACCCACTGCTGCCCCACATCACCTGCCTTATTCTMCCCTCAGGAAGGGCAGATTTCTGAGCTCAGACGACACGTGCTTTGGGTCACCTGGTAAAATACATCCATTTTTGGTGTCTTTCTCACAGCCCTTGGTCTTTGGGCATACACAGTTAGTACACATGTGGTTGCAGAGGGAAGTCTCACACATGGTACAAGGCTAGGGTACCTACAGCGAATTCTTAACTTGGTCTCCATGCTACAAGAAAGGATAACTTCCATATAAAACATTTACCAGGACACTGATGTAGGAAGAACAAAACAAACAAACAAGCAAAAAAAAAGGAAAAAAAAAATACAAATGCTCCCAAACCAGACACTAGGAATTACAAGGCTAAGTTACTATTTTAAAAAGAATTAAAACATTCCAGTTTAGCTGCAGCCATTTGCMGACTGCTTTAATCTGACTTCCTCTCTCTAAACTTATGCCTCAACCTGTTTTTTTGCAAACAAAAAAATATATATATATAAAAATATATTGGTAGAAACATTTGTGTCAAAAATATTTTCCCTRGTATTAAGGGTAAATACATCACATCATACTATTTTACCTTTTCAAATAAGCCCTGTAACTTAGCAATGCAAACRTAGTACTATATATAGTTGTGACACAGGGACAGCTTGGTGCCTCCTCACCATAGGGCCTGGTCTGCACAGAGCTGGGCATCTCTTGCAGCATGCAGAAGAAACAGCCTGAATTTCACATGAACATCRGGAAACAGCCACAGGGGGTTCAAACATTTGCACCTTTGTGGAGGGCAGGCAAGGAGCCACGTGGACAAGCAGACTTGGGGAAAGGGGAAAGCATGGAGGCAACATAAAGTCCCCGCTCTCGTAGCCACTGACTTCGCAGGCTCCTTTAGAGAGCAGGAACGTCACGGATTTTCTAATCTCATCAAACCACTGCTACGTGGCAGAGTTAAAGATTACCTTGCCTATATATTTTCGTATAGTTCAATTTCTTGCACTGTGAACTTTCTGGTTCAGAAACCCAAGACTAATTCTCTAGTCATAGCTACCCACACAAGTATTTTCATCCGCAGGATAAAATCCTATTATAATCTTGGGGTAATCGCCTAAAGAGGGAAAATGATCTTCTTTCTAAACCAATTTGTGTAGTCTGCAAAGAAAACAAAGTTCTCCAGCACAACCCAAGTAAGAGTCCAAGTCATCAACCCGCATGAGTGCATCACAGCGGTCATAAAAATCTTCTCAATCACCTTCTATTTCCTGATCAGAAGACCACAAACTAAAAATTAAGATGTAAATTCGCCTGGCCCAGATGGAAAGCCAAAGACTGCAGCTACAGACCCAGAGCTGCAAGGGAACTGCGAGCAGCCTCGGCTCAGGGCAGGAACACGCCATGGCAGCAAGCTTAAATCGGCGTCACGCAGCAGGAAATGCCGTAAGAATTCTTTTACCTGCTCTTCCTGCACCTTATTTACATGAGTGCAAGGGAAATTATGCAATCATTTTGTTTCTCTCATGACCACACGTTATTATGGGTGTACGATACCTGTTCCCAACTCCTTCAGCAAGTTATTCCAGAAAACGTCAGCTGTCTCAGCCTGACTAAGCCAGTGCTCCGGGGCAGCTCAGTCACGCTGAAAGCTGCGGGGACAGGGCAGGGTTCAGCACCTTGCACTGCCAAACCAAGCTCACGCATCGCAGCATCTCCCACCAGAAAAAGAACCAATTTTGCCCCTTCATAGAATTCAAGGTAGGTATGAAGCTCGCCTTTGAGACAGCAACCTAACTAAGCATCAGGTAATAACAGATGTCCTCATCACAGCACTCTCAACACTCACTTTACAGCTTCACCACTATCCAACACGCGCTTTAGCTTTACAATCTACTACTTGCAATGCAAATGTGCAGAAAAGAAATTTTGATTTCCATTTCAGGAGTTGGGAATCTCAAAAATCATCTCCTTAGACATGCACAGTATGTGCATAGTCAATTTTCCATATTTTAATCTTTACATATATTTTCTCTCTTACTGTTAACTTATGAATGTACAGAAAAAGGGGCTGTCTTCCTCCAGGAACAAGTATTTATAAAAATAAAGTCTTAGGTAGAAAAGTTTCCATATGCAACTGTTGCATGTCTTACATACCAATCCCTGGGAAAAGAGCAACAATTTATTCTGTTCTCTAAGACATTATATTAATTCTATACTAACAGCACTGTCATGACGGCAAATGCTAAAGCTTGATACACTCCTATGGTTTATTAACAATATTACAGCTTTCAGAGCATGCAGTCTAAATCTCTTCTTATTAAAGATTTCAACAGAAACCCGTATAAAAATATAACTTCTATGGAAGTTGAGTGTATGCAGTAAATCCATAATCCAACCTCTTAATAATCCATCGACACAACTGCCAACAATAAAGTAAGTAACTTCAGCAGCAGTCTAAAAGAAAATGTGAAAATACACAGAAGGAGCAAAACTAACCGAAAGGAATTATTCTTTCTTTAGTATTCACATTACAACTCAAACTGTCTGACAAAAGCAGGAAAATTACTAATCTAATGGTTGTCTATGCACTAATTCTATGCAAATATCCATTTCTTTTCCATAAAGAAGATCCATATTAATATTGTTCTTCTTTCATACTATTGCCAAAACCCCATAGACCTTATGCAAAGTGGACTACTATTTTCCCTAGCTTTATCATCATTTTTGGCAAAGATTAATTGTTAGGAATGAGAGAAAGACCAGAGAAACACAAGGGCTGAAATTGATACAAGAGATATCTAAGATGGTCATCATAATTCTTGCATCTTCAAAGGAAAAATTGGCATGGAGGAAGGAACTTACTTAAAGAAATAGAGCAAGGATTGCAATCAGTAAGGAAATTATCCTAATTACTTTCAATATTCTGAATTTAAATTAAATGATGGATGAAGATCAAGAAAAAGACTTCCCATTACATTTTGAAACTTTTCCATTTAACAGCAAAAAGGAACTTAACTGAACAGATAACCTAACAAAACAAGTCTATGGATTTGCCCAAAAATTTATGGAGTGAATAAAGATAAAATATATTAACAAAAAGCAAATCATGACAGACTGGACTTGCTGGCATCATCATGGCAATCAGATCATGCCAAATCATGGCAGAGTGGACTCAGGCATTCCTGAAAGGATCCAAGTTGCTTGTTTTAACAGTGGCTAATGAAAGTTTAGACTTTACCAGGGAAACATTTTCCAGATTAAACAGAATACAGAAGCTCTCAGATGGCTGATATATGTTGATGTTTCACACAAGTTATTTTTCTGACCACGCAGACTACCAAAACAGAAGTAATGCAAACACTGGGCTGGTTATTTCCTTTTTGGAGAATAATGCTGCAAGTAGTCTGTTTTCTGTCATAAACAAACTAAAATGAATTATTGAAGCAAAATGTTCGCTTGGAGCCAGACATTGTGTTTTGGATAAGATTCCTGAATGAAAATACTGTCTACACACTCCTGTGACYACTTCTGTTCAATCACATAGTCCATAACAGGTTGGGGCATCATTAAAAGAAAATATTTAAACTATTGCCCTGCAAACAGAAGCTTGACCACAGCAACCTAACATGCTCACACACACACTATGGAGGTCTTAAGTAGGCATGATACAAAAAAACAGTTATTCTATTGAACGCGAGATTCTTTTTGGATTAGTTCACAGTTCAAGAAGAGCCCTTAATGAAAATCCAGTCAGTAAGAGTAACTTTCAGCTTGAACATTAGCAAAGACACAGGGAAGACGAAGCACGTTATTTATGTTTCAGAACTCACCCACGTTTGGTGGTTTCCCATAATTCGCAGGCAGTTCGGGAGGCCGCCCTCGGTGAAGAGCTGCGAAGGCAGATCCTTTCCATAGCGTGTGCCTGAAGTCTGCAGCGACAAGAGTACCAGCTGGTTAGTGAAACCATAGCCAAGCTGGGTCCAGCTGACCTGTTCCTCCTAGAATAGGAAGATTTCATCTATTCCTTCTATTTCCTTCCTAGAATAGGAAGGATTCCATTCCTAACTTCCTTGCACATCATGCCCTGTCCTTCAGGTGCAACAGTTCTCTTGAAAAAATAAGATTTGCTCTTTTTAAATACCTCATGTAAATTTAATGCTTAAAGGATGTTGAAAATCTGATTCTAGTTACTATACAAGATGACTGTAAATGTTTTCAGCTTTTTTTCCCCCCTTCACTTTTGGCGAGTAAGGCGTATAAATCTGATTGAAAGAAGAAAGAAAAATTGAGGCAACACTGAACTTGGGTACCATTTTAGTCCCTCTGCATTCCTCAGACATAGAAGACCCTGTATCATCTGTGCAAGAACTGTACATTCAGCAATATACATACACACACACACATTTCACCCCATATTGGGAGAAAGGAATTTTTTTTTTCAGTAAATGTTTTCCCGTAATTGGTGGCAATGTGCCTTCCCTACAGCTTCTCCTCCGCACCCCGCTCCCCCCCAAAATACCATCTCTAAAATGAAGAGAGATTTCTTTAAAGGCTCTCCAGCTCCCTGTCACCAACTGGCCTCCRAGAGCCTTCTTTCAAGAACAATATTGATTTTCTGAGACTGTTCAGAGCGCCTCAGAAATTAGACCTGGACTTCTTCCATTTCTGGCCATCTGGAAGGAGAGAAAGGAGCTTCCAGGATGAATGAGAGCTGGAACAGAAGGACAGTGCCACAGATCACTGAACCTGTGTATCACCATGTGGACCTGCAAGCATGAGGTGCACAGGTTTCTGTAACTCAGAGCAGACCCCTGAGCCTGCCTTCCTACTAAAACCTAAGCTTTGCGGTGGACTGTTAGGTCACTGAACTGGAAGGTCCTGCTCCCTGCTCAGGATGATGCTCTTGCTCTGGCTGTAACCTCCGGCACTTTCATCCTTCCATGTGCTGATTTAATTCATTAAAACAGATTTTGCAACAGTTGAGCTCTAAATCAGCTAACCTCAGGATCAAATAAGCTCTGGTTACTACAAAGGAAGAGTGAGGGGGTGCAAAGAACAGAGAGAGGTGAGGAACCACTCTCAAGAGCAGATGACCCTCCCACACACTCAGCTGTAACACAAAAACTGCCCTTCAGGATCATTATCTCAAGCAGGACAACTTTTCAAAAGGACTATGACTGCTCCTCTATTCATGAAAGGAATGAGGATGTCATCAAATTATCTATTAAATGATGGACAGGAGAAATTATCATGGAAGCAGCAGTCCCACCTTCTCCTACCCTTCAAATGTTTCCCTGCTCTTCAAGCTGACACACCTGGCTGCATGACCAGTGAATCAAATAATGGAATAAATCAGGCTGAAAAATAGCCCMGCAAAAAATATTAATTGCTGGGTTATGTTAGACACACACATATATAAGTATTTTTCACATACATGTAAAATAAGCCAGTTATTTTTCTGCTGGACGAGATCTCTAATCCAGTTTATCACATAGCTCACACAAGCACCCGCCCAACACGCTGGGCAGGGTAGAATAAGAAGCAAGATCAGCAAGTGTAGATCACAGCTGCTTAAGATGGCACTTTTCACCAAATAAACTTATATGTATGTATATAAATGGAAATGTTACAGGAYCAACAGCGCCTGTATTTTAGCAAGACTGCAACAGGAAAGCAGGAGCTGACAAGCACAGGAGATAGATCAGGTTTCACAAGCATCACATTGTAAATCAAAAGAAAAACTTTTTTTGCCATCATCCATAAATATAAAATCTTACCTTTTGCTGCCCTTAACAGGGACTGTCGCCCGACCCCTAGCAATGTCTGCACACCAAGAACACTCTGCGGGATCTCCTTGTCTAAAAGGGGTCCAAGTCTCTCACAGATCCGAAGAAGATAATCCGGAGGGATGTGTGCATTGACGGCCACCTATACACACAAACAAGACACGTGTTAACACGTCTGTTCAAATGCATGGAGCACTGAAAGAACCAGCACCTCCTGCAATAGCTGTGACTGCAGCAGGCATCCAAAACTCCCAAAACCCAGCACTTTCCGTGCAATGCCCTGAGCAATGCACTGCTTGGGGATCCTCCTCAAAAATCAGTTTTATCGTGCAAATCATTTTTTTAGAATACAATATTTCTTGTTTAGCTGAAAGATCAGACATTCCTATTCCAGTAAGATGCACACGTGTAAAAACCTAAAAGATCTAAACRTTACCCTGAGAGCAAAAGCCAATGTCAAGTGTTTATCTAACAAAAATACGTCTTCTTTTTAAGACTCACATACGTAGAGTGCTAATTTATCATCCCAAGAAAACATTCTTCTTTTCCTCATTACACAGAGATAGTTTGTTTTCTTTAGTGACTCGTATTTAAAGACTATTTAGAGAGTAATAGTTTTTCCATCATTCTGTCCAAAGAGCAAATAAGTCGTGTCTGGTAACGCAGAAGGTCCTGCACCTGCCTGACTTCTAAGGTATCTGCTGGCTGGCAGCAGGAACTGCGCACCAGACATTTAGCTTATGCAGATCCTTCAGCACATGRCATATGGTCACATTCATCTCCTTTTTAAAGACCAACAACACAGGTCATTCTGCTCTTACATACATGGGACTAACAGCTGAGGGGAAAAAAAAAAAAAGAAGATACTTAGATATTTGTATTAGGACAACTTATAATCTGTTTGCATCTGTTTGTTGCAATATTATGAATGAGCAGATGATCATAAAGCAGTTTTTATTTTACCAAGCAATAAACTAATGTCAGATAATAGCAAAGCAGCTCCAGTCTGGCTGAGAGGTGACTGAGCACCCCTGCGCATCAGCCCTACTGCTCGGGTACTGCAGCAGGAGCYGCTCAGCTTCCCTGCCCAATGAGCACAAACCCAACAGAAAGAAAAAAAGGTTTCTGAAGGATCAGCAACCATTGCCATGGACCCAGACAACTGTCAGAGCTGCGAGAAAGGAAGGAGCGGACCTTTCTTCTTTATTTGAAACAGCAGATTGCCATGAACTTGGCCCAGCAACACTGCCAAGCTGGACTCACAGGGATATACCCAGCTCTTGCCCAAGCACGTGAGAGGCAGCAGCATAGAGCTGGAGGAAGGGAAACAGCAGGAAGGAAGGGACCCGCTTCGTACAAAGAAATGTTCCTTTAACTATGTCATTAAACAGATTATTAAACATGTCATTGAGAAGTCATCCATTCCAATTGGGCAACGGCAGTGGTGCTATGCAGCTCAGAGCAGTGAGTCATGTTTTATAATGTCCCAATCTGCATCACAAGCAGCACCAACACTGTCCCAGAAAGCCACAAATATGACTTTAACCAAAGAGAAAACAGCCTTTTCTAATGACACACGAGTTAACCAAAAGCCAGCAAAACTCTTCCAGGCTCAACAGAAACTACAGCGGAGAGTCAGGATTCTCTGCCCTTTAAGTCACTGCTTGTTGAAGATGCATATATGTCAGCAAGTCGCGTGGACGTTGAGCTCTTCCAAAGCTCTGGGCTGTTGTTGGGAATGGCAGAATYGTTCCCCAAATTACAGGCAAGGTCAGTGCCCTGACTGCGCTTCCACATGGTCCTACTCCAGGAACCTTCACTCCGGAGCATCCCAAAACAACCAGCSCTGCCCAGTGAATGCTCCTTCTGCCACTGGTTTCACCGAGCAGAACAGGGTCTATCCTGACTTCTCTACAAAAATTCAGCTCTCATCTCGCACTAGCACCTTCCCAGCTGGACAGTCACTTAGAGATCAGTGGGCAAGAGTGATTTTTCTTTAATTGGAAATGACATGATACAACAGAAGTCAAAATGAGATAAAAGATTTATGTGAACTTTCACAGTTGCCTGTTATTCCTACCTCATTCCTGAAACACTGTAAATGTCTTAACAAAATATCTGGGCTTGAAGTGAAGCCGAGACAAACATTCAAAACGAACAAAGTTGTCTTTTCACGTTCCCAAAAGAACTTGACACAAAAACTGCTCATGACACTGCAACTCTCCAAAAATGAAGCTACAAACATACAGCCAGGGACAGCAGAAGTCTCATAAATCTCATTTTCATTAAAAGAGGGGCAGAAAAAAGCAAAGCATATCTTAGTTACAACCACATCTTCTACTTTGTTTTAGTCCAAAACCCTTACTGCAAAACTAAATAGCAATAGGGATATTATCACCTCATCAAACACACTAGAAAATGGTAACACAGGCCTGAAACAGGCTTTATAAAGATTTTTTGAAAGAGAACATCATTTCCCTGGTATTTTAAGTTAATACAGATGAGCTGAAAACACCCTAAGCAACAGCAGGATCCACATACTGGGATACATTACAAAGAAAAAATGTTCTTTTGCCTCAAGGTGTAAAAAACCCTTTAAAGGTTAAAAATGTCAGAGCATGAGAATCCCACAGCACCGCAGAAGAGTCTTGTGATACAAGAACTGCACAAAGCTTTACGTGTCTAAAACTTATCCAGAACTGGGCAGAGTGAATCAATCCTTTAAAAATCTACATTAAAAAAACAGCACTGAACGTAACACAATGATACCAGTATTAATTAGTGTGTGAGTAAGTTGCTACACAGATAAGCGCTGCAAGCAATGGGGAACTTGCTGAAGTCAGCGCTAGGACACAGGCCTATCCCTAAGCCTGTTTATTTTTCCGTCGGAATTACGATAGAATCGGCAAGACTACTAAAGCAAGAAATCATCCCTGCACAGYTAGGACAGGCCAGAAATGTGTTGGTCCCCATATCAAACAAACCAGCCCCGCTGGCTTCATTGCTGATAAATTCTCCTCCAAGGAATGTTTCAAGAAACAAGCCATAAAAAGAGTATTTGTGATTATTACTTATCAGAAGACGACGCCTGTCTTCCCAGGAATTAGAATCAGGTAGCTCCGATGATCTGTTTTGGGAAAGCCAAACTTCCTGCAGAGCACAGGGAGCCCGTGTGACGGGGGCCACGCGGACGGCAGCGGGGGGCCTGGGAGGACCCCCCAGGCCGAGCTCTCCGCACGGGCAACGAGTCGTGCAGTGGCAGCAGCAGATTGGGAASGTCCGAGCGCCGCCAGCCACGTGACGCTGCCTCCAGTCGCCAGAACAGCCATCAATTGACGACTGTATCAACAAGCAGCAGAGAAGACCATGAGGCCCAAAAGGGCTGAGCAAGCAGGAAATTACTCAAGACCTTGAATGTGGAATCTCAGCACAAAGGAAGACCAAATACTAGACTTGCACAAGACAGTGATTTGCAAAAATACATCAATTCTAAAAGCCATTACCCACTCAATTTCTCCATGCCACCAGATGACATTTTCCCAGGTGACAGAACTGCATTATCTTTCTGCTGCTAATACTGGGATTGGCAATATCTATAAATAACAACACCTCAGCCTCAGAGCTAGTTTAAATCAATGCAGATGGACAAGGCAGAAACTCAAAGCCAAATCCTATAAGCTGTTCCACACTAGCACAGCCACTCACAGATAAAATTCTCGACTTGAATGCACTGAGGATCACTGCCCAACAAAAGCTAATTTTCTATTTTTTTTCTGGAAAAAAAAAAGCATGTAATTTCAGCATAGAYAACAAAACCAAGTTAGCCAGTAGAGACAGTCCATCTGAAAGTTCTGGAAAACCAGGTCACGGTCGGTCATCTCTATCGGGAATAAACACAGCTAATTTCTAACAACATCGCACTGAGACTGTTCTGATACTGTAGGTTAATTCAGTTTGAGTTGTCTGTACAAGAGCTGACTCTACATTAGACTTCTGAGACTAAATAAAAACAGAATTGCTGATTGAATGTAAGTTATACTAAAAGCCTGTAAAAGGACAGTGACACACTTCACATCTCAGTATCACCACCAGTTGATAACAAAATAAAATAAACAAGAAGCCTCAGGAATACAGATGTACAATTGCCTGTACCRGCAGCCACATGTTGCACACTAGTAGTACTTAAAACTAGGCAGAAAAGACAACAGGAATATAAGAGTTTATTAAGCCAACAGCTTCTATGTGGTTTTGCTCACTAGATACAATTACTAGTAGGGCATCTTAAAGTACTTCTGTGCCTTGTGGTACCTGATATTTAAAACAAAAGACCAAGTTCAAATAAAGGAAGTCTTAAAAGACGACGTCAGATTTTTGACTCTGAGGCAAATAAAGTGGGAGTAAATATCACCTGACAAAGCAGATTTATGGGCAAATATGCTGTTATAYCTTAGTTTCCAAATACCCTAAGAGCAGTATAAGTTACTCAGTGACGCGAGTAGCGGCGTATTTTCTGAAAAACACCAACACTGACCTTAGCAGTCATATTCAGAACAGAAAGAARGAAAAAAAGTTGAAACTTCAGCAATTAGAGCAAGAAAGATATAGGTAGATTTGCAGGAGCAGAATATTGGGAAAGGAGGCAAACAAACAAAAAAATCTGACTTCTCTGAACTTGTAAATTCCCACTCCGTTCAATTATCTTGAGCCTGTCTGGCCAGCATAGTTGCAAAACTTGGCAAGGATTTTAACTGAATTTGTTTTTCTGCTTTTGAGTGGTCAAAAAGACAGACCGTGTAAGAAAAGCTTCATCCCCTATTACTAGCATCTGTAATTATTTTAGCTTTATTATGTGACCAAGTTAATTACAAACAAGTCCAGAATTATTTATGTGCTTCACAGCGTTGGCTTTGGTCTGAACATCACATTCAAACATAAAGCTAGTTCTCCCTAGCACCTGGAGCCAAGTAAGTAGTCCAGGTAATTTACAGCCATATGCATTTAAAGGCCCAAATTCCAACTACACCGAAACCTGAGCCAATATCAGGAAAAAGAAGCTTTTCCTTCAACATGTTAAACAATGAAAGCGTCATTTTGAGGATTAATAAAGAGGCTCATTTCAAACCATCAAGTATCAGCCCATCTTGTCATAATGATCCAGTTTTAGTCCTGATTGTTACTATCATATTAAATAATAATAAGCAAAATAAAATATAAAAGGACTGATTATTCAAGGCGAGAGAAAATAATTTCATAATAAGTTTCAATAATTGTACAATCCAACAGCAGTTTCCAGCTTATTCCAAGCCTGACTTTGCATCAGCTGTTTCTCGTTTTCTGAACTTTTAATGAAAAGTAAATGGCTTTGGCAGTGCCACCTAATATCCAAAAAAATGTTTTTAAGGTCTTCCCAGTCATGCTCCTTATTATGAAAACAGAAATGCTGACATGAATAAAGGAATAAAGGAACAGATAAAGGAAAAAAAAAAAAAAAAAAA
>NW_020454361.1:662886-663988 GCF_003342845.1 Nothoprocta perdicaria | reverse complement strand
AAAGGAAAAAAAAAAAAAAAAAAGTAGGCCTGAAATCAGACTTCTTTACTTCCACTGTCAACATTTCTCTCAGGTATGGGTCACAAGCCTGAATTAGATTTTGGGTTCCCTAGGAAAACCACACAGCATTAAATTTATTGAATGCTGCACTTATTTCATTTCTGCTCATTCAATATACAGCCCTGGAATTATCCAGAAAAGGGAAGATGAAGCAGAGTATTCAATTCCTAATAGATTTCAAGCCTTTCCAAAGTGTATCTTTGGCAACAAACATCTCAAGACAAGCAGCTCTCCCATCAAGCCTCTCAAATACCGCTAAAGCGGAAAGCGAGGGATTGAGCAAGCTACAAAGAAGCTTGAGCAACAGTCATGTCAAAACATCACATCGCAATTTCACGGCAGGACGGGAGAGGAAACACAGTGGGTATTTTCAAAGACTTGCAGGTGAGGAGGTGGCAGCGATCACATGGAAGCAGCTCTTCAGAACTGCAAAAATTCTCAGTGAGTTTACAACCTTCCGCCGGCATCCTACGTTATTAACCATGGCTTCTAATAATAAAAGCCATTTGTACCCCTCAGAAACAGTAAAAAAAAACGCTTTCTGGTTTTGCTGCTTTCACGCASAGGCCAATGGAAAACAATGACCTCAAAAAAACAGGATGGGGAGGCCCTGGAGCTCTCCTGGCTGCACATTGCCCTCTCTCAATAACAGACAACTGTTTACAGCTAGCAAAGCCATCTCCACATACTCCACAGCGTTTTAATGCTTTCAACATTAAAATTTAAAAATCCTTTTTTTTTTTTCCCTTCCTGCTTCCCTTGAGGAGTCGGCCAGTATGGTGCAAGGGAGGCTGCTCCGGAGAGCCAGGGTCCCCTGAGCCAGGGCGCCCGCCTGCCCCGTGGCCGGGAGCCAGGGCGGCCCCGGGACCCGCAGGGGGGCAGGAAGAAGCCAGCAGCCGTTTCCCCAAACGCCGAACTGCTTCCTGCCCCGTAATGACGCCCGGGAACGGCACTAGGGCAACCGGGAGCGGCATGAGGGCGACGCTGGCGTTTCCTGCCGCGGCAGAGCAGGAAATGCGGAGCTGAGCCGGGGGGGGGGGGT
>NW_020454361.1:629252-662584 GCF_003342845.1 Nothoprocta perdicaria | reverse complement strand
GGTTCCTGCGCTCACAGCGGCGCAGCCAATAGGAGGGCGCCTTGCATCGCCGTGCACCGCGCTGCCGCTTGTTAGGCGCGCCGCCATTCGCCGCGGCCCCGGCCCCTGCTACGTGCCCTCAGATAACCCTCCCGCGCCCCCCGCAACAGGCGCAGGCGGCACGGGGCGCCCCCGCGGCGGCGGGAGGGGGGCAGGCGGGGCAGGGGGATGGCGACCACCCCCCTCCCCGCCCTGACCGGCTCCCCTCGGCACTGGCGGCTCCCCCACGGCCGACACCGGCCCCGTTACCACAAGCACTACACGCGCCCCCCGGCCCGATCCGCCAGCGCGGCCCAGCGGGCGCTGCCCGGCGCGGGACGGTGCGAGCGGGAGGGTTAACGTTTCAGGGGAGGGCTGAGGGGGCCCGCGGCGCTCACCAGGTCCTCGAAGCTCCTGCGATGCTCCTTGCCCTGCCAGTCCAGGCGCCGCGGGATCAGCTGCGGGAGGCGACGGGGAGGAGGAACCGGGCGGGGGGGGGGGGGGGGGGGGGGGGCGGTTGGGGACAGCGGTCAGACCCCGGCCGGAGCCCGCGAGCAACGAGCCCTCCTCGAGGGGCGACGGGACGGGACAGGCACCTCTCCCCCCCGGCAATGACACGTCCCCCCGGGGCAGCCCTGGGCCGGGGGTCYCTTCCTCCCCCCGCGGGGGCTCCGGGATGGGCTGGGTTAGACGGGGCAGGGCCACCCCCCGCTCCCCAAACCGCCCCCCTCTCCCCGCAGGCGCCGTCCACCCCCCCCACCCCGGCCGCCCAGGGCTCCCCGCGGCCCCGCTCGGGTGTCCGCGCAGCCCCGCGCCGGCGGCCGCCCTACCTGGTGCTCCTCGAGCTCCTCCACGAGCACCTGCGGAGAGAGGCGCAGCGCGCGCGCACACAAAGGACGTGAGCCCCGCGGCCGCCGCCCGCTCCCGCCGCCGCCCCCCGCCCCGGCCCCCCGCCCGGGCCCCGGCTTCACCTGCGCGGATCTCTTGCACGGTCCGGACTGCAGGAACCGGGCGATCAGGTAGTAGAGCTCTGCGGGGAGGGCGGCGGGCAGAGGGGGACACGGTTACCTCAGCGCGCGGAGGGGACGGGGGGCGGTCGGGGGGGGGGGTGTCGGCGAGGGAGGGGGGCAGCCCCCGCCGCCGGCCATACCCACCGGCTTCGAGCTGGCTCGGGGCGGCCGCTGTCGCCATCCTCCTCCTCGGGAGGCCCGCGGGGGAGGGCGGAGGTGGCGGCTGTCGCCGCGGGGCGAAGGCGCCCTCAGTGCGGCCGAGCCCCCCGTGGGGAGCCGCGGTGCGTGTGCGCGGCGCTGGCCCCGCTCCGCCGCCCGCCCGGCTTCATGGTGGCATCGCCGGTCGCCCCATAGATATCCCGGCCCGAGCGGCAGGAGCGCAGCCGGGTTGCAGCGCGCGCCGCCCGCCGCGCGGGGGCGATGCGCGCGAGAGCGCCGCGGGGGAAGCGCCGCCGCGGGAAGGAAGCGCCGCGGCGGAAGGAAGCGGGGCCCGAGCGCTGAGGGCGGCGCGGGGGCGACGCCGCCGCTTCCGGCCGCCGCCWCGGTGGCGCCGCGGCCGCCCCGGCGGGCGCTTCCCGCCGCGCCGCCATTACGCGAGCCCGGCGGCCGCGGCCCCTCAGGGCAGTCCCGGGCGGAAATAAAAATGGGAGTTTGTGCTGCTTTTCTCAAACTATTACAATCTGCGCGCTCATTTGAGGGAAATATGACCGGAATCCCTAAGTCTGCGGCAAAACAAAACCAAATCACCTCAAGTTCTGTTTCCTGAAAGCAGGCAGGCAGCTAGGCCGGGTTTASAGATCTGTCAACATCCCTTAAAAAAGGCCTAAGCCTAAGAGGTCAGGGCAAGTGCACGCAGTTTTATTAAGGACAGTCTATTTATGGTAATACAMCCAACGTTTCAGGTGAGAAAAACAAAGAAAAAGCACATTCACAAGTTCTGTCTGTGAAACTGCTTGGTCAGAAAAAGAATATTTTTGGTATCCTGCCAGTGTGGGTAAAGCTGGTGGAGGCAGAATGACACAGCGTGGAGACAAGGCATTTGCCTGTAAGTGTCYTCCTGCGTAGGGGTCCGAAGCAGCTACATGGCACCTGGAGGTAGCTGGGAGCGTTGGGGTGCCYGTTTTTTATCAGTGCAAGTGAAAGTGGTACCCCAAAGGCCCCCAAATGTAGGACATGGGGTGGCTGTAGCAGCCAAATTACATCCCAGTGTCCAGGAAATAAAAATCGTGATTAATCATTAAAATATGATTCACCCTTCAAAGAGAAGGGTACAACATCAATCACAGGGATGCTCTTAAGGGTAACACGTAATTTTTCCTGTAGGAAGCGTGTTGTTGGAGCATGGGAAATTTATTTTACTTTAGCAATGCTAAAACATATTAAGTGAGTTGACAGAGTTCTTTATATTTTGCCACCATAAATATCTGGCACTCTGTTAGAATTTCTTGARCAGTGCTCTGAGAGTTGGCCTTGGCAGCGTATCAGTTCCTGTCATAACTGGAAAATAAAGCAAGGCAACTCATCTTCATGCTTTGAATACCAAAAGCTGAATCATAGTGAACKGATGCCATTGAAACATTAAGAATAGGCTCATTTTTTTTTAGCATAGCTTTATAGCTTGTAAGCATAACTAGACGTTTTGTGCATCTTCAGAGTTTTTCCTGCTCTTACTGTCAGGATATTAGTCCTTGCTGCTGTCTTCTGGTTTCAGCACACCAAGACCAGGTCTCATTAGCTCTCTTGGGCAGGAGTCAGATATATGACATTCAGTTGATCTGCAGAATTYACCTATATTTTGGTATAGATGGAGAAGAAATGTGTTTGTGGCAGGAGCTTGAATTTGCTGGCTGCGATATCTCACTTCATCTTTGCCCTCTCAGGTTCTTGCTCTGCTAATAAAAGAGTTTAAATAACCAAATCCAGCTTAAATAACCCAAAATGCTGCCTTTCCAGAGTTGCACAGGAGCCTTTGAKGTTACAATATTGGCACTTCCTGTGAGAGATCAAATGCAAAATTAAAGTCCTGAAAACAAATTACCAGTTAGTAAAAGAGTGTTGTGATATCTTTATCTGCAGAGAGATAATATTCCTCCCTCCTTTTCCACTGATAGTTGCAAGCTCATCTTTTTATGCATACCAGGAACACAAATGAAAAAAAAAATAGATAATATGTTATGAAATGGCTTGAAAAGTATGTGTCAGTCTTCCTGAGATAAATATGATTCTGTGTCAGGTGGAAATGCCACACCATAAATATTATATAGCATCATATCTTGGCATGGTCCCGTGGTAGCTGTTACCTGATATATTTCTTCTTAATACGACATGTTTCCTTGGCACCTCTTGGTTGGTGCCTTCTTGTATGTCTCTGGTCCCGGCTGGCTGGTGTGTGAGCTTGAAGGTGGCTCCGGGGCAGCCTTTGCCACCACAATAGGCAGGACTTTTTTTCAGGGCCTATGTTTACTTTCTACCCCTTGCTTTGTTCTCCCCCAAGGTTCCTCTAAGGACTGGGATGGATTCAGCTCCGGCTTCCCCAGGGTTCTCCCACCAGGAGTGATCACCTCTGGTGAGTAATGCCCATCTGCACCTTTAACTGTGATTGCCCAGGAGTTGGTTTCCACTCTGCACTGCAGCCTCTCGCAGATCTTCCTTGCAGCTCCGTGACTCATCTCTTTCTGGATCCTCTGCATCCAAGAAGCAGCATTTGGGGAATGATAGTAAATCTTGTGAAAGCAAGATTTGATGTTAGTGCTTACTCATATCTCTTCAAAGCAGAGTTCTGTACATAAATGCTAACGGAGGCAGTGGCAATGAGTAGTGAAGCAAAGCATATTAAGTGACATGGTAATCTTTGCTAGTGAACAGTAGAGCTATTCAAAAGCTGAAATGCTTTAAGGAAGAAGCTGGATTGTAAAAGATCCTTTCCATACTTGCATTAAAAAAAATAAATAAATAATAATAAAAAAAAAGCTTTTGAGAGTGGGAATCTTTAGAAAAAAATCATTTTATTTATACCTCTTGTGAATATTTGTGTCTTCCCGTACCTTAGCTCTGAAAGCTGTGAGGCCTACCTCATGTCCCTGTCTTTCTTTTTCTGCACAGTATTTAATGGGKTTTTTTTTGCATTCAGATTTGATTATTCTCTCTTGCCTACGCATTCAGACATTTAGCCACAAGTAGGACCGGTCACATTGTGCCATGGCCAAACATATCTCYATGGGATGCTGAGTACTGCTTGCTTTTTCTCCCTACATACTGACATCCTTTGCCTCTGATGATACACATGGTTCCTCCACACAATATCTCTCTATAAAAGCTGCTCCAGGTAAAAACCTGCGAGAGGAAAAAAAAGCCCTCGGAAAATATTTGTGCCATGGCACAATTTACTAATTTAAATTGTTTTAAGAAAGRCCCTGGTGATTAACCCAGTATTCCTTATCTGTCTGCCAAACTCTGACAACTCCCTCTGGTTCTGACAACTCCCTCCAGTAATACTCAAATACCCACCTCCCCCACCACTTAGTTCCCTGCAAGCCTCTCTAAGGCACTAAGTGCAGGCACTTAGCACTAAGGCATTTGGCAGCTTTTAGCCTCTTTCTGATGTACCCAGGGCTTCAGCAGTGCTTCCATTCAGGGACCTTTTCATCCAGCAATTGTTAGTGGTCTCTACCTCTTCTGTGAGCTGGTGGATCACCAAGTGCTCTACTCTRGAGTATACAGTGGAAGTTAAAGGCCATAAAAGACATATTTAAACCATGGAAGTTCATGCATTTTCAGTTTCCTYAGCTGTGTGCGGAAACAAACACCTCAAAAATCAGAAAAGAAGTGGAGTGACACAAGTTCTCTACCATAAAAACAAAGCAACAAAAATGGCTAGAGCCAGAAGGCTGCCATAGAACATGGGAAAACAGGACAAGGGGAGAGGAGTTGGAGAAAGCAGGGACAAGCAAAAGCGGCAGCCTGCAGAAAAAGAGGAAACGTCCTCTCTGTCCCCCTGGAATCTGCTGTGTGAGCAGCCAACAGGAAGATGGTGTTAGAGGCACATCTGTTTCCAACCGCCCTTCTTGGCAGCATTGCAGACCGTGGCATTCAACAACTGCACTCTGATCCATGGAGCTTCTTCAGCTCCCCTCCGCCTCACTGTGTTTTATCCTTCCAATGTGCTTAGGTACCCAGTTGCAGTATTTTTTCACGAGGAGTCATTGCAGTCAGGCAGGTGACTCAGTGCTCCCCTGGCAAAGCAGGAAGCTCGCTCAGTGGAGAGGTTTGGGCTTGGAGGAAGCAGAGCTTGCTAAAGGTAACAGATTCTTTCACACTCGCAAAGAGCTACTTCTGCAGAAACCAGGCTCTGTTCTGAGTAGGCTGGTGGATAGTGGTGGTGTTGGACAGCACGGAGAAGTGTGAATGAGAGTTTAGACTGATTTAATGTGGTTTATAGCCAGGAGGCTACTGTTTCACTTAAACACAGATCCAAGGATCCTTACCAAATTCAATAAATGGTTCAGAATTTTCTGTGCACTAAATAAAAGCAGAATTTGTTAATTTGTTTCATCCAAATGTTTTTTCTTTTTTTTTTTTTTAAGAGATAAGTAGCACTAAAGATCCTGAAGTGCTAAATGTTTTTACTTCAAGATGGTGAATCTWGCCCTCTCTACTAGAAGAAATAAAATGCAGTATATCAAATGCAGTAACTGCAGATTAAATTTTGATAGCTCATTTATTGCAAGTAAAGATATGATGCAAAATAATTAACAAAATGGTCAAGGTCGTGAGTTTTGATGAGTTCTGCATGTAGATCAGTATCCTGTCTCATGGGAGAAATCTAGGAATTCTCCCACTCATTTGCGTTTTATCCCTTTAAACACCCGTTAAATAATAAAGAAATAGCGGCTAGATATTATACAAGATCTGGTCTAGGTTTTCGCTATTTTTAAATTTTTAATACAATTGAATTTCAGTGCTGCATGGTAGCAATCTTTCCTCTAGATGGTGCCCCATTACCAAGAGTGCCCTGCAATATTATCCCATGCGAAAGGCTGTTGAGGAACAGGCAGGACGGAGCTCTCCTTTGTTTCCAAATTCTCTCTCGGTAGTTCATCTAAGTTCACGGATTACTTGCTTTGTGTGATGTTAATGCAGTGTTTCCTCCGTTGCAAGTCTGGAAATCCGTTCACTGGGACATAAACTGCCACCTGTTTGGAATAGTATCATCTGTTACTCAGTGGACTGATCCATATCTCATATTTCTTATGGCAGCCATTAGCTGTGGTAGCTGCTGATCTGCTGCGCGGTCGGCGCGTCGCTCCTGCCATCACACTGACTTTTATTTGCATAGTTCTCATAATGCACTCTCTAAATTTTACAGAAATGTTTATGTATGAGCTTATTTTACATACAAAGAAATGGAAATGTTCAAATATGGATGAAATGCATATTAAAAAAAAAGCAATGGTAATTTGTGTACCTATACACTCATAGGTCTGTGAATGGAACGATCAGGTAAATAATGTTACTATTCCAGTAAAATCTATCACAACATATCCCGAATCTCAACATTATGCCWGAAATGGTGTGCAAGTCATCAAGTTCCCTAAGCAGGAAAATCAATAATAGTTGTAAGAGGCAGAGCAGTTTTCATTGCAATTGCACTCGTCGGCATCTGTGTCCAGGGGCCCGATTCTGCTCATGTCTCCTGAATCATCCGGCGCCTCTGTGCTTGGAGGGAGCCTCCATGTGCAACATTCCCTGCTTGTGCAGGGAATTCCCCCTCATGCAAACTGCTTCATTCTCAGTTCCCATACTGGGGCTTTAACGAGGCACCGAAGGGATCGCTCCCCTAGAAATAATACCTGGTATTTGCTGGCTGAGCTGATTCAAAAACTTCTAGTCTTAACTACAGTTTTTCAGGGGAGTTTTATTTTTCTGTAGGGCCCAATCCTGCATTTCCAACTTGCCAAAACTCCCAGGAGCAGGGAATATCCCACAGCTTCCCTAACAGGGCACACCGAGCCTGGCTCTGGGACTTGCAACTCCTCACATTGTCACAGCGTGACTGGGTGCACAAGTTTTAGTGCCTCTGTCARCTGAATATACATAGGTTGTGTCCATATGCATCCTTATACATTTTCTCTATGAAGTTGTGAGGATTTTGAGTGATTTAATTTTGTAGGTCACTTTTTTTAAAAAGCTAGCTATTTTTATTAAGGTGCCCACAGGCCTCATAAGAGTTTTAAGAATTATTACGTATATTTATTGAAATAAAAATAAGTATAAAAYGTTTTGGAGTATTTATTTATTGATATATATCTCATGTAATTGTGGCAAATAAACTCTTCAATATTTTGGGGCAATAGAGTCTTGTAAAAAATAGCAAGTTAATATGTTACTACGTGAATTTGCAGTCTGGAAAACTGTTGTGTTCGCTTGCCCACCGTAATATGAGTTTATAACGATACCAAAGCAACCGAAATACGTTGGCTGTGGGRAGGAAGGAGGGCAAGGGGTGTATTTTGCTCTCTGAAGTGCAAAGAAACTGAATGTCCCGAACATTGTCTTGAACATCCCTGCAACCCTCCGATCAGCTGCTAACGGAGCTGGATCCCCGGATCCCCCAAGGAGCCGCTGCCGGTGTTTCCCGGGCGGATGCTCCACGCTCACCCCGAGGTTTAAGGGCTGTCAGCAGAGCCATCTTATGTTGCTAAATGCTCTTTGAGCCCCGGTCAGCCAGTTCCCAAAGTTAATTATAGCTGGCATCACAAAGTGCTTCCCTTGGGGATTTTAAATCCGTTTCCTGATCATTTCATTTCATGCCCCCTGGAGTCTGTGTTATGAGGAGCAGTCCTTCCCTCTTCAGCTTGTTTTTTTTTTGTGTGTGTATACCTGTATTATTTGGAAGAGATGACTGAAAGAGAAGATAAGGATTTAAGCCCTGTTTAATCCCACCTCATATAGAAACTTTTCCATATTGCCCATCCTTCCTGCTGCTTTTCTCCCTACCTTTTCCAGCTCTGCTGAATCCAGTGCGAGGTGGGAAGGCCTGAGTCCGCACAAAGCGCTCAGGCGGCTTCACCATGGACTCATCCAGTGGCACAATAACCCTTCTTTTTTATTTGTTCTCCATTTCCTCCCTAATAATTCTTTACGGTCTGTTTGCCTTTTGGCTGCCTCTGAGCACTGTGCATCGCTCTATGAAAATGTCAGCTCAGTGATGCCAACATCTCCCTACCGGCTGATCCGAGCGCGTCTCTGTGTGTGCAGTTAAGGGCTGCCCCCCTCGCCATATGCATCACTTTGCATTTATCAGCAATTGCATTTCTCCATCTGTTCCTTTACTAGCAGGTCTGATTCAGACCATAGGTTACAAACTAGAGTTAAATAATCAGGTAATTTCATATTTGACTACCAACATGGAACTCCTGCTAAATGCTGTCATGTGCTGGAATTTGTTGCTGTTAATTTTATTAATTCAGTTTGTACCCTTTTCCGCTGCTTTTCATTGTGAGGTGATTCTCCAACTCCTGCCTCATTAAAAAAGCTTTGCAGTTTTGCTAGGATGACCTTCCTGGATTCCTCTGTGGTGAATAGCAACCCACATAATTAAGTTTGGTTTTGCACTTCTGTCGTTCAGTGGCCATATGCATTCTCCTGCAGCCATCCAGTTTCCTATATTGGGAGAAGGGTTTTTTTGATGTCCATAAAAGTTTGATTTTCACCATTTTTTTCCCCTTCAGTTGTTAGGGTTTTAAATACAGCTTCTAGAATATGTCATGTCTGTCACCTTCATTTGGATAGGCTTCATATTTTTRGAAGGCTGGTTTTACTTTATATAGTCTCCTTTGCTTTTCTGCAATCTTTACCCTGGCTTTTATTTTATTCTTTAATACAGTCTCTTTTAATCTGCTATATAACTGTGCTAGAATGTGATGGGGAAGCATCTCTTAAAGCCTTTTTTTGATAGAAGGAATAATTTAATTTGATCTCTGGTGAAGTATTTTCCAACACCTGCAACTACTTTGCCCTTTTGGCTGTTCCTTTTCTTTTACACCAGTAAAGAGAGCTTTTCTTCAGAGTTTATGAGATACAGGAGCTCTATATGGCTGAATGCTAGTCTGGTATTTAATGAAAAATAACACAGGAGGCCAATATATGTGAGGTCAAGATGTGAAAGGTAAATGGTGACCTTAAAGGCAGAACTCTAGTCCTTGGTCTTTGCTTTCACAAGGCATCGCCTTCCCATTGCCAAATTACAGTCAGATAAGTGTGGAAGACAATTGCGCAAACTGGATAGGTGAAAAAAAAAAGCCTCTCCTTTTGAGCTGCACATTCTTGAGCAGTTTACAAAACCCAAAGGAATCTTCTCCAAAGCCTCCTGGGCTCCAGGTCCTTTTGTCCTAGCCCATTTTGCTGTTGAACCAACCATCACTCCCTGGATTTCTCTTTCCAAGGCTTCATGTACTGTCTTCCCAGATGGATCTCCGTCATTCCTTCATGTCTCCTGTCTTCCCCTCTGCTCATAATACAGTCAATATATATACATATATTTAATGCTTATTTTCCTGCCATTTTCCTCTTCTTTCTTCTTGCTTTCCTTTCTTCTTGCTGCTGTCCTTTCCTTTCTTCTTGCTGCTGTCTGATTTTCCATGTCTCCTTGCAGAGATTTTTATTCAGTGGTGGCTGAATCACAGCCCCAGGTTCATGTGAAGAGCAGAAGTGCTGGGTTGGGCTCCAGCCCTGCAACCAAAGCAGAGAAGAAGCTCTGCCTGTGGAGGAAGGTCCGAGCGGTGCAAAACTGCAGCACTTGGGGCCAGTGGCATCTTCTTATTTGGGAACATASCAATTCTTGTAGCAATTCCACCCTGTCCATCCCAGCTCCATCTGCCCTCATCTTTGGTGATCTTCAAGGATCAATCCTGCTGCTTCGGCACCATCGCAATGAGAAAATGAGCTCTGGGGTGAAGAAGTCTTCCCAGAGCAGGCTATTGTTCTTTGTTCCTTGTAACCCACCTGCCTCCGCTCCCAGGTTCTCCAGCCGAACACGGGCTTTTTTGTACCACTTATGATTCCATATTCATTCTGACAATCTGCACACAAGGCTCTGAGCTGCCTGATCCACAAGTCATTACTGCAGCCCTGGGACCCAGGCACATCTGGGGCGACAGAGTTTGTTTAGTTTGACAATATGAATTTAATGAGTAGGCTGCTTAGCACTGTAAGCCATTTCCCTCGAATGGCTGCAAAATAAATGATGGGACATTTTCCAGTGCGATGCTGCAACCACCCAAAATACCATTATAAAATTCACAGGCACAAAATAGAATGACTGCATTAAGCAAGGCTTAGGGGGATTATAGAATTAAATTGGTTGCCCCTTCCACCCTTCCCCCAATCAAAGATATTAGAAATCTAAATACAAAAAGGGCTGTTAAAATAATACAATGGCTTTCACAAAACCCCTGCAAAAGCAAAGAAACGCATTGTTAGGGCTGCAGCTTCCTTGTGGACCTCCATTGTGTTTTGGCATCGCGTTTTGTTTTATACAGTTTTGCATCGGGGAGCTCAAGGACTGCGGGTAATTCCACATAAATGAGGGGTTTAATGCAACGTAGCGGCTGCAGGATCCCCGCGGCACGAGYGGGATCGAAGGCGGCTGCGCCCAGCCCGGTCCCAACACCTCGAAGCCTCCGCCACCGAATTGCAGCGCCCTGCTTTGGAGCTCGTGACTCGCTCCCCGGTGCTGGCGGCTGCGCACCCCGGCGGCGCGGGCCCCGCTCGCCGCAGCGGCGCTGGCTGCAGCCGCGCTCTGCAGCCGCCCTGCGTAATCTGCGCCGGCTCCAGCCAGATGCCCGGAGAGCTGCGCGCGTGCGGGCACCGCTGCGCCGCGCTTTGTGCATCTAAACATGGCTGGGTGGGAATCCAGAAAAGAAAGGAAGGGAAAAAACCAACATCTTGGATTTACCTCAGTTGGYTTTTAACTATGCAGAACGGCTGCCCGTGCAAGCAGTCGTTCATATTGCAGGGCATCCATGTAGTAGTTCTAGGTTAATATGTAGCACACTGTGTCTGCTTTGATTAATTAAATGCTTAAATTAATTAATAAATTACAACCAAAAGTATATTTTAAACTTGAGTGTAAATATTATAATTATGTTACTAGTTTCAATATTTATTATGCAAGTGTGTAAAATTAAATATTAATGCCCACCATGTTTACATAATACTCCTCACGTAAATGACTGCAGAGATATTTCCTTGCCAGGGAATCCTTTTTCTTTGCATCTTTTGTAACATAGAGGCCCTCCCTTCCAAATGCAGTCCTGAAGCATTTTTAAGTCTTTATTTTAGTACGGTTTGCTTCGTAATATAATAAATTCCTTAATCTTGGGAGTCAGGGGGGTTCAAAAATGAGACACCTGTGTAATGACAAATGGGATTTGCAGGGATTCGAAGCTCCTGGGGACAAACTGCCCTTTGTTGTGGGTTATTTTGTGTGCGTGTAGCCCGCAAACCGCCCCAGCGCCTGGGGGAGACCTCCGAGCACAACTCCAGGACAAAGATAATTGTTGTTAATAAGTGTTAATTAGTAAAGCCGCTGGGTTATCTTTGACCTTGAGCTGTTTCAAAGCTTCATTGCAAAGACTGAGGAGGAAGGATAAGACAGGGTGTTTTTAGACAATCAGAACCACTGAAAAATCATCTTTTTGGAAAGCAAAGGTGGCCAGGGGTGGCCAGCTCCTGGTGGGCTGCTGCAGGAGCGGGATCCCCAGCTGTGTCGGACGGCAGGGAACACTTTCTGGTCTGAGTTTTACTCTCTCCCGCTGCCGTCTTTGCCCCCTGTGAAATGAATAAATATTATCTTTCTTTTCCTCAGGTTCATAAGCACCTAACCTATTATCGCTAGCTTAGATTTCAAAATTTCAGTTTCTGTCCCACATGAAATATAAACCAAATACAACCAAGTCTCCACCAGTAGAACAAATTCTCAAAAATGAAGTCAATGGTCAGAGAAATAAAGAGGCTTAAAGGGAAGGATGGAAAAGCAAGAGGAAGCATAAGTAACCACTGCTGCACAAACGGCTTTTTCGTGTTTTTGCAGGTGGCCCATGTGAGTGCAGAGCCCAGCGGGAGCAGAGCTGGGCCCGGGGCTGGATGCAGAATTCAGACATTGCCCAAGAGCAACGAGTCGCCTCTGAGTTGCCCTCCAACAAAATACACACAAGACTATTTCTGTGGGAGATGGTTAATGGCCTTAGGCCATTACTGTGCAATTAACAGTAATGACGTGTTGTACTGCGCTGAAGTAAAGCCAGAAAAAGTAAAAATTCACTAATGATTTGTGCAAGCCTTTTCACCTAGCGCCTTTCACCGCGCTGGCGCAGATGATTTACCCACTCACTGATGCTGAACTTTGGTGAAATGAAGGAAATCTGTATTTCTTTAACAGAGGGGCAAAACAGTGTTTGCATGCAAGGCAGCACCTTTGGCAGAGCACAGAGGTGTCCCAGACCTCGCCTCGCTCGCAGATGTGTCCTTGTGCTGCCACGCGGTGCTCGACCGGGATGTCCCGCCGATCAGACGCAGGAAAGGGTGGCACAGAAGAGTCTGGGACAGACAGATCAGACTTGCGTTTTGTAATAAACTTCTCCAATTAGGAAGAAAGCCAAAGTCAGACGAAGTTTCTATTGTTTAGCATTTAATTTCAGTAGATTGAGTGTAGCATATGGAAATTCATGAAACAACCCACTTTTCTGCCAAAGACAACTTTAATAATGGCAAATGCAGTGCAGCTAAGGCCCATCTTTTCCTCACTCGAGTTAAAATCTCTCAAAACCTGCCCCAACAACTCATATGAAACTAAACTCATCAACAGCAGCACCTTGTGCCACCACCATGGCTGGTGTTCCGCTCCGAGGTGAAAGCAGAACTGCCCTAGTTGCTCTGCTCCTTTTCACCAAGAAATTGTAAGTTAATTCAGAAAAAAAATGCGTGCCTAGACAGCCAAGCAAAACAATCTTGATGCCCATATCTCTCTTAGCTGCAGTACACGGCTGTATTTGCATTTCTGCTACAAGAACAGCAGAATATGCTGCTTTCTAGCTCAAACCACAACTTTTCCAAATGATTAAGCTGCAGTTTACGTGTCTSGTCGTTTTTTAAGCTGAGTAGTAGTACCTAATACTAATATTAGCTGTACTATCCCTAAAGTTAGGACAACTTCTTCTCAAGCTTTCTGTAATATTTCACCCATTAAAATTAAATAATATATATATTTWTCTTTAGCATTCACTGGCCATTTTCCCTATTCTTAGAACAGAAATAGATGTTGCCTTTCAGATGTGCCAGGCTTTTATGGACTGTTGCACCACAGATAGTTTGTGCTGCTGGACCTGCTCCATGGCGAGCACCACAAGACCTGCTTCTCCCAAGGAGTAGAGGTTTTCATAAAGAAGCACAGGAGATAGAGACATGCTAAKTGCAACAGCTAGAAGTATAAACAGCGACCCAAAATGTGAGTATCTGAGCAATCCCAGTGAAAGCTGTAATTAAAAAGGATGAGACTGGCAGATGGGCATTTTGCACAGTGAGAGGTCTCTGTCTCCTTTGCTTGGTGGATGCCTCATGGCCTGGCTTCATTCTGTTGCCATATTATCCTACCTGGATGCTGATGAGGAAGGGACTATTCCTCTGTGCAAAGGGAGTTGTGGGGCTGTGTCCGGAGCCTCCCTCCTCCCTGTGCCTCCTCCTCCTCCTCGGCGGTGGCCGAGGAGCACATTTGTTCTCATGTGCTGCAGTTCTCAGCATATGGGAGTGATTTGGTAGGGGGATGGCTCGGAGCCGCCTGATTTTCTTGTAGAAAGCATGTCGTACAAAGCCAACTTGCCGAAGGTGCACAATAGCAAGGGAATAAAAAAGAACAGATGTGAGAGATGTTTTTCGGTGAGTACACTGCAAAAGCAGGGTTTGCAGACCAACAAGTGTGTTTTTTCCTTCTGTAGTCATATACAAAATGGATCAGAACAGACATCTTCATTTTCTAGAAACCACACACGTGCCGCCTTGGCAAGAGCCTCCCGGCTTTACCGCCTAGCACAGGAGGAGGACGTTGCACAGMCAGTGCAGACTTTTATCTACTCTGTATTAAAAATGAAAAGCAACTTTCTCAGCCCCAACAAAGCCCCCACCAATCTGTTTTTTCATTTGGGAAGTTTCCTCAAATCTAAATCTTCTTTGCTGCAAATTAATCCAATTAATTCTTGTCTCCTTTAAAATCCTCTGTTCAATGCACTGGAAAGTGATCCCGTTTCACCTCCACCCTTTCTTTTCCAGAAGGAATCGGCCCAACCTCTTGAGCTTGTCCTTTTCTGTCATGTTTTCCAAGTACCTTCCCTTGCTGGTTGTTCTCCAGGGAYGTTCTCCAGATCAAGTCTCATGTGCAAAACTAGATGAGACTCTAATGCTCAGACCTCACAAGCCTGAGGCCAAGTCGGCTTCTCCCATCAGACCTACCTGCAGTTGTGGGTGCTTCACAGGACTGGATTTGTCACATCTGCCTCATCACTGTGGTCCCCATCCGTGCACTTGGTCCTCCTCTGCCCCAGGCAGTGACTCGGGATAGTCCCTGAGCATCTCACTGCTCTTCCCACGTTGCATTATTGGGTGAATTCACCCTCTTGGCTTCCAACACTTTGTATTTCGTTGTCCAGACCATTGGTGGGAACCCCTCTGTGGGCCACAGTTTAAAATGCTCTTATAGCCTTTTCACTCGGAGCATCCCCTCAGTTTGCCCATAGTAACAGTGCATGCAAACGCACTGGCAGAAAACTTAGCAGGCATGTGGTGCATTTACTGCTTCTCTCTAAACTGTTTGTCCAACTACCTTGTCAAAAATAAATTTGGTTTGGCATTATTTGTTGACAAATCCATATTGGCTGATTTCTTTATCATCTTGTTAATCTACAGGTTCTCTGCAAGTTGACTGTGCAGTAATTGGTTCCGCTATCTTTCCAGATATCAGAGCTGGCCTGACTGCTCTGTGATTCCTTATGCCTCCTTTTTAAAAACAGGTACTTTGCTTGCCCTCCRCAGCCCTCCGGGACCTGCCCTGTCATCTGGGGATTATCAGGGATAATCACCAAGAGTTCAGAGGCTATTACAGATACAGCTATGGGTACAGGCAAAACACAATTTGTGCTGATAGCGCTATTTCATGTGCCTATGAAGCAGCTGACTTTGGAGGGAAGACACCCGTGCGGGGAAGCTGGGGCCTAAAGAACAATAAAAGAGCAAGTTTGGGGATATAAAATGTGAATATAGCAGCGCTGAGCAGTCTCYGGGGTTGTGACTGCCGATGTGCGGGTCAGAGCCGGGCACTGCTGCTGCGCCAGCCTGCAGGAAGCTGCAGCTCGTYGGCGCTGTGGGTCATAACGGGCTTTGCCCTGCTCCTGGGCACGGGCAGGAGGTCACCGGGAAAGGAGGCCGCATCCCCTGGGTCGCTGCTCGCCTTAACCCTCTGATGATGGTCACCCGCTTCCCCGCAGCCGTCCCGTCCGCTCATCCCTGATCCTGAACGGTTTCTGCTGCAGCTCTCCCTTGTAGGCATCTCCCTTCCGTCTTGGGAGTCCCTTGTCGCTCCTCTTGAAAAGCAGCCAGGACTTTTTTTTTTTCCCCAATATTGCTGCAGCCCCTCAGGCCATTTTGGTGCCTGCAAGCTCAGCAGCCCTCCCTCGGGCCCTGCATTCGCGCACGGACACCAGTTTTGTCCCCTCTTTGACGCAGGCAATTAGGTCTTGACGGCTTTTTCATGAGGCAAAGAAGGGGTTGGAGGCTGCTGCTCTCTCGGTTAGCGGGACGCATGGGGTGTGTTGGAGTCCTTGGGAAGAGCCCAGGAGCCGTGGATGGTTTCTCCACCAGGACTCCCTTGTGAGGCCAGTGCCTTCTCCAAAGGCTTTTCCACACGCGGCCCTGCGGCGCTGCCCTCGCTAACAGCTCCCCGCATCCAGAAAGACATCCCGCTGCTTTCTTGTGCCTTTCCCAAAGGAAAGAAGCGCGGCAGAAGCCCCACGCTCGGGAAACACAGTGGAGAGCTCGGCTCCAAAGCCCCAAACGGGCTCGGCCGCCCCACGAGGCCTCCCCAACACACTGGGAGGAGGCCGGAGTGGGAGCGGAGCCGCCGCCACACCGTGGTTTTCCCTCTTTAATGGATATTTCCCGCAATGGATTCTGCCCATCTCCCTCGCGTAGGGGCCCTAATCTGATCTCCTCGGACAATGCCGGCTGCTGGCAGCTGGAGCTGCACCTCTGTCCCGCATTTTTATTTGTTTGGATTAAAAACAATAACCTCGCCCACATCACAGTCACTGGCTGCTTTTTTATCCCCCCCCACACTTTCTTTTTATGTAGGAAGGGAAAAGAAAGCAGGAACTTCCCATACATTTTACACCCATTCCTTAATAGCGTGATGTTAGCACCATTTTCCCATTTTCATGTTTAGCATTAGCCTTAAATTGCACTTGAAATCTTGAGTTAAATCCCTTTTGTGCACTAAATAGGCTTAGTGCTGTGGTGCCAATCAGCCTGCCTGCTCCCCCCGCACCTCTTTTTGGGGTCTTATTTTTCAGAAAAAGAAAGAGTCCACTCATCTGACATAATTTCCTGAGATTCCCTACTTTAGCAACTGAAATAAATCGGGCTATTAAAAGCATCATTAGCAGCAGATGCAGGCTGCTTTGCAGATAGCAGAGACCTGCCCGCTCGCTCCCTTTCCATCTGCTGCGCCACATTCAGGCCCTGCGCGGGTCCTAGCGCCGGCGCCTCTCGCCCCTCGTCCGTTTTGTCTTTATTCCCTTTTAAGAAGAACCTATGAATGCCGTTTAATATGCATTTGTTACAGGGAAGCAGGGACATTCCGCAGTTACTGGTAGCTCCAAATTACAGCATTTCTGGCTGACGGGAGTCTGAACACCTGAAGTTCAAGCTGGTGAGAGGGGTGTTGAATATTGCTAAATATTGCAAATGGACAAAATGTTCTGCTTTTTCAAAAGGTCCCAGGCTCTTGCTGTTCCGTATGCTCTCCCAAATAGAATTTTGCTATTCTTTCTCCTTAAATAATTGGCCTGGGTAAAGCCCTGGGGACTGATCTGCAAAATGCTGAACTCCCATGGGTTGTTTAAGCTCATCCATCTCRCCAACCACACAGGGACCACGGCAGTTTATCCTGGGCACTTCTGTGATTTATCTCAGTCTTTTTAAATCAGAACATGTAACTTCACCTTTGCAAACAGAGCAGCTTTCCTGCCTGCGAACACAAGGACATTCCTGGGGTGAAATGTGAGGGATGGGCACAGGAATGTGCCCATCAGCATTCCCGCCCCTGCCCCGCTCCGAGCCCCGGAGAACCCGTGCAGCAGCTCGAGCCTTCCCAAAAGGAACCCAGATTGCCAGGAGGTTGGGCTGGGAAGGAGACGCTGCTCATGTCTGATGTTGTGATCCCCCTGACACGCTGCAAGACGGCCCGAGTTAGTCTGAAAATATTTCTCCTCCACAGCTTTGACAGCRAGGAAGATCAGGACGGGAACATAGTGCAGTAGCGGGTGTGAAGAGAACCAGAGCCAGATCTATTTTAAGCCGAGCGAAAGGACGGGCAGGATTATGTAAAAACCAGCCATTTTTGGTAGTTGTGTTTTTGTTGGATACGCAGCGTCAGAGTGCAAAAGCATAAATAAGGTCTGGAGGCTCCGCACAACTGCAATTTTCCCCGTTTGCTTGCAAAAGTTCAGCCCGTTCGGTGCCTCATAAAAACTGCACAGTCATTCCAGGGAAACAACAGTAAAGCCCCAGCAGGAATTGCCAGCAGATGTAGTTATGTAAGTCTAGACTTCTATTTTTTGCAGTGACATGCTGCTGCAAAAATAAATACGTTTGAAAAATAATCAAGTGCTTCCCCAACATTCTGCTGCTTCGCTCAGCAGTCCCCGGAGGATGGAAAAGAGATTCCTGTAATCATTTCTCCCTCCCCAAAGAGCAATYGATCTTACCCTTTTCTACCCTCTCCTCCCCATCCGCTAGAGCGAACGTGTCTCCTTTTGCAGGTCTTGATGCACAGACCTCCTGATTCACTGCAGCCCCCTGGATTTCCTCCTTTCCCACCTCTGTCCTCACAGTCAACAGGGTTCAACATAAACCTATGGAAAGATTGGGAAGAGCCAGCCTCCCACTTGGTGATTTAATCACAGCTGGTGGCAGCGCTGGGGGACATGGGGCCCTTGTGAATAACTCTGCTTCTTTGACTCTCCTACTGTAGTTCTCACTTTTATTCTGGAATAAAAGCACCTCTAATCCCCAGTAAGTCCTCCATTTTCAAAACATAGTCACATTTTCTATAAGTTAACTGCTGAATCCAGGAGATCACGTTCAAGTGAGCAGGTCCAGGAGAAGGTGCTAGTGAGAGGGTCCTACAGGTGCTTGTTGGACCTCAGGTCTGGCCCTGCTATGTGAGAAGGCAATAAATTGCTCCCGAACGCGCTGTGGTGGGAACAGAGATGATCCTCTGCCGTGGCGAGAGTGGGCACGCAGGTGAGGATGATGTGCACTAACTGCTGGCCACAAAGCTAAGGGTTTTTCCTGGAGTTCAGCATTGCCTGCAGGATCCCGGCGCGGCCTCCCCGTCCCCTCCCATCCCATCCCATCCCATCCCATCCCATCCCATCCCATCCCATCCCATCCCATCCCATGCCATCGCATCTCTGTGCAGTAGCACCCTCATTTCCTATTGTGTGGCCCGGGGTCATTTCCCAGGCACCACGGACCAGCCGGGGCAGCTCTTCCCTACCCCTGGAGCGCAGAGGGAAAGAGCGGGAGCAGCTTCCCCGGCAGGACGGGGGTCTCCCCCGGGATCCTCGGGATCCCCGGGGGTGGCGGCGCCGGGATCCGCCGCCCCGGCCCATCTGCCGCTGCCTGCGCAGCCCTCGTGGGGCCGACCCCCCTCGCCAGGGCCTTGCAAAGGRAAGAAAGCAAAAAAAGCACCAAAAAGCACATGCACTGCTGCCCGCTGCCCTTTTCCCTTTCACCTTTCCAGCTTTTAGTGTGCAGTTTTGCAGCAATTTGGAGGAAAATTGCCCCAGAGGAAAGAAACAAAAATCTGCCTTTTTTTTTTCTTTTTTTTTTTTTTTTCTTTTTTGAAACAAAACCCCGCGCGCCACCCAGGCAGCTGCAGCGCTGCCGGTGCGGGCGGCTGATGTAATGGGCTTTGTCAGGCAGCGCCGCGATGAATAAAACCCGGAGCCCGGCACCGGCCGAGCTTTTGATGCAGCTCGGGAGGTTCCTGGTGCGGGCGGCCGCTCGCGCCGCCCTGTTTTGTCATGCAGATCCCTCTTGGAGGAGATGCGGATGGAAAYGCGCTCCTGGGGTAGCCAGGGAAGCGCCGCGGCTGCCTCCCCACATGGCCCCRCTTCCCAAATCCGATAAATCCGGATGCAGGGAGGATGCTGGGCTCAGAGGGGTGACAGGGAAGCGCGTTTCAAAGCGCCTAGCCCACCCCGTGGGMTGTAGGAGATGTGAGGAGCAATCACCATCTGCACCGTAAAACCTAGGTGGATTTTTGAGACCGCGCCGCTCGGGTGCCTGTTGGGATCCATGGCCGCGGGAGCGCAGCCGGAGCTGCCAGCGTCGCTTCCGCAGCAGCCCCTTCTGCAAAGGCGGAGAGCAGCTTCCATAGGGAACGGTGCTCCAGAGGGAGCGGTGCTCCACAGGGAACGGTGCTCCATAGGGAAGGGTGCTCCATAGGGAGCTCCTCCGCGACTCCCACAGGGCTCCCCAGGCCAGAGCTGCCCCCCTTGCTGCCGGGATGTGGTTATGGAGCAAAGATGATGTTTCGCTGCGTGCCGTCCTCGCTGACAGGACCAAAGCTCCCACCTGGGTTTCCTTAGGCTGTTCTTGCAGGACCTTTTCCCTGTGGCGTTTCAGTGCAGATCAGTTCCAGACCCTTTTACAAAACAGCCAGCTCTTCCGGTGCCTTGGCTCCCTCGTCCTGTTAATTGTGTCTCTGGATGCTCCAGTGCCAGGCAGGGCCTCCGGGATGGCATCGCTGGGTACCCAGGTGCTTTTGTGACCATCTGCTCTTCCCTGCACCTTGAGCATAGAGGCCACCTCTGGAGCAAAGAGGACAAAGTTGGCTCAGGAGGTCATAGCTCAGGCCTGAGATCTTGCACCTGCAGTTCACGTAAGGCCAAGTTAAGGATCGTTAAATCCCTAAGGAAACAGCACTGGGAGCCACGAGATTCCAGGAGGTTCTTCTGAAAAAACATGTCCTGAAATCGGGACAAGGACGGCCCAGTGGCGACGAGGTGGCTGCCCAAAGACTGTGGCTGTGCTGGGAACTTCTTTTATGCAAATCCCAGATGATAACAGTGAGAAACCCTCAAAAAATATAAATCAGTAAGCTTTATATGGGTTATATTACAATAAGTGACTTGATGGCTCCACAGACAGAGCCCCAGCGATGGCAGGAGTGACACTACAAAAGTCGAATTAGCCACACAAAGGTCTTCATGGCAGGGTCAAGTTTTCTGCCCTGACACTGTCAATTCCAGCTGCTCATTCATGGAAAAGTCCAATAAATAATAATAAAAAACCTCTTTATGAGACATGGGCCATACATGAGTCTTTAGATTTCAATCTAAAAGGCAGTTGAATGAGACTGACATCTTTGGAGCAGAAATGGTAGACAGAGGATGATCTTACATGAGGCTACCTGCATTTCAAGATGTAGCAAGATAAAGGTGCTGAGTTCAAAATCTCTGGAGGAAGAGAAGGGCATGAGGAGGGTTTTGCTGTCCTTTAATCCCCCGCGGGTGACAAGAGCAGCAGTGCACAGCCCAGGCAGAGCTGCGAGCTACGGTGCCCTTGTTGGGCAAGAACTTCTGCAAACAAAGGTGCAGATTCTGCATCAAGTTTTTTGTTTTAAATTATTTCTGGTAAGGCCTATTCTATTAGGACTTCATTTCACACCAGTTGGCCCATTTTTCCCCATGGCTGTTGTTGCACATAGTAAGCACAGACATTTAGCGCCGAACTACTTCAAGCCGAGGCCAAACGAGCCACATTGTCAGGCCCCACAATGAACCTCCTGCTCGCGGGGTCCTCCCGGATTATGGAGTTATGTTTGCAAGGCAGTTATACAAGAATATTCAGACAGGAACACCACCTAGAGGCAAGACCACTAAATGAAGCTACGAAGATTTATAGTCCAGATGGGCCAAAAAGGCAGCCAGAAGTGTTTCCTTAGGCCRACCAGACTGAGAATGTGAGCCGAGTATCTGGACCACCTTTCTCCAAAGCTTTGGTGTTCCCCATGTTACCTTCAGCTAATGCAACACCAGCCAAAGGCAGAACTTGGTAAAGTGGCCAGCCTAGAAGTATTTATTAAGGTAAAGAGCTTGATGGAGGGCACAAGACTGTGGTGTCCTTTTCCTGCTGTACATCCGTCCTTGCCTGAAGGGAAGCGAAGAGGAGCCCGTTGTTGAGCTCCGGTTGAGTCGCAGGGTCCCGCGTGCCAGGAGAGACCYCCTCGCAGCTGTGTTGGCCAGCACGGTGCTGAGGGACACGGGCAGCACAAGGGACTGTCCCCCTGGCCTGCAGCTCCTTTGGGCTACTGAGGAACACGGCAAGTAGCAGAGGATTCAGTAGGACCTTGTCCTACAGCCAGCGAGCCCGGGGCTGGTTTGGGTTCATCCGCCCTGAAGTTACCAATGTGCAGCCGTCGCCTCCGATGGTCGGAGAAACCTGCAGCATCTGGCGTTTCCTTTTTGCCCCCTGTTCTCCGGGGACAAAAGCGTGCACACATTGGGTCAAAGGCRCGTCTCGTGTTGCCTCCAGCCGCGCACAGCAGTCATGGCCGGGAGCTCCGCGTGGCGCCAGGACAGAGCATCTCCGGAGGCTCTCCCGGCCTCCAGCCCCTTCCTTGGCGTCTGTGTTCAGCGGCCCCAAGGAGGTGCCTTCCAGGAAGCCCCCTCACCCCTTATTAAACCCCTGCAGGTTGGGGGATGCATTTAGGCCGGCGCGCTCCCCGGCTTAATTGCACAYGGAGGGAAACCCGCTCGTTCTGCATCTGCCGCTGGTGCCTCCTGGTGCCTCTTTGTTCGCTTTGTCTCCCCGCACAAGAGCCACGGGCCCCATTCACTTGCTCCTTGCGGCTCCCTCCTCCCCTTCCCCCTTGCCACTCAACTCTTTCCCAGACAAAAGGGTCATTTATTTAATTGCTGCTGGTATTATGCGCTGGAACTCTCCCCTTGAAGAGTTAATTACACTTGTTAATTGTTGTAATCGCTCCTGGGGTAATGGCAGGTATAAAGGGGGACCCCGGTGGGCTGCAGCCTGTGTGAGGCGGGAGCCGCGCGGCCGGGCTGCTGAAACCGGAGCAGGGGAGGCCTGGCCCGGATTTGCAAATTCCTCTTGGCAGCGGGAGAGGCTGCATGGGAGGGGGCCCCGGGGAAGGCAGTGCCGCAGGATTTCCCGGCCGCGCCGCTGGGGAGGCGCCGCTTCCCGGGCCAAAGGAAGCGAGTCCCGACCCGCGGCGAGGCCAGCGCMTCCGCGGAGGCCGTCCCAAGGAGGCTGCAGTGCGAAAGACCTGGTTTAGTCGTAGGATTAGCTTGGACTGTCCCTAACCGTAAMGCGACCCGTGCCCGGGGAAGAGCAGCCCCCGTTCAGCGAAGGCACAGGAGCCTCTTGTCTAGCGAGGCTGGGGAGGTCCCGGGGAGGTCCCGGCCTCCGCTGAAACCCGAGCCTTGCGGCAGCCTCAGCCTTGGCTGCGGCCGCGGCGGGAGACAAACAGAGGGACGCGGCTCTGYGGCCCCATGTTTCACATCTGGTTTCAGCTCCAAGGTATTTGCTCCCACCCCCTCCCCGGCCGGTTAACCCCAAGCAAACGGAAAGCCCAGGGACTTTCTGGAGCTCAGGGCTCGGACAACCTTCCAGCAGCTTTTATCCTGCCTCCCGGGCCGGGCTGCATCCCAAAGGAACATCCCAAAGGGCCACGCAGCTCCCCTGCCTGGAAGGAGATGCTTTGAAGGGACAGACAAGAAGTCCTGCCCAAGGATGGGCAGGAGGAACCTCCGTCATGGAAGCCTGGAGACGTGGGCAGTTTGTGCCCCTGCTTGGGGCAGSGATCAGACCTGGGGCCATTCGGAGGTTCCCTGGACATCTTCCATGGATGCCGCAGGCACCAACTGCAGCCGGACCCTCCTTCCGGCTCCTGAGGAGCATCRTGTAAGACATGTCCCCATTTCCAGCGAGATGAACCTGGTTTAAATCTTGCCCCACCGCTCTATTTTTAGGCYCCCAAACTGCATTTTTTGTCTGGGTTATTTGTGCTGCCCCCACTCCCTTCTTTAAGAGCGTCTGGAAACGTTTAGGATGTGTCCAATTGCGCTAGACGTGCCGGGGGGAGCGCTCCGTGTCGGCTTGAGGTCTCTTTGAGAAGCAGAGCTTTCTAATTTGTGATTTTACATTTTATATCACATGAGCGTTTACTTCATTTCGCTTATTTCAGGTGTTGCCTGGATCCTAAGTTCACGCTCACGCGTTTAGACTCACTCGTGCCCTTCTCCAGGGCCCCTTTCAGGTCGCTCCTTCTCTTGCCCCGCTCGTGGAAGGAGGCGGTGATGGGGTCCCAGTCTGGCACCGTCCACATCACGGTGGCCCCAGGGCTCTCCTCAGCTCCCTGGTCCCATCACGGTGGCCCCAGGGCTCTTCTCAGATCCCTGGATCCATCCTCGGGATCAGGCCGAGGCCGGGAGCGGCTGGGGCTCCCAGGGCAGCTGGGGATGAGGAGCAGCACCACGAGGACACCATGAAGAGCATCGGCTTCTAGCCAGGGATTCGATCTTCTTGCTGCTTCTTTTCCTTCCCCCCTTTCAAGCTGGTTATTTGCCCTCTTTTTCATCCCAAGGACCTTATTGTAGATGTCATTTTCTACTTGTTTGTGGCAGCCTTGACATTTCTCTCCCAGTATTTCCTTCTTACTGCTCCAACCCGTCTCCTTGATGGACACCAGGAAGAGGTGGAAAGGCCCTTCMTTCCTCTCTCTTTGGAGCCCGGCTTGCCAGGATGCTTGGCAGTGTTTTTCTAGGCCTTCCATCCTTCTGACAAAGAGATATGGCAATTTTTGCAAGAAATGGGAATCCCCCATACTTCTGCTGAAACTCAGAGGCATCCTGAGGCAAACGCCAGCACTGCACAAGTTGTGCCATGAATCATGTTAATGCAGCAAACCCGGCACGAGGCACCACCAGAGGTCTTCTTTGCACGTGAGATCTAATGATTTGCAGGTTTCCCACCACTGATGCAGGTAAGAGCATCAGGAGTCCTCACAGCCGGCTTGCTGAGCACAGAGTCAGCTTTGGCAGATACTGCCTTGAGTAGCGACAAATATCTAAAATATTAAGACCAGCTGGGCTGCCTCTTTGCAGCAGGTTTCAGTCTCAAAGCAAGTCCGTGGTGCTGCATCCCTTCCRCCCACGAACTCGTGAGCTCCAGGGGGATTTTACCACTGCAAGTTGCTGCCACCTTGTCTTTAAYGGACCCCAAGGTGCAAGCGTTGCTCACCGCTTCCGACCCGCCACCGGCCTCAGGCCCCGGGACCCCTCCACCACAGCACGTTTGCTAAGGTTTTTAGTTGCTGCTGTTGATACCAAACTCCCACAGCCCATTCCTTCTAGCGGCTCTACGAAACTTTCAAAAGCAGCATCAAAATAGGCGAATGAGCAAGTTTTGTGCCCGCAGCACTGCCCCCCTGGCTGCCAGGGCTCCCCGGGAAGGCAGGTTGCTTCAAATGAACCTGAAAAACAGCCACTGAGCGGCCACTGGGAGCCTTTGCTCCCTGCAAAACCTCACACCTGTGATTAGACATGAACCAGCCAACGTGCAGTTTGCTTTTGATTCAGCGTCAGAGCGTGAGGCGCAAGGGACAAGGAGGATTTGCTGGGAGGAAGGTAATCTCTTTAGTTGTGCAACTCACCCGTTGCTCAGAAAAGCTCTGAACACGAGCGAGGAGGAATCCGATTGTGGCAATGGTTAAAGAATTAAGAACAACTCTCCCATGGGCACCAAAAGAGGGAGAAATGAACAAACCCAAGCCCTCAATTGCATGTTTCTGTATAATAATCAGGATACTAAAACGGGGAGAGATGACCTGGCATCCCGTGTGACCTCAGTTGGGCTGTGACAGGCTGATTATACCTTGGCATATGGACAAGCCGTTTGTTAAGAAGAAAATATCGGTCATATTCATTGTGTCTGCTATTATATAAATTACAATGTTGGAAACGTTAAGTGACTAGAGGCTAAAAGTGAAGAGAAATGGCTCGATGTTACCAGGGATTGGAGAGGGAGCTCACCCTCCTGGCTGAACCACATTTGCTCCTTTAAAGCCGTTTTAGAGCAACCTTGGTGTGTGGAGGGGGCTACTGGACATGTAAAACGTTTTCTTCCCACATGGATCATCTCCTGGAAGCAGGATAGACCCCCTGGTGTTTCTAACTGCCTCCAAGCAGTGTCTGGCCAGACCCTGCAATTGACTGCACATGTGTCCCACACGCGCTGCCCTGCTTCTTACCGATCTTTTATCATCCAAGAACAGGCAAAATGCAGTGAAGAATTTTTACGTGTGATGACAGCTCATGCAGATCCCCTCTGGACCACAAACATTGAGAAGCTCCTTGGTTTTAGTGCTGCCCTGCCCAACGCAGGGCATAGGAGATAATCCTAACAGAGAAGACAAACAGAACCCACGTACCTAAACCCAGCGGCCACACAATGCTATTTTATCACATTTCCCGCAAAAAGCTACACGAAGATGTCTGTAGCTTTTTTTGCAGGGACACGAGGCCGTGTCCCTGCGATCACCGTGTCTGGCTGTGTGGGATTGGGAACACACTGCAAAGGGGAAGGGCCCAAACGCTCTCCCCGTTGTGTGCCGACACCCAGCTCAGTGCACCCCAGTGATCTTATCCAGCAGCTTCTACAGCACAAAGGTCGGGCAGGGAGAGAAATCCCCAGGGCTTCAGCTCTTGAAGATTAAAACCACRTTGAACATCACGTAGTAGCCAGTGCCCCGGGGTACTGATCCTGGAGCACTTCTAACCCACTTGGAATAAGACGCTGCACTGGGAATGAGATTTGGGGGTTGAGATAAAATATGCAAGTTCTTGGCTGTTCACATTTCTGGGTTGTGAAACAATCTTACGCRAAGGGAAAGGTTTCTGCATTGCAGACATTTTTCTTGCTATTAAGTATGTGATGTATTTGGTCATCAATGTGGAGAGACTTTATATAAATGGAGGCTTTGAGAGGAAGATGTGAAGTGTTCTTGACAAAGTTACATGGAATAGCTGTAGCACCAAAATAAGATTGGGTAAAAAGCACTATTAAACCTCCACTTAAATACTGTCTCCGAGTCTAGCTGTCATTTCCTAAAATAATGAAGCTGTCACTAATTGGGAAGCTCATTGCATTCATGTAAAGCACTTCTGTACATCTCCTTGTACCATGCCGGGGGATGCTAAATGAGCCCAAGAAATCATTGTGTAAGTSAAAAAAACCCTTTTAAATAGGAAAACTGTAAGCCCATTATGGCAGCTCTGGCAGCATGTGCTTGAAGCAGCACGATGGGCATTCCCGGGATGAAGGTGCCGGGAAACAACGCTCCGAGGTGGATTGAGCACCACTGTCTGTCTTTAGGCTCGTGCTGCAGCTCGTGCAGGACCCGGCCCGTCACCCTCAATGACCAGCACGAGGAACACCCCCGGCCTGCGCCACGTCTAACTTAAGCAGCATCTCCATGGCTTAAGCCGGGCTTGGCAGCAGCAGGAGCAACCCGGTCCTCGCGCGGGCGCCGCGGCCGCCCTGGCACCTTGGGCCTCGGCCTCCTCCCGGGAACCGGCCGCACAAGCAACGAACCACAGTGAGCTTTTGAGGAGTCTTTTTTATTAAGATAAATCCAGCAAAATTCCTAACAGTGGGTACATACAAGCAACCTGCCCTTTTAAAAGAAATGTTTGTATTTCATTTAAAAACATGATTACACTTTTTATTTATTTATTTTTCAAAACTGACAAAATAAAATTACATTTGGGAAACAACAGATTTCCAGCTCTTAGKTTTTTTTTTTTTTCATGAAAATATCTCACCTTCTTTATAAAAGCAACCCACAGAACCACTGGAATGTTTAACACAGTTATTTGTTTTGAGACCTCCCCACTTTAAGAAACCATACAACACATACAAGGGTAAAATTAAAATCTGAAGTCTGTAAGCATGACTTACACAAAAAGGGACACACTGACAGAAGTCAAAAGCTACCACCACTTATTCTTTCCATGTACCATACAAACTATTACAATCACAAAATTTAAAAACAATGATTTTTTTTGTTTTGTTTTGCTTGTTAGGGATTTAATTCCCAAGTAACCGAGATGAAGATGTTCCATAATTAAATTCATGCTAAAAAAACCTGCATTTATAAAATAGTTGATAAAAATATTCCTCTCTGTTAACAATACAGCATGGAGGTACAGATACCAAATGATGGAGATATAGGGCAGGGTTAACATTACTCGGACTTGGCTTCCTTATCATCAGATGCTTCAGCAGCTGGTGCCTATAAAAGTGTTTGGGAAGAATAGATATATTATTTTTAATGCTAATYGGATTCCGTTGTAACAAGCATCAAAGAGAGACTAGCGTGTAAGCACACACGGACAAGCATTTCAGGTAGACAGACAAGAACACACAGCTACCACAGAAAACATTAATACAGCAATATATTGGCTGATAATTCTTGAAATTAAACACAAAAGAGTATGAACTGATGATCAAGTTAATACTGGAATGCTAAAAAACTAAAAGGCAGGAGTCTGGAAGATAGATTAGATTGAGATCAGTCACACACTGGGTAAAATGGAAGTTCTCATCTCCATAATCCCAGGGATGTTTAAGAATTCCATGTAAAACCGGGACACTTGCCTATTGTCCCAACTTCAAGAAAAATAGTTCTCACCCCTGTTTTCTATAAAAATATCTGCTATTAATTTTTAAGGCGACTCATCAAACTTGCAAAGCTCCCGTCAAAGATCCTTTGAAGCACGTTAGCCCCATGCTGCCATTTTAGCAGGGAAACTTTTGACTTAGTTTTAAGAATGAAAGAATAAATTACCGACTGGCTATGTAATGACACTCAACACATGAAGGGAGAGCACTTAATCAAAAGCAACAGAGGGTGCAGCAGGCTCGTCTGTCCCTAAAACAGCAACAGTGGCCTGTAGCAAACATTGAACTTCTACTATGAGCAAGAAATCCACTAGGAAAAGCCAGAAGGAGAGGAAAAAAAACACAGTAGCCCTTAGGYAAGTAGCTGACGTGGTGAGAACCTGTAAGAAAAGAGGCTTGTACATGAGGAGACAAGACCAAGTTGTGTTTTGCAGAACTTCTGCTGAATTGTTCCGATGTGAAGAATTGTTCTGAAGAATTGTGTAAAACTTAAAACCAGATTTGTGGCACAGGCCCAGCCCGTGCTGAGCACAAGAGGCAACCCAGCAGCCCAGGCAGGACACGCAGTCAGCTCAGGGCTGCACAGCTGTCTCACTGCCTCCATCATCCCCAAATACGCTTACTGTGGCTCAAGTACCTCATTAGTTTTGGTATCTCCATTTTCAGAGTGGTTTTCTTCTTTAGCATCCTCTTGTTTAGTTTCATCTTTGCCTTTGGCTCCCTTCTTCCCTTTTGTTGCTGGTTTTTTGTCCTCCTTTTTATCATTTGCTGCTTTTTCTTTCTGTTAGGAAGGCAGATCATGATTATGTAAATACAGTTTTCACCTTATGCATCTGCATCCACACGGTCTCAGCTCTGAAGCCGTCCACACAACCTGCTGCTACTCACTGAACTTCCCTCTGACAGAACGAGGTGAAGGTTTCTATGGAGAAACTTCTGTTCTGCCCTGAATGTGCTACAGGGAAGTCCATAATATAAAAGCAACCATGGCTGGGGTTAAAAGAATTTCCATTTTAAATAGGCTTTCAATTAAATTAGCTAAAAAATGTCGGAGTTGAACTGGCCTGCATTTCTGCTGTGCTGCTCAAAGGCATACCAAAGAACAAAAGGAACATGTACAACCAGTGGAAACAGCAGAACACTTCAGATGTGCTGTTAATGCTGATTGAGAAAACCGTAACGAAGCCGAGGGACCTTCCCCCCCAGCCAGAAATATTCCTTGCTATAATAAGCCACATGCCCRGCCAACAAGTTGGGGCTCTGCAGCATCGTGTCAGTAACAAAGGAAACTTGGCCACTATCATTTAAGTGCAGTTTCTTATGTGGCTGATGAGGCTACATCAAAACAAAAGTGATGCTCCAGCTTCTGCAGGAACCGTTTTCCATACGGTGGGGTCAAATCCTGACCCGTGTGCAGCGCCAGGCTCCTCATTAGCGTCCCTTCTGAGCGGGTGCCTCTTCTTGCCACTACCTGCACCAGGGAGGCGAGCTCAGCTCCTCGCCCGGGTCACGCAGCCCCAGCAAGGGAGCCTGAAACACCTGCAAACTGCTCACCACAAATACGGTGAACATAAACAGGCAGTTCCTGAATTCCGTATGTAAGTTACTAAACYATATATATATATAGTTTAGTGTGATGGGGATGTTGTATTTGATGGCGTTGCCTTAATGACTGGAAGTTTAATAAAGGAAAGGAATGGGAGGGCTGCAAAGGCAGCCGGCGGAGGCCTCCTGGGCCGGGCACACACCGTGCTGAGCCACCCATGGGTGCCATGGGCTGCCCCTTGGCCCACRGAAGCCCCACAGGAGCCTTAAGGCTCGGCGCTGCTTCCAGAAGGACATCTGTTCCCTCATCCCGTTAAAAAAACCAACACAACACAGTATTGGCAGAGGTAAAATTGGCTTGTGGGCAAACCTAATGACTGTTCTCTAAGGAGTCAAGCCTCTTTCCCCACCAAATGAGTCCAGGAAGAAACACCCAGGGAAATTCCCAAGCTTCTTCGATCCTCTTAGCTAGTTCTCGGAGGTATCATCAAGGCAATATAATTTTATTAGTTTTTCCAAAATATTTTTTCCATACCTATGGCAATATCAATACAGCAATAAAGTCATGTGTTTTACATAGTATTTCATTTTTTTCCCCAGATCTTTTTTCTTTTCCAGTACAGGTAAGCTTTAAGAGGATGAAATCTACTTTTACACACAAAAGAGCATTCCAAGAACTGAAAGTTGTAAAGTTAAGCATTGGGGAAATAAGAAGTAAAGATGCCTGCACAATTCTTATTGCGTCCGCTTTTGCATAGATACTGAACCAGTATCAGATGGGATTTCCAGAGAGCCAGAAATGCAGCTTCAGCCTCCTGGCCTCAAAGCAAGAGCAGAAACTCCTCCGAGGCCCCAAGACCATGAGCTGGGCAGGGGACAAGGCAACGTCCCAGCAGAGCCAAGGGGGAGGCCACACGACTCTGCTCACGCCATAAGGGCTCCCCGAGGATGCCGAGCAGCCCGGTTCCTGGGTCCCCCACCGCTCTGCAAGGGGACCCCGCAGCGCGGCCGCCCACCTGGCGCGCAGGTGTGAGGAGCCTGCTCTGAGCGCCACTGCAGTCCCGTTTCTTGGGACGCTTTTGCTGCTCCGTAGAGTAACTCGAGGGGGCTGAAGAGTTTTGGTGATCTGGAAGTCTGCGACGCCACATGCAACTGCAAGGGCCTTTAAATGTACAAAGAGGGACTCTGCTCTCAGCAGGTCACTCCCTTCTGTAAGTAGCTGGTCTCTTGCACTTATGCTTTGCCCAAAAAACCTTCCAAAACCATGAAGGAAAATGTATGCTGGGAATGGGCTCAAAGAATCGGGAACGTTTTTCTTCTTCCGTCAGCAAATGCCTGACACAATGTGAGAGTTTGTGGGAGGAAGGGGACACAAAGAAAGACCTCTGGGACTCTAGGAATGTTCCCTTTTAGATTTCAAGTCTTCTCCAATGCCCAAAAGAGCTATAATTTTTTTAAAAGTTGACTTTACTATCTACACTGTCAGATATGCCAATATCTTTGACATCTCCAAAAATAACAAACCGAAGTGGATACGTAGAACTGTTATCTCTAGTCATTAAAGTTTGATAAACTGATGACTAACTGAAAACAGTGTCTTTTAATGAAATATAAGAAGAAACTATGTCTGAAAGGAGTATTTGCAATGCCGTCTCTAACTGAGTCTCTGGTCTCTATTCAAAGCATCCTTCTCCCTACCATACATTTTATGAAACACAGAAGGGCCTTGCCAGGCAAGCAGTAAAGTCTCAACACAACTAATTTAAAATCCCATCAGGTTGCCACTTTTCTTCACTAGCAATTGGTAAAAACTATCTTTGCATCCTTCACTTTATTTTAACTCACATTAATCCATTTCAGCTTTTTAAAGAAAATTCTGAAAATAAAGTGATTAGGTATGGACTTTTTCCCCCCCCTAGGAACACCTTGGGAAAAAAAAGAGTATAGCTTCAGCTCAAGATATCTGAAATACTTACCTTAGGTGCTGCCTTTTTGGGCTTTGGCTCCGGCTTAGGCGGAGCAGGTTTCTGTACAAAACATAAGAAACAAAGCGTCAGATGAACACTACAAAAGTTTAAAGAGTGTTTGTTACTTTTGAAGATTACTGAAAGAAAAATATTTTGAGCTGCAAGCTCCCCTCTAGTATAAGAAATGAATGTGTCAGAGACAAATTGGTTTGTTTTGCTCTCCAAAARTGCACTGCCCCCAAACACTTCAGTGTTTGTGGTACAGACATTGACTAGTGGTAGCAGGTGAGCCCTTCATCACTGTGCCTGGCTATCACTGCCTGCTGTGAGTGCAAATCTCTGTCAGAGATGAAACGCAGCAGCAACATTCGCAGATAATTTGGTGTATGAACACGTATCTTAGCTTCCACTAAAATTAAATACTTCTGTTTTAAAAAGTATCCAATATCCACTTGGCATTTGCAAGTAGTTTAAAAAAGGGTTGAATCCTCTGGATGTCCAGTCTGTAGAAGAGGAGCAAAGTGGAATGGTGCCTATAATGAGACTTTGGGCTGAACCCTAGAGCACCACATACATTTACACTCTGCAGGTCTCAAYCTACCCAACCAGTTGAGCCCTCAAAAATCAGAGCAGATAATTTATATGGGTATGAGTGGGTATCTGTAAAAGACCTGCAGAGAACCAATCCATTTGAAACCAGTATTCCTTGACCCAAGACACCTGCCTCATGCATCCAGACTGTGCGAACTAACACTGATCTTCTACCTCACATGAAATAGCTGGATACCAGCCTATGACGTGCTGATGCTGAAGACCTGGGAATTCTACTTTTGAACAGGACAGTGCTCTGACTGTGCCCCCAACCCGCTGCAGAGAACACACCATTTCTCTAGAGCTCTCCCCAGGAACACAAGCAGCATGCAATGCTGTATTAAATAAGCAAATAAAGGTACTTACAGCGGATAGTCTAGCCGACCTTCTCTTTGGCTGCGTAAAGAGAGAGATGTCAGCACAACTCTGAGCATTTACCACCGTGTGGTCCCAGACCCGCTGCCTACCCACGTTCTAGGTGTTCGGGGCAAATCACCAACCTCCTCGCAACGACTTTCTAAAAGTGTAAGTCTGTTCAACAGGTCTCGCTCCCRGCTGGCCTCTCTTTGCCAGGGCTAATGGTAAGTGAGGAATGTTCCCGCTATGGTGCCACTCTTGACAAACGTCACCCTGAGGGCGCCCATCTCGGRAGCGGGACCGTGGCATTATGGAGCATGGCCCATTCCAGAGCAGAGCGGGCTGGTTTGGCTGGGCCTGGGGCCGCAGACACGTCTGGGACCCCCCACATCTCTGAGGGGCCCAGGGCACCCGCTGCAGCCTGGGGCACCCATGTGGGCATCGAGGGGACCGGCSAGGGATGGGAGATCCGGGCTGCAGGGTCAGACCTACCTCCTCCTTTGCCTCGCCTTCAGCTGGAGCCTGGAAAACAGAGCGAGAGGCGGGTTAGGCGCCTTCCCGGCCGTGYCTGGACGCCCAGGCCGCGCTTAGCGTCGCCGCCGCCACCTGGGCCCGCGGCCGCCGCCACGCGGACTACACCTCCCACAATGCCGCGGGGCGGCCGGCGGGCCACGTCACAGCGCCGCCGCGTTCAAAAAGTTCCCGCCAAATTACCTGCCACAACAAGGTCGTTGCCGGCCCCGCGCAAGGACAATGACCCGGCGGCGCCAACGCGGCCCGGTTCGGCCCGGCCCGGCCCGGCCCGGCC
>NW_020454361.1:615732-628022 GCF_003342845.1 Nothoprocta perdicaria | reverse complement strand
CAGCCGGGCAGGGACGGCGGCGCTGCGCTGTTTGCGCAGGGCGGCGCGGCGCTGCGCTGTTTGCGTAGGGCGGGCGCCGCGGCGCTGCCCTCCCGCCTGCGCTGCCGGCGCCCCACGCGCGCGGGCGGCCCGGCGGGCGGGAAGGGGAAGGCGGCGGGGGGGGAGGGAGGAATATGGAGCCGCATCCCGGCGCTTTCACCCGCTCCCCTCACTGTGGTGGCCTCGCCGCGGCCGCAGAGCCTCCCCTCGCCACCTTCCCTGCTGCCAGAGGCCGGGAAAGAAACTTCCATGAAAGTTACCACAGGCGGCAGGACCGTGCCCGGCCGGCCCTGCGCCCGCCAATATGGCGGCACCTTCTTCCCCCGCCGCCGCCTCGGCCGCCTCCTGGGGCGCTGCGCCCGCCGCGCCCGCTCCCCGCCCCAGACCTGTTGGAAGGGGCCGCCGTGGTGCTGCGGGGCCGCAGTCCTGTCCCGCACAGCCCGGGGGCGTGTGTGAGGAGAGGGGGGAACAAAAAACCCTTCGGGCAGGGAGAGAATGAAATCTGTTTCCTGCGAGGTGATTTTATTTGCGTGTCTAAGCGCTAGCAAATCCTGTTTTAAAAGTGCGAGACATGAAATGTGCTTCCCCGGAGCAGCCCTGGCCTCCGGGGCTGCCGACCCGGCCCAGGGCTGGGTGGGAGCCGGCGCGTGGGGCGCCCCGGCCTGCTCGTGTGGGGCCTGAACTAACGTCGTTGAGAAACATAAAAATGAGGTGATTTAGGGTGTAGTTGGTGCTGCGACGGGGCAAGGGCTGGGCAGGGATTTTTCAGSATTGTGGTTTTGGCTGTTGATTGTCAGGTCAGTTGGACTGCRCCTCTCTATAAGCATCCAGGATATTTTTGTGGTTGGGACTTGGGTTTTAGATTGGCTTAGGGTGACATCTCAGGCTCGGATCTCTGCTCCGGAGAGGGAAAAATACTTCTTGGATCCAGCTTAACTAATAGGTGCAATTTCCATCAGGGTTTGTGTGTATATTATAGGTGAGAAAAGCGTGCGGCATTTATTAATGTCACGTTTTGAAGAAATTTGCAAGCAGGACTTGGAGCAGGAGCTGCTGCTYAGAGACCAGCCTCATCCCTGGCAAAAGTCAGGCTGAGCTCTTCCTAAAAACCCGCAGCAAAGGAGGGCCCGAATCTTCTTAGAGAGAAAGCACGCATGTTTTGGCACTTAACTGCCCTCAGAATGAGGAAGTTGTTCTATAAACTGCAATATTTGGGTGTGAATTATATAAATTTTCTTTGCCTGACATCCACCAGATGTGGAAACAGTTAATTGCCATCAATTTACAATAACATWTTACATATTTTAATATTTCATATATTAGTATTGTGGCACTCCTGTAAACTTCTTTTTATTTTTTTAATAGACTAAACATTATGGAAAACTCCTTATAGGTGGTATTTTCCAAATCTTTTGTCCTTCTTCGTCCACACTGCACTCTTCAACTTTTCCTTACCTCTATATGCAGTAATCAGTAATTAGTTATTAGGTAATTAGTTAACCTGTCTTAGTGTGGAATTTGCCTACTTTGCAATAACTTCAGTGTTGATACAGATTCTTTTTTTTTTCTGATAATCCCCAGATCCATTTCAGCAGTGCTGCTGTCTGAACAAGCTATTGCTCCTCTTCAGAAATTCACAGTGACTTGACGCACTAYTTACCAAATCACCTGGTTTTTCAAAGGTTTGTATGTTGGTAATTTTGTTATCTGCCTGAACCTTGAATTTAAGCTGAGTGATTCTCCATTCACGAGGCCACCTTTCCCCTCTTTTCACTCCACCTTTATATTTGCAGCTAGTTCTACTTAATCAAGATTTTTTTTCAARTGTTTCCAGTAGCTTTCACTACTTTCTCAACTTTAAGATGTCTACTAGAAGTTGTCTAAAATATATTTCAATAGTTCAAGCCCCAGCTGAATGCCCGAGTTAAAAAGTTTGTACTGGAAATTTAGCTCAGATATAGAAGTCACTACCAATTTTTACATTATATTTGGTTTACTTTTTTTTTTTTTTTTTACATTTAGATTTTTCAGACATGTTTCGACTCTTCTAAAAATGTTCATTAAACCACAAACTGACCTTAATAATCAGTGTTTAGAAGATTACTTCTCCCTAAATAGATAGGATAAACCACTGCAAGATAGTGTTGTGGCCAAAGTATAAATGGCTGCTATTAAGCAGACTTAGAGAAAATTACAGACCCCGTTACAGCTCATGGATATTTAGAACTCCCTTCTGACTGTTTGGAGCTGCTTTTAAAGACACAAATATGATGTGACGTTATGTGAGATCAAAACCAAAGAGCTGGTAAGGGAAGCACTCCTGTGCATGAAGAACCTTTAGGCCTTGCTGCTTCCYTTCAATATTGAAGTGAAGGAGGCCCTGGTTCCCAGGCAGCAGCGCTGATCTGACCCAGGTGGGGAAGAGGCTCCCCTGGCAGCAGCCAGGGCGCAGAACATAGAGTTGATGTTGGCTTTAAGCRGGTGGATGGCTTTATTTTGGCTGGTGAAGGACAATAATGATTTGATACGGCCTAATGTTAGAATGGCAGGGAGTGATAACACCTCATTTGTTGTACAGACTGCGCGTGCAAAATTACTCAGCTAAATTTTTTTTGGTAAATTAGACCTAGAAAAGTTTGTTCATTGGTTTGTATCATGTGACCTTTTTTTTGGTCATTTTTTTGTTACATATGGCATTATGATTCAGTAATGAAAGACCTACGCAAGAATTTATCATATGCCAAGCAACAAACCAGAAATTAAAGCTTCTGGGCTACTGTTTCCATGAGAAAATATCCTGCTAATACTTGAAATCTGAATTTATAAACATAGGATTTGAACCAGGGTATTGACTCGCGCAGGTTAAAACACTTGGTTTAAGAACAGAAACGTATCCCAATTATGTCAGTATAAAACTAACAAACACAGCCAGCACTTGAATAGTCATTTGGAACTGCCCATACTAAACCTATAGAACAAAACTCCAGTGCTGAATAATTTTTAGATAATTATCAGTCACATAAGGGGCAAATTTAGTGCAAGAAAATACTTTAGGGTTGAAAGTATCACAGCCCAGTAAAATTTTGCTCCCTGCTCTTTGCAAAATCGGGCAAGACTCAGTCAACTTAATTTGATAGCCCAGTGGTCCCTCTCCTAGTTATTCTGTATCTGTGAACCAGTCAGGGTTTCTGATCTCTCCAATATCCTTCAAGATCCTCTTTCCTACAGAGTAGATATTTGAATGATTTTAAAAGTACTTGCAAGTTCACTGTATCTCATGTAGAGTTTTGTGCTGTTGGCCAAAGCAGGAGCTTCCCTCAGTCAGGATGGCAGCCTGTTCTTGATGGTCATCAAGAACATGCCATCCTAGATCACCTTCTTGACCACCTTCTGGAACTGGAGCAGATCGAGGTATTTCTGAACAGTGGCAAGAAGCACCTAAAATCAGTCTTGGTTGGCTGACTTCTAGCCTTTTCCAAACGGATAGTTAAATATGCGCCGGAGGGTTTTTTCCATCCCTTTGTGCTAAACTTGCTATGAGTTTTGAACATTACAAGATTGGTTTCCCCCATGGGATCTCAATGTTCTTGAAGCTCTCACCGTCATGCTTTAACCTGAGATTTAGACCTGAGGCGTTTTATTCTCTGACTCATCTGTCTCTAATGTGTAAAATGTTGATCTTCGTGCAGGAGCGGTGCTGATGCTGCTCCTCACCCTCCTGTCCCTGCAATCAGAAGGCTGGATGAGATGCGTCCGAGAGCTGGACCCAGCTAAGCTGCCTTGACTGCTTTGCTAAAGTCAACCGTTTGGGTCTATGGTGGCAACTTCTGTTAGATGAGAAGCAAGTAACAGGACCTGGATACTTGAGACTTAACCCTGCTTAATTTGACTATAAAACAACCCCATAATTACAAGTTCAGAGATAAGGCACATTAAGATGCTGTATGTGTTCACACTCATGGCACATATAATGAGCAATAAGTATTAATACATACGTTGTTTTGTGGCAAAGTGTCATAAAGGGTGGTTTAATCATCAGCCCCTGGTATAAAGTGCCTATTGGCCTTATTTTATAAAACCTTGGGGAGATGGGGATTATTGATGTATAGCAGATGTTTGTGCTTTGTTAATGTTACGGTTTGTCCTGGGTGAGGAAGCATCCGTGTGTCAAATTAGTATTGATTTCAGTGAAACATTTAGTGCTTATTAATCCTGAACATGAGGGTGTAGCGGTTGACTTGTGCTTAATACTGGATCTCTTAGCTTGTCTTTACTTCAGTAAAACCTTTTGGCACCATTGCAGCTTTTTAGTCCCTAATAATAAAGGGAACAACGGCAAGTACCAAAGGAAACACAGGCTATTCTTAAACTCATAAATACAGATAAGAAATTTCAGTCCGTTGCAGTCTTGACAGGCCGGCTGTCAGCAGCAAGTTTGTATTTTAGTTATTTCTTTGTTCCTATTTTTCAAATCAGATATAATTTGGGGAAGAAAAAAAAGTAAAAACTAATACTAGAACTAAAATGAATCCAGGAAAAGGAAAAGCACAAAAGGAAAGCTGGAACTGTCAGCAGTTGATCAGTTGCCAATTCTGTCTCTCCAGAGTTTCCACGTGGTGTGCACAACTGTACAGATGTCAAACGGTGAAGATTGATGCCAGTGCAGTAACAACTCTGCTTCAGGTAAAACGTGAAGGTGTGGTAGTGCAGGAGAGAAGGTAAGATGTGTGCTTGCAAAGCGTTCCACTTCTGGCCTTGCACGAAACACTGCATGGAATTCCAATGGAATTCCAATGGAATTCCAAAAGCTGCCGAGAGCTGTGCACGTGTGCAGGATCACAAAGATACTCGCACCTTTTATTAACAAGGTCACCCTGTTGCAAAAAGTACAAATGCCATCTTGGGATATATAAATAGTGTAATCTGCTAAACAGGAAGAGTAGCTGCCAGACAGTTACAGACAAGATTCATCTTTGCAAAAGCAGATGCTTAAATTTGAGCTTGTCACCTGGATTCCCTCTGTACTCAGTGTAGACAAGCAGGGACTTCTGGGTCTCATTGGCTTCTTTCTAGGATACGTGTTGAATTAGGCATTCTAAATCAGAAAAAAAAGTATTCCCTCACTTAATAAAAGGGAGATTATTAAGATGTTTGGTGACTTCTCAATTGTAAATAAATGGAAATGTTTGCTACCCTTTTATTAGAGGATTAATTCCGTCAGCTCAGTTAACTGTTGTGATGAAGATGAGGGAGGCTGCAAGGGCAGAATAAACAACACCCATGGGAAGCTGTCTTCTTGTGGAACATCTGCTTAGGGAAGACACAAAGAGAGAAGTAACTTTTTATTTGGTCCTGGGCAGAGTACTGGACCTGACTTAATACTCTCTGAAACAGTGACCCTAACATACTTAAAAGAGTTTAAAGAGTCACCATCCTGAGCAGAATAACAAATCCAAAGAAGTCCTCTTTTGTTTTTAATTTCAGAAAGGGAAACTCAGTAAAAGTAAGAAACATCTTTGGGAGAGAAAAAAAAAGCTGAAAGGAGCAGCTAGAAGAGTAAAATAAACTTTTGTGCAGCATGGAGACTACAGAAAGAAATCACCGGAAACTCTGACCAAATCCATACCACCTGGGGAAAGCTGCTTAGGGAGATGAAAAAAAATTAGCATGGCGAAAAGGTAGGACGTGAGAGGATATCTGAAGCAAGAACTTTTGTGCTAGTGAGGAAAACATTAAAAATAAGTGACATATAAAAATACAGTTTTGATAGGTTAAAAAAAAACCAGAGTTAGACACAACTTGCAAACGGCTGAAAAAAGTGTGGTCATTTTTCAGATTGATCAAGACCAGGAAGTCTGAGAGAGAAAAAAAAAAAAAAGTAATACCAACGCATTAAAAGAGGATGTAGAAAAGACACCACCAGGGTAGAAAACTAAAATGATTTCTTTTTGCATCTGTGTTTATTGTGGAGGAGGCTGGGGAAGTTCCCAGATAGCAGCAGACGCATCTGAGCATCCGTCTCGCACTGAAGCATTGGTAGGGTCAGAATAAGTCGACAAAATGCATAATAACGAAGTAACCATTGCCAGATGGTCTCCACCACACTAACAGAAGCCTGCAAGCCTTCCTTTAAAACTACTTCCATACAAAGCCTTAGGAGGTGCTAATGTAGCACCATTTAAAAGAAAATAGAGTTCCTAGGGACATTCAGAAACTGAAAGGATTGTGACTAAGAAAACACCCCTAAGTTTTACAAACCGTTTTACTTTCTGTACTTTTGTCACAAATCTTTCAGGAGCCGTTTGAAGATGCCCAGAAAACAAGGGAGTGCTGCAGCAGTGAGGGGAGATCAAGCTGGTGAATGGACCCTTTCACTGACCGTGCCCCGCAGCCGTTAAGGTACTGGCTTTTCCCGTGTGTGTCAAAATCTATCTGAAGACAGAAGCGTGGCGGGCAGCGCAGCCCTGTGCTCTGCTCGGACAGGTTGCTGAGCTGGGGAGCCCAGGGGAGCAGGAGACTTCCAGGTCATGTTCCAGAGCCCAAGGGAAAGGGAGGGGAAGCTCTAAGCATGGAGCTCTGGACTGCCACCCTGCTGCTGGAGGGAAGTGGCATGAGGAACTGGGAGGCACAAGGAAAAGAAGCAGGGAGAGCCCCGGGGAAGGCTYCTGTATCCAACCGCTGGGATCTCTGCTGTGCTGTTGCACGGTGCACACTGGCCAGCTGTACAAACGGCAGCCGCGCTGGATAAACACCTGGAAACTGCGCTGGTTCCCTGTGTTCTGGCTGCAGTTACCGGGTGTTGGATGAACAGGTAATTCTGGCAGGCACATAAACTGGTGCAGCCCCACCAGGCACTGCAGAGATGTGGCTGGCGCTAAAATGCATCATCTCTTAGACTAGTTGGCACCTGAATTTGGACATGTTATTTGTGCTGTGTATAAGGTGTAGCCTGCCAGAAATATTTGAAAGGGCTGTCCAGCCTTTGCCTTGGCTCGGATTTGGCACACCTGCCCACAGCAATTACAGCTATGTCTAACTTAGCAAGTAGTGAAGTGCAATAGGAGGAAATCTCTAAAGTGAAACAGCTGGTCGTGAGGAGCAGCTGTTCCCACCACATACATGCAGCAGCTGCTGYGGAGCAGTATGTAGGTACCTGGAGCCACCCTCCAGTTTAGCCACAGCCAAAGGGAATCAAATGAGCCCACGTCCACAACACAAACGATTCGAGGCCCAGTAAGTGGATGCGATTGGGAGATTTCACTTTGGAAGCATGCTGTCGGTCCAGACTGAAACAGCCTGGAGTGCCAGAACCGAGATATTTCAGGGGGCTTTGACTGTGCAAATGCTGAACTATCAGAATAATCACCTAAAAAAAATAAATCGCCCATTATCCCTGTATTCATGACAAAAATCAAATTATAGAGTCAGGGATTATAGTCTGCATATTCTTTGCACAGGCACCTCCTCAGACATCTCTGCATCCCCTYGTCCTCCAAGGAAATTTCAGTCTTGAGAATGCATTGATAAAAACAAGAAGAAATGTTAGATGCCCTTGTAACTTGCAGTTTGCTGTGTCCATTCGTATAAGAGGACTGGCTCTCCATCCACCAGTCCTTTCCGAGGCTCGGAGGATMTCCTTGAGTTAGGAATCTGGCCCCAATTCAAGGTGCGTGGGCGAGGATGCGGCCGCTGCGGCGCGGCGAGGGCTGCGGGGCRGCCRTGGGGCCGGGGCAGGGCCTCCAGCAGAGGGCTCCCGCCAGTTAGTTGAGTGTTGCTCCCTTCTCGGCTGCTTAGACTCAGCTTTGGATAAACCGCTTTTGGTCGGATGTGAACATGCCTCAGAGCAGCTCTAGAACCCCTAGTTGTGTTCGACATTCCCAGGATCCCGGCTGTGTAACATCAAGTTGGTCTTTTTGCAGTTGAGTCTCTGAAGTAACAGCATCCCCCCCAAAACTATTTACATTTGTTGGGATCTGTACACGGTTTAGGAATGTCTTAAAACTAATCTCTTGAAAATTAATTTAAACATACATCTCTGCCCACCAAATGAGAGTTATGTGGGTCTTAGTCATCTTGCATTCACAGCGGATCAAAACAATTTCCATGCACTGAGTTTGGAACTGGCACATTTCGTCAGGAAACCAGAATTGTCACAAAAGCTATAAAAAGCTGCTTCGACTGCTTTGTTTACAGAAAAAGTATTTTCAATGTTACTAGATGTGGCCTTGCTTTGATTCTACTGTTCCCTTTAGTATTCTTAAGGACAATGTATAGGGGTGCACTTGGCACAGTAAACATCTTGCACAAAGCAGTACCATCTCGGCTGCAGTACACAAATGGATGTCACTTTGTGTTCTTTCATTCGTTTGATGTCATAGTGATCTACAGTTTTATTTTATGAGGAATTCTAACAAACAGATCTCCATTAATTCCATTGTATAACTAACAGATGAAAAGAAACAAAAATGAATGCAGCGTTGTATGCTGCATGATTTACCTCCTCATGAAACTAACTGTGATGTGTCTTGGATCATTATAGATGAAAACAAGCCAACAGTTTTCCTGTTCTTTCCAAGCAGAGAAGTAGGAGGAGCAGGAGACCTGCTGGACTCCGCAGCCTCTCCCAGGCCTCTCTGGAGCTGCGCAAGGCGTTTCCCCCCGCAGCAGATCAGCGGTGAGTACAGTGGCACACGTGGCAGCAGGACATGTCTCCTGCGGAGCATGGGTCAAGTCAGAAGATGTGTTCCCAGTCACAGTTTGCCGCCTGGCTCCAGTTGTTGGAAATCTAGGTAGTTTGGGAAACGAAGAACAGATTTTGTGTTTCCTTTGAGCATGCTGAGTTAACATTTCCTATCAATCACATATTCCTCTGGACSCATTTCAGGAGCTCAAAGAGATCTAGATCATCTTGTCTAATGAGAAGCAAAATAAGAGAATGAAGTCTGGCACATTTTTATGTTACTTGCCCAATATTTGCCATTGAATTCTGGATTTCTCTCCCTTGTTACGGAGAAGYTGTGGTGCATTTGGTGCACATGTGCTTCCTGACCTTTTGTGCAAGACMGATTTTGCTGTTGATTCGTTTAATATTTTCCATTGCTAGTAGTTTAATTTGCCAATACTTAGAAGCGCCCTTCCTTGTCTCTTTTTTTTTTTCAAAAAAATAGAGAGAAAAAGAGGGAGTAGATCTTTGTAATGACCTACAACATTTTTATCTTAACTCCCAGAATGAGTCCCAYCTGGCCAGCCCATTGGCCTTTCTGCCCATGTGGTGAATAAACAACTGAAATGAGGCAGTGGGGAAATTGGAATTCTTGCTCCCACTGAAGACAGTGGGAATACTGCCACTTAATGTTACTGGTTTGTTATAATATATCAAAAATATAAAGTAAAATTAAACTGTTGAATTTTATGTTACCTAAMCACTGCTTTCCAGTGAAAGAGAGTCATAAAACATATGTAGCCTGACATGATGGCTGGTACAAATGCAAACTGTAACAGCAGATTTTCCTCTTAGCGACGTAATATCAGTTTGCTTGTTTTGTCTGAGGTTTTGGTCTACCTTGGAAAAAATAATTAAACGCTTCACAATTGTTTTATATTGAAAACAAAAATAATAGCAGGGATTTTAGGTGAGCAGCATGGGAACAGGAAACATTATACTGTTCTGCCAATAGAGTAGAAATTTACTGTTATGACTCAAGAAAACCTACTTGTTTCAATAATACCCAATTCATTTATTGCTCTCAATAAATCTTCCTTCATGAAGATAAAATACCTTTTAAAGTGCACTTTTGAGACTAATGATTATACCAGGGTTTATAGTAGGCAGAAAAAAAAAAAAAAAAAAAAAGAAAGGGTGCAGCTCAATCCAGTGGAAATCAAGTCTGGAGAGCTGAAATGCAGTACAAGGAGGAGAGGAGGGTAGGCTGGGAAGCCGACACTCAGCCAGCTTTATGCCTGTGTCCCCTTCAGGGCTGCCCACTTCTCTACTGGCTCCACTCCCTTCTCTCACCTACTCTGAGTTGTCTATGCCATGGAAAACACCTTATTTCCCTGCTTTGTTCATGGAAGCTATTGGGACTGCTGGAAAAGGCCCAAAGGAAAACTGAAAGCCATAATGTACTGCAGTTTAACTGCATGCTGTTTTATCATTTGTATTAATTAAGGCTTCTGGATGAGGCCTCAAAGAATTGTTAGCTGTTATAGTAACATTTTATTTAGAGAAATTTTTATTTAACACCTGTCCTTCTATCTTCTATCTGTAAAAATATACTCTATAAAAATTTACTCCAAGTATTATTTTATATATTATACATTATTATACCAACTTCATAGAAAATAATTACCATTATAGACCTAGCAAGATGAAATTTCATTCATCTACAAGTCAAGAAGAAACAAAAATGTTGGTTCTGCTCTTCGCAAAAATATTAGAGGGAAGTCATTTCTGAAATGATTTTTTAAAAACAAAGTTTTCCTGCTACAAATCATCAGATGTTTCTGATGATCAGATGTGTTTGTATATCTCCCTTCACAATTGAGCTATAAGACAAGATTATAGAATACCTTGATAATTCCAATTTCCAAAGAAGCATCATTCTGTGCGTCAGTAAACTCCTGATTAAAAACGAGGAATGACAGGAGAAATTCTTTCATTCAGAAAGAATGAAAAGAGGTGTTTGTTTGAACTGTGTTTACTTCTCATTCTATATATCACAGCTGCTTGCTGAGAAAGGAGAGAAAGAAAGAAGGGAGAGATAATTGAAGAAGAATTGGTTGGATAGTGGTTTATGTTCTTAAATATGACAGTGTACTTTGTACAGACATTCTTTTATTTGTTTACTGTGTTTTGCCGAAGGCTGCAAATGATACTAACACATAGTTATTTGATGCTTTATTTGTGTGGAAGATGCAGTTGTGTAATTATGGGACTCTGAAGAAAAGGGCATTGAACCTGTGCTGAATGGCCAAGCAGTCTGTAGTTCAACAAGGGTCATTTCACCTTGAGAGGAACTTTTGCACTGGAATGAATGTTAAAGGAAAAAAACTCTAAATATTATTGCATTCCTTAGTTACATCTATCCGTTCCTTCTTTTCCCATCCCTCCAAGTGATACTCCTGATCAAAGYGAAGTCTACGGGAGCCCTCCAGTAGGCAGCTGTGCGCCGGCTCCAGCCTTGCTGGGATAACACAGTGCTGTCTAGTTAAAGTGCTGTAATGAATTACAGCTGGGACCAGCGAGGGGTTAGAAATGGGGAATCTCATGCAAGAATGAAGGAGAGGGCGTGTCCCCAATTTCTCGGTTAAAGTTACTTAAAGGTCCATCATCCATAGATGGAACTTAACTCTTTTGCGTCTATCTCCAGTCCTGTCTCCCTCTCAAGGAAGTTTCTGATGTCCTTTTTCCAAAGTTATTTAGCTTTACAGCCATATCATTATATTAACTCCTGTGATTCCTTGAAGACGCCATGAGATCTAAATGCCTTTGTCCTTGTTCTTAGGGCACATGCGAGCACAGCTCCACTGCCACGTGTTTTTAAAAAGGCCCGCTGCCCCTGTGCTGCTCGCTGCTCTGCGCCAGGTCCTGCACTGCAGAGCTGCTTTCTGCTTCCGACTCGGGAGGGCTGGCAGCTCTGTCTTTCTTACTCCCTATTTTCTACTTCCCGAGACCACTTAGGGTTTTGGGAGGCCCTCGTTGGGTCCTTGGTGTGGGCACCGCGAGCCCCRTTCAGGGCGCTGCCAATACCCACTGCTCCCGTGAAGCTTGCAGGCATGCTCTTCACTGCCTATTTTTCTGCTTTTTCCCTGTACATTTTTTTAATTATTATTTTTAAAATAGGAAAAGTGTGCATGGGCTGTTTCCTAATGTTGCTGGTTCTCAAAATGAGGGTTTTCCTGCCTGGCGCTTTATCCCTGGTCAGGCACGGCGCCGAGGGTTGTTGCTCCTGCCCTGTGGCGGCACCGCTGGCTGTTGCGGGGCCGTTACAGCCGCTCACGGGAGGCCGGTCTGCCTGTAAACCCACTACGTACACCCAGAAGCGGCTGTAGGGGCCGGGGCTAACGGGCGGGCGATGTCGGGCCGCCGGTACCGGCTGCTCCCGGCGCGGGCGGAGCCGCTGCTGCCGCCGTCCCCATCGCGGTCCTCGTCGCCCCCCGCGGCCTCGCTACCGCCTCACGGCGGCGGCGCCTCCCGCCCCTCGCCCGCCGCCTCACGGGGGCTTCCCGCCCGCCGCACATCTCGCGGTGTT
>NW_020454361.1:449471-615518 GCF_003342845.1 Nothoprocta perdicaria | reverse complement strand
CTGAGCCGCAGCCCGCGCCGCTCACACCCACCCGGCCCGCGCCCGCCGCCGCAGCCCGCCGCCGCGCCTCCCAGCATGGTCATCAAGGTCTACATCGCCTCGTCCTCCGGCTCCACGGCGGTAAGGGCGGCCGCCACCGCGCTCCTCCCGCGCCCGACAGCCCCGCGCACCGCTGCCCTCCTCCGCCCGCGCCGCTCGCGAAAAGTTTTCCCGGCCGGGAAGGCCTCGGGGGTAGCGGGAGAAGCTGCCTCCGGGCGAGCAGCCGCGGCCGTGAAGTTGTCGCCGCGGGGCTGAGCCCGCCCGAGCTGCTGCTTTGTGTGGGGCGGCGGAGCTGGGGGAGAGCCGGGGTGGGCGCCTCGCCCTTCCTCCTCCTCGCCCTTCCTTCCTGCTCCTCGCCGTGTCCCCCCAGGCAGCCCCAGTCCCCCCAGCCCGCTCTGCAGCCCCGGGCCCTGCGAGCACCGTTAGCCCCGGGGCTGCTCCAGCTTCAGCCGCTGGCTCCATCGCGGGGCGTGCGGAGCAGCTCCCRCTCTGACAGCGGTGCCCGGGGCTCCCCCTTCCCAGCAGGGCAGCCCGGCTCCCCACGCAGCGCCCCGGGAAGCTCCSGGCCCCTGTCCGGCTCTCCCAGCTGGCAGCATCTTGTGCTCGCAGGCAGCTGTTTGCTACCACCCATCATCRAGAATGTAAATGTTATTTCCTCTGCGATTTAGCAGCGTATTCTGCAGCTTCTGGCCTGGCTCGGTTGTCCCCCCRCCACCATTAGACTATTTTTAACAACTCTGAGGGGATCGCACGTTTTAGCTCGCCATGKCTGGAAAAGCAAAGCGAGCAGCGATGCTTGGGGCTCTGTTTGGAAGTTTCTTTCTAGACCGTGTCGCCTGTCACGTCAGCGTTGTGCTCGGTGGCTTTATTGCCCTCGTGTGAAATGACCAGCGATGACAGGCGCGTGTGGTCGAGGCACCTACAGCTTCTCGCCCTATGKTTGGAAACACGCTGGGGCTGAATGAAGCGAGGCTGAAGCCCTTCCATAATAACCTCAGTGTTTTATGCAGAGCTCAGATGGAGTACCACTTTTTAATGCAAAATAGAAAAAAATCACTGGGAGGTTTGTGCCCAAGTTCAGCTGTAGCTCAAGCTGGAAGTGCCTTAAAGGTCATAGGATTTCTGTTTGGCATGAAATACGGCCCGAGTCTAAAACCCAGGGGATTCTGTGGCATTTAGTCTAAATGTACTAGAGATTTACAGCAGGCCAGCTAGTGCATTAAATGATCAATAAGTCTTGCTGCGAGCAGATCAGAGACTGAGCTCTTGGCTACGTGATGGTCTCCCGTGGGAGCGCCAGGCGCATTGGTTCTGGAGGAGCTTCCCAAACTTTCAGAGTCCTATTTAAGATGCACTTAAAGGGAAAAAAAAAGCCTCTTTCACTGAAATGTGAAATGCCCTTCTCTAGCTCAGGGGATTTGCTAATCCCCAGGCTTCAGCAGGAAAAACAGCCCGTTGTTAACTCCGCTCCTGGTGCTGTGGTGCAGCARCCTCCCGCTCGGCTCGAGCGGAGTGTCCGAGCCCCGTCACAGAGGAGGGGCACGGGGGAGCAGGTGACCCAGCGGCCTCCTTTGCCTGTCCCTGCTGTAACTCCTTCTATCAGTGATTTACTCTGATCTTGATGTGGATGTAACGTGCTGATCTTGAAAAGGTTGTGATTGATGATCCTGAAAACGTCTTGAAATCAGGAAAAGATCCATGAGGTCCAGAGGTTTCAGTCCAGTTTCGTGGTGCGTTTGTATAGATTAATCACCTTCAACGAAAGGGAGCCAGTCATTAATAGACTGAAAACATGATCCTTGTTTTCTAATGCAGCTGTTAATGTATTTCAAGTTGAACGATTCTGCTGGTGTAGGTTGTTTTCAGTGGCCTTTTAATGGCAGTTATTGATTTCATTCTTTGTGTGCTGATACTGAGCTGCAGGAGCAAGAGCATCACTCTTGACTGGGACTAAGTTTTTGTGCTTTTAGACTTCTTTTTTTGTGCTTCTTAATCATTAGCCTTGTGATATCTGAGAAACTGTCTTGCTGTTTTGTGGGTACCTATGAGAGTTGAGTCTAACTTAATCTTGCTGCTGGGGTCACTTCTGTATCCTTAACAGTGGAATTTGAATTCTGATGTTGATGTAATCTCTTTTTATGGATATTGCCGTAACTTGAACATAATTGCACGTGTTTTGAACAACGACACGAATATACATACGCTGTGTTATTGGCAATCAAAGTGATCTTGTGGCAGTGAGCAGGATCAGGAGCTGGAGCGTACGAAGGGTGTTCCGGCTGGCAGGAGTCAGCAGGTACCTGCCGCGTGGCTCTTTCCTCTCTAGGAGAGGAATTTTAATTGGTATTTCAGCTTTGTGTAAAGCAGAGAGCACTGTTCTGCAAGGAGAGATTCTGGGGGAGACGGGCTTTGCTTGCAGGCCCTGGAGGGGCAGGATCTGCAACAGCCCCTCTTGTGCAATGGGAAACTCATGTGCAGGAAGGTGGCTGCAGGGAGACAGAGCTCAGCGGGGATTTCGTAATTTATGACAAAATACYTTTTGCAGAGCATTTCTCATACACCTGAGTCATTCTGAGCCTCGCCATGGGTGCGAGAGCAGAAGGTGATTGCTGAGCTGSGCTTTTATAGATTTTCAAACACTGGTGAATTACTAAAAGTGCTATCTTGGGTACGTTTCATTGGTTGCAGGCCAGTCTATTTGCATTAGATCATGGGTTTTGCTTAATGCACAGTGTGATAAAGGTGACTTTGTGTTTGTCGTGGTTCACTGCCATGGCTCTCATAAATGTAGACAACGCAATTTCTTGGCAGTTTATTGCCAGGAGATGCAGCCAAGATATTACGATGGCAGTCTGACTTCCTATTCAAATTTCACCCTGAGATCATCTCAAGCACAGTTTTCTTGCTGGATTTGAAAGCCTTGGGCTGAAAGATGCTCTGTTTCTTCAACTTTTCTGTGCACTAGCTTTGTGTGGGTGAATCATGGGCCAAGCCCCATGGATGATTGTGACACTGCGGTCATGGGGATGACCCCATGTGCAAACATGGGGAAATACTGGAATGTTGCTATCCAGGAGTGTCTCTCATTTAGGTGTAGCTGAAGCCAACAGTGTTACTGTGTTGCTGGATAATGTTATTTAATAGAGATGGTACTGGGGACCACAGCATCAAATAGYGGGCCCCAGCTCTGCGGTCTGCACCACTGCACTCTGGATTGAGTGGGGATTGCGGGGGCTGTACCACAGCATTTGACTGTTGCCTTTTCTCCCTTGACACGTAGGTGTTAGTCACTGGGGTAGGAGCTGGCCCCAGCTTTCCTGCAGCACCGGGAGGACTTGCATGCACTTCCCAAAGGCAGCCGAGTACYCCTGTTGTCGACCTCCCATGGAAAGCTGCCAGCCCTGTAAATTCCTCTCAGTCTTAGGAGCATGCATGTGTTGCCAGCAGCTGCACGGCTCTGCATTACAGAATTTGTCTTGGAGAGCTGTGTTTATCCATCCGACACCCCCGAGCAGGCTAGAAAAGTATGCAAGAAATCTGGAAGCTGCAGCTGGGGAAGCAGCGTTGGCTTCGGCAGCTTCTGTTGAGTGCTGGGCACCGAGTTATCTCCCTTTCCTCCCCTTCAAGCATCAAAAAGTGCTGCAGGGCCGGCCACTTCACATCTCTGGTGCCCCTGTTTCCAGCTGCATGGACTCCTTCCTTGCTTTGCTGCCTGCATGGGTGGTTTTCTTGCTTTCTTTATACTATGATTATAGATGTGGCAAAAATAGGAGCTGTTTATCCAGACTCAGTGCCAGAGTCCTAAGTTTACATATCGGGCTCGCCACTGCTTTTGAATAGCTTGAGAGCGGAAAGGAAATTTTAGTTTATTTTCTTTTGTTCACAGAGTTAGGATTTGAGGACATCAGTGTTTCATTTCTTTCTTGTATTGTTTCCTTTTTTGGGGGAAAGGATCTGGGTCGTCTCCTCTCCCACGCACCAGGAAACGAGCAGTGGCCTGTGGTCTGCAGAAGGGATGTCTGCAAGCAATGACTCTTCCTACCTCTGAAAGGGCTCGAAGCCCTTCCTGGTGCTGCCGGGGCTGGGTAGCCAGCAGCAAGTTCATTTTATCTTTTGCATTTATATCTCTGCTGCTGCTCCTGAGGGCTGCAGGTAGTGCCGTGCTCACGTTAGGGAAACGCGGCCCGCGGGCTCGCTACGTCGGCGAGTTCTGCTCCCATCCGGTCATGCTCAGCGCCCCAGGAGCAGCTCAAGCGTGCTGCTATGCTTCCCATTTTATTCTTAGAAACGCTCTTGTAATATGATGCAACTTTAGGTAAAATGTGCAATATGAAGAAAATAAGTAGCACCTGTAGTTTTAGAAAAAAATTCATAACTGTACGTGTRTTTATATATATATTTTTTAGTGATACTTCYCTTATACAGTTTACCATAGCTCATTAGTGAGAAGTAACTTGTTCTATTAGTCTAGACGCTGAGTTTAAACATATCTTTTGTGTAAACACTATGTGCATGAAGTACTTGTTTGGACATCCACTATTAACCAAGCTGAATGTCCCTCATACAATGGTAGGAATTGTTCTGAAATGGAGTTTGTGGGGCCTGGGACAAAATATGCAGCATGAATCCGGCTGGGCGCTTAGCGCGGGGCCTTCCGCCTGTCCTGCTGTCCCGACTTTTTTATTTAAGTCATTGTCCCAGACTGCAGATAAGTGAAATGCCTTTCTTAAAATATTGCTTTCAAATTTTTAATAGCACCAAAGGCTAAATTGGTTGCAGCTGTTGCGAAGATTTTAATATATCCAAATAAAAATCTCCGTACTGTTCTTAAACAGAAAGTTTTCTGACAAAATGAGAGAGATGAAATTATGCTTCCTAGTTGAGACTGGGGAAAGATTTGTGGAATTAGGATAGAAGGGTATCTGCAGGCTCTATACATGGGGAGGGGGAACATTTGTTTTTAGAGGGTGCATGAGGATTATGTCTTTTGGGGCACTGCTCGAGGAGAAGGGGCTGCCTCAGGAAGGCTCCAGTTGCCCTCAGTTCAYGTTGCACCCTGGTGCTCGGCTCTCCTCAAGATATAGACCATAAGTGTCATGTTAGGGCTAAGCACTTAGGCTTTTTTAATAARTATTTGCAGAGTTGAGCAAATAACTTTTTCTAAGACACTAAAGTTGTACTCAAAAAAATCCTAAAGAAGTCAGTGAATTGGCATGTGTATAATGAGCAGAAGATGCCAAAAATCAGTCTGTGGAAGGTCATTCCTGTAACTTATTCCTCCCAGAAGAGGAAGGATTGGGGGAGTGAGGAGGTAAATGCAACTAAATAAACATAGATAGATGTCAGCTGTTTCAGCTCAAAACAGAACAAACAAAAATATTGCTTAATTATGTAAACAGAAAAGCAAAAGATTTGTCATTGGCTGTAGCAAAAGCTACACGAGCCCTGCGTTACCTGGCTTTGTTTTGTGTTCCCAAACTCTTGGTTGCTGTGCTGGAACCACAGCTGAGAATTCCCTGCTGCTGACCACAGGCCTGGAAACCTCAGGGAACCCCCGAGGTAGATCAGTGTTGCGGTGCTCAAGAGTGTTTCTGCTCAAACAGGAAAACTCAACGGTAAGCTCATTTTGTAACCCCAGCCGCGTTCCGGAACGGCCTTCAGCTTGTGATGAAATTGAAAGGACTTTTGGTGGGCAYCTCCTGCCGAAGGGTTTTACCCGCAGTGTTGGTGCCGTTGGCAGCTCCAGAGCGGAGTCTCCATCTGGGAGCGCGAGCGTTGCAGGGCAGCAGCTCAGGGCGACTGTTTCAGCCGCTTCCTGGARCTGGGCAGGCCGGAGAAAGAGAGCGAGACTTTAGCCACCAGGTGACAATGTGAAGGATCACATCAACCCTCGGTCTGAACAAGGTGAAGTTAATGCTCTCTACATTCAACCAGAGTCATCGTCGTATCCCGAATTCTTCTCCCTGGTAGTTTTGCCCATGGGAAATGAATCTCATTTTATTGGGGCTCCTTTTCTATGTGCAAATGCCACCTCACTTGATTGTCTAGAGGCGCTTAAGCAGACAGCTGTAATTATTACCTGCCAAGTCATCTCTCGTTTAACTTGCAGCGGTGTCAGAGCACAGAAAGGAGCCGRATGCGGCCGTGATTTTCCAGGCGACCTCGGGGAAGCCTGGGAGCTCTGGCCTGTCTTTCTATGCTGGTCAAGATGATGTTATTATCTGTTGGACTCTTTCCAAGTGGACACGTGAGCAAATAGAGCGTGGTGGGAAGGAGTCAGCAATGCTCCTGGAGAAGGAGGCCGAGGAAACTAAACTCGTAGAATGAGGAAAAAAGGACTTCTGGCTTACATAATTGTTTGCAAAGCAGCTATTTAAAACAGATAACAAACACGTGTCTGGAATATAAAGGTAGGTCTTGCAGTAAATGTGAGTGACAGAGGAAATGCTGCGGAATCCGCGCTGAGCAACACAACCATAAACTGCACCAAGAGGGGAGAGCCAAGCGGCAAAGTCCACGGGGCAGCAGCGCCCTGAGGGATGGGGCTGCTGAAACGGCCCTGTGTCGGGAAGGGACAGCCCAGGCCTGGGCAAGAATTGGGCTTAAGTTAACTGCTGCTGTTTAGAAAAGAGGACTTGGAGTTATAAGAGCAACTTCTATAAAAGCACTGCWTTCAAGGTCATAAAAAGTAAATGAAATGTTAAGAATTTTTAAGAGAGAGACTGAAGCAGAAATAACACTGCTGTAGAAGTACCCAGCAGGATAAAGCTGTGGGGAGTCTGCCTCTTTAAAACACTAGTTCTGTTGTCTCTGAAGGATATAATAAAAYAAGAAGAGATCAGAAGAGGTGCTGAGTAGGGTGCGAAGGTGATCGTGGTACAAGGCCCAAGCCGGGCTCAGGGCCACCATCCCAATACAGGACGGATCCCGATCGGCAGCAAGTCTCTCACAGGAGAAGCTGTTTGCCCAGAGAGGTGGTGCTGGCGAAAATGGCACGGGTTCAGGAAGCAGAGAGGCAAATTAAGAGGGAAAGTCTATTAAGGGCTATTAAACTTAATTACTGCACGTCTGACTCAAAACTGCGGATTATTGGAGGCTGGGAAACTATGATATAATAGCCCTGTGTGCTCGCTGTGTTTGGGTGCTCTTCCCTCAAATCCGTGGCCAATGAAGTCAGGATATCGGGGCAGATGGGAGCTAGATCTAACCCAGTTAGGCTGTTCCTCATTTCTGGAATGAAATTGGCCATGCTCCTAAAATTATGTTAAAAGTTTGCATGTAAAAATTACAAACTTGTTCAGAAAAATATGTTCCATTGAAAAGAATGTGCATGTCTGGTTGGGGAGGTGGGTTTTGTTTATTTTTATTTGGTGTTCATGGTACGTGCCTAAGGCTGCAGGACTAGGAGGCTTCAGAAGCTTTAAGTAACTGGAAATTTTCTTTGAAATATAAACAGATTCTGCCTCTTTTCAGATACACCAGTGCTACTGGAATCTTACCGCTGCTTTGTAGACTCTGACGTGCTGTGAGAGACTGTAGGGATGGGAGGAACTTCTGACTATACTTGTCCTCTGTATCTTAGAAACCAGAAAGAAAAAAAATAGCAAAAGGTTCATAATAATTCTGCTCCTGGCTCCTGTCTCAGCAGCAGCAGTTCAGCACCGGAGATGAGGGCAGGGCTGAAGGAAACGCTGGGTGAAGGTATTTGTTAYATAACAGCAGCTCCCGGGCTCAAAACTTCCTATTGGAGCAGAGCATTGAAATCTCAACGCCAGGAAGTTGATTAGGGAAGAGCTGCTTTGGATCCTCCTTTCTGCATCATGGTAAAATCCACTCCAGGATCCACAGCAAGATGGGGACATTGACGCTCGTAGGCATCAGCGCAGCCGCGATGGAAACTTCCCTGTCTGCRGTCCCGCGAAGGGTCGAGGTGGGACCCAGGGCAACTTCCCTGTATTGGCAGCTGAAATGTCAGTCTCTTTTCCTTTAGTTATTGGKCAGATGTTGCGTTCAGCTTCCTGAAACCGGAATGAGAAGTTAYAGCAGTAAACGTGGCCATTTTTCGTATGTGTCTCGTCGCCAGCCGCGATCGGTGCCGCCACTTCCTACGTGAAACGCCCGTGTTTGCTGYGACCTGCAGGTGCGTCACGAAACCTCGCGGCAAATACTTGTGTGCAGCCTAGTTAGACCTGGATAATAAGGTGGGTTTGGCAAAACCCCCCTCTAGACACAGGTCAAAATAAATTGGTAAAGCCCAATGTAAACAGAAAACTGGCAGCCTCTGGGGAAAAGTAGTAAGATTTTACATAAAACCACGTTTTTATGAGTAGTGGTTTTGAGGCAGGTTTAAACAACACATCTGATTAACTCRTGAGCGAACCTTTGACCACAGTAATGTCCCTGGGAGGCTTGGCATTGAGGGCAGCCAGACGAGATTTTGCTGCTTGGGAAGCAGTCGCTGCCACTCACCGGTGACAGCTCCGCTCCCGCGTGCAGCTCAGGAGGAGCAGCAGCTGACGAGCAGAACAGCAGTTTGGAGAGGAAAAAAAAAAGAGAAGATAAAAAAGAAGATAACTCCAAACTTCCTCAGTGACCTTCGATAGAAATGACACTTGAGTTGCACTGATTAATAGATAATAGAGATAGGATTTTTTTTCCCCTAGGCAGGAAATAGGCACGATATATGCGAGTAGAAATGAAAAGGAGTCACAAGATAAAAAAAGGAGCAGGTTTGCAAACTTATTTGTTAGTGCCTTGATAATCCTGATAACGAACTAGAAATTCCTTTCTGCCCTGTAATGCCGATAAGTGAGTCCCATGGCGCTGGTGACGGCAGCTGTGCAACCCCTGTCCTTGAGCCCTGCACTCCGGCGGGACGGAGGCTCCAGTGGTTCCCGCTCCGGGAGCAGCAGCGGGTGGGTGATGCATGAGCGGCTCCCGGAGCAGAGCTGGGACACGGCCCCCGGGCCTGGCAGGCCAGCCTGGCTGAGTCCTGCACGTCCTCAGCTACCGCGAGTGGCCCAGGAGCTCCTGCGAGGACTCCCGGATCTGCCGCGGGGCCGGCTTTCAATGATCATGTTCCCTGTCCCCTTGGAACACAGTGCCTCACGTTGGAGGATTTTGCAGAAGTCTGCATTAAAGTAAAAAAAAAAAAAAGGATTCTTTTTGGACCTCAGTATGAGAAATCCTTAGAACATCGGCCAAGCAAAAGAACAGGTTCCAAAGTTGGTGGCAATAGAGGCTGGGATTTCCTAAATCCATCAGCTTCTGACTGTTCCGCACTGAATGTGCTGCTGTGCTTCAATCTGACCCTTGTACAAAGCAGCAGCAAGTCTATATTTATGCCGAAGCTTTCTGTGAAGCCCCTCTTCCTTGGTATTAGGGCATCTAGGTATTTCAGTTCAAGGAGAAAAAGCTTTCTTATTTTGATGAATTTGTTTAAGTTTTGGAGCATTAGAGTCATCACAAAGACACTCTAGCTAAGTAACATCTGCAGCACATGAGCTTTTGCAGGATGGAAAGTGGTACAGAACCTGAAGAACTTGAATTTGTGGTAGGATCCCAGAGGGCATGCTATATTTCTTTTTAAATTAACTAAAAAAAAAACGGAATTGTCTGATTTGGTCTAAAGGTTATAAAACAACAATTGGTAACATAAACCTCAGATCCTTTTAGTCTTGTCAGTTAATTTGGTCTATTAGTGCTAAAACGTACAGGAAACAAACCTTGCTCTTGGTGCAAACCGCAGGAGCCCGTGGCTTGATGGTGCTTCTTGGCCCCTTTGCAAACCACTGTTGTTCCTGTTGCTCTCTGGGCTGTGCAGGGGCCCTCAGCACTGCCATAGATATGCAGGTTCTGAAAAATAATAACACCCTTAGCAGCTGTATCGGTAACACCCAGCCTGGTGGCTCTCTGCTGTGTATTTATGGTGCCTGTTGATCGAAAGCTGTCTTCTCGGGCTGCCTCTCCGGTAAATATTAGCCAAGCGCTGTGCGGACTGTGGTAACCGAAATTTCAGGGTGGAATGAAGTTTGACCCCTGCTGTTTGGTTGTAACCGTTGGCTGTAGCGTTTTGTCACTTCTTACAGATTTCAGCCGCTGTCAGCTTCTCACACAAACCTAGTTTCAGTCTAGAGCCTGTCCTGGAGCTTGTTGTCAAAGGAAGATAAAGGAGGGGTCATCCTAGCTGGAAAAACAAGCCTTGGAGCCTGCCATCAGTGGTGACAGGTTTGCAGGACGGAAGCCTTTTTTTTCCCCAAGTTTCAAGAGCACGTGGTCATATTTTCAGTAGGACCCACAGTGCTTTTATTTCCATTTTGCTCAGCTGTGTTGAGAGCTTCTGAAGGTCTAGCTATTTGTCATGATCCAGAAAGTTTTCTGGAACTTATTTGCCATTGAGCCTGGTTATCTTGTTGCAGATTAGCCTTCTGCCTCCTAAACTGCGTCGCTGCCAACGTCTAAAGCCTGTTTATGACACTGGACCCTTTTGTGTTTGCTTTTTTTGGTAGGATAGAGCCAGACATAATCCCTAAACCGAATATCAAAGTAAGCAAGCAGTGATTTGAAAAATCTGTGACAAAGTAGCTTTAAACTTGAGCACTTTTTTGCTCTTCTGCATAGCCCAAGATCCTGCTTCCTGGGAATTTTTCATGCCTTGGAAGATGAGTGGGGTAAGAAAGGCCAGATACGGAGGGCACAGGGAGAGCAGGACGTGGAGCAGGAGAGGAGGAGGATGCGTGTGAGGCCGCCCGTCTGCTGGGGACATTGGAGCTGTTCTGGGTGATGTGTCAGCAGCCAGACCTTTGGAAGCAGGCTCTGTATTTCCACTCCCTTCTCCAGGACAGTCTTGGCGCCTCTGTGACCTGTAACACACTGTGGTTTGGTGAGACGCGTTTGCTCTTCCTGGTGCTAACGCAACGGTTCTCATAGTTCCTTTCCTTTTATACTGTTCCTTCAGAGTTTCTGTTCATTTCAGCTTAACCCTGTCTGGAGTCGGCTGCGATGGGTGGAAGTRCACGAGGAGCCCAGGGAAGCGCAGCCTGCCAAGTGCCAAGTTTGGTATAAAAACAACTGTGCCTATGAAACGTGGAGCTCATACTCAGCTGCTGCCTGTGCTTTGTTAATGGATAACCAGGATAATGGGGTCTGTATTCCACACTAGGAAGTCTGCCTCTATGTTAGTTTTGGACGGGATGAGGAGTTTTCAGGCTTATAAAAGAAAAAATGCCACAGAATTGACTTGCAAAATTGCCAAGGGCCAAATTATTCTATCTTGTAATTATGGTATTTTTATTTTGCCTATGATAATTCTGGGTGCTCCTATAGTTCGTGGAAGGGCACATGGTTAGAGCTATGGCTTTGCAGTACGTCAACCTTTTTGTATGTTCTCATCTGCAGTAATACAAGGGAGAGGCTTAAGCCTGGAAATCTGCTTTTATAGAATGCATTTATTTTGGCCAAATGTAGCAGTCTAGTCACCAAAGGAACTAGAAGAGGCCTCAATATATGAATATTYGCACTTGCAAATCCTTCCTGTCACTGCATGGGAGGCAGTCGCGTCCACAGCGGCCTCTCCCCGTCCCTGTTGTCCTTGTGGGTGTCCCAGGCCGAGGGCCGTGCGGTGCCCACGGTGCCCTGGGGCTGCCCGGCCCGTGGGGGCTCCCGCAGAGCCGTGTTGGAGCAGCCATGCTCCTGGTGGCACTTGGCGCTCCGTGCTCTGTGGCTGCATCAGCTCCTGAGCCCTAACGTGGGACTTTGCTAGAAGAACATYGGGATTTCTTAAATGACTCTGTGGTGTCTGGTGCTCGCTGAAATCCATCTGCCATTGCTCGTCTCTCGCCTTTAAAAATTCTAATGCTTCTGATTCCAGTTTTGCCACCCATGGAAAAGATGTAGAATGATATGTCACGCTCAGGTCCTGCTTCTGATATTCAACAGCTTGAAACGCTCGTCTGCATTCGCTTGTTTCCGCCCCTCTGTTGAGACTGCTCGGTTTTCTACAAAACAACCACGTATACCAAGGTCCAGAGGCTGTTCTAGTAACAGCTTGGATGCTGCCAGCCCCTTATTGTAGTTTCTGGGATTTTAAACCCTCCCTTGGCCAACTGTTGGGCAGCGTAGGTGTCCTGTGTGCAGAAATACCACGTGTAAAAGGATTCTGTGAACAAATGTGTCTATCACCAGCCAAAAATAGAGAAAAAGATAGATTTTAGATGGAAGTTGAAGTTCGGGGTGTGTGGGCATGTTTTGCTTGCCTTTTTTTTTTTTAAATCCAGGCGATTAATCCCCTCAAGCACTGCCATCAATCCCCATGTAATTTAAGGGAAAAGAAAACCCCAAAGGACATGGAGCCAGTGTCTTGCTGCACAGAAGGACCCTGCATTTGGAGCCGGGGTGATGGCCCCACATCAGCTCTGCATCAGCTGGCGTGTCAGCGTGCCAGAAGTTGGCGGTTTAAAAACGCAAATAATACATAGTAACTGAGYGTGTTTTCTATACATCTTTCTGACTGGGTTGCTTGTTGGTGTGTAGTTGTTGTTCTATATGGCACAGCCTGGGTTATTTGTTGTTGTAGCTTAGTCATCAATAACAACCATTGGCCAGTTGTAAAGCTTTTTGTGTGAATAGCACCTGACTGCCAGATGAAAAGTGGCTTTCTGCAAGTTTTTAGTAAATCTGAGTCTTTCAGCAGGCTTGGGTTGGTTGTCCAAGAGCACTAATGTGGACTCCACTGAGATGGCTTTTTGTTCTTAGATGTGAGAACGTTTCCCTTTGGGTGGGCAGGTTTGCATCTGACCGAGAAGCATCGTCACATGTTGGAACAGAATCTGCAGTTTATTAAATGGCACTTTTGTAATTTTGACTTCAGATCCTATTGACAGCAAAATATTTTCTATGCTAGGAACCCACTCGAATCATAATAGTCCTTTGAAAARCAAGTATAAAGGACAGTTTGATTGTGTTACTGGTTTTCATTTTTCCCTGGATGTTATGCTGAGAGAGGAATGAGACTCAAGTTGTGTTGATCCTGAAAATGCTTTCATTGAAAGTAACCTTAAAACAGATTAAAAAGGAATCCACTCTTCATTAAGCCGCACGGCTACTGCTGTTTGCCAGCAGCTGCAGAAGTATAAATAAGGGAATGTTGCTTGTATTCTCCTTGACTAATGGGGGTAAGAATCTGCTGCTGGAGAGCAGCAGGCAAAACAGACCTCGACAAGACCCAGTGAGTCTGTCCTCATCGGTTCCTGTCTGGCTCCTCRTCCTAACTCATTGAACTGCGATAGAAAGTCCTGGCAATTAGGGACCTGTTCAACAGGCTGCTTTGGTAGGTGAGGGCGAGGSGGGTCTAGGCCCTGTTCCCATCTGAACCTGGCAGCTGGGCAGACCCAGAGCCCGAGTCCCGGGGGGTTTCTGCAGCCTAGGGCAGTGCGAGTCCAGGGTGCAACCCCAGCTTCCCTGATCCCGTCTCCTCGTGGAAAACTCTTGAATGCGGTGGGGTCTCTTCACTTGGGTTGGGTTGCCTTGGGATCTAGCAGGGTCACCAAGCCTCACGTACAAAGGCATTATAATCCACAAGAGAAGCTTTTATTTTTCTTCTCAGGAATCAGCTTTCCCATTTATGTAATTTTCTACAGTTTTTGGAGCCAAGTCGTGGCCTTGGTTTGGGAGGTGCAGGCTTTGCCCCTTGTTCTATCTTATTCTCAGGTTTGGGCTGATAATCCGGTACCTTATGCCTGGATAATTCCCTGTTGCCCTGTACACATCCCAAGCATTCCAGAAATGTCCTGCTGGGAGAAAGCAAGTTCACACAGGACCCATCTGGATGTTGCCCAATTTCTACAGAAACAGAGGCAAAAGTATCTGGTGAGTTTTTTCCAGCCTCCTATGTTTGCTTTAGGTCACGTAAGTTTGTGGTGGCTCTGCTGTGTTTGCCCCAAATCTCATTCCCTGCAGCCCAGAAAACCAAGCATTAGAAGAGATAATGATGGTATCACTCCATGTAATACTTGGCTTAAAATAACCAGACCACAGAAGTAGTTAGAACTCAGTAATGATAATTGCCTGGTTCTAAAAATAGGTCTGTCAGGGACTGTGAGGGAGACATGAATCAGCGGGAGACACTTCCAAGCTCCGTCCCGCCAATCCCTCCTGGAGCAGCTCTTTGCTGGAGGCATCTGCTGCTCCTTCCCACCCTTCAGCTCGAGTTAGCAGCGCTTGGGAGCCACCAGCTACTGCAGAACTGTCGTCTCTGCCTTGTGGAGTTCCTACAGGAAAAATGTATGTTTTTATAAATTTTTATATATATGTGTGTATGTGTGTGTGTATATATATATATATATACACACACACATATGCAGACACATACATAAATAGATGTATATACATATATATAGATGTATATACATATATATTTTTAAAGGCTTATTGAATAAAACAGTGAAAACATGAGGAAGGCTCTTGTGGAGGACGAGGAGGAGCACTCCTTGGAAACGTCCCATCCCGGGACAGAGCCCGGCTGCAGTAGCCGGGGGTGGAGAACAGGCTCAAGGGACCTTCAGGAATCCGGGGCGCTTGACTCCTCTGTCCAGCTGCTGTGCTCCCCAGCTCCCACAAACTGCCACCTTGGGATGCAAAACCCTTGGCTTCATGCGGCTGCGTCTGGGCCGGGGAGGCCGGGTGGGCAGCGGGTGTCGGGAGCCCCTTTGCTTGAGGAGCTGGGGACCACAGCAGCACGGATGGCGCCGGGCCTGGCGTGAGGCCCCGCAGCCAAGAAGGGCTGAACTCAGAAAAAACTGTAAAAATATCTTTAAGCTGTTCTTTATCTCTCTAGCCGACTCCACAGGTGAACAAGAGCAGGTTTGTGCCTTCACTTGCTGTTTTCCTGGGCTAAAAAAAAATGAAAAGAATTGCCAAGATTCCCCATTGCCAAGGGGGAGGAGGAGGCGGTCAAGGCCACATCTGCCTTGCTAGAACTGCTGCTATAACAAGCAGGACTGTGGACTCRACACAAAATCGTCCCCAACCCTCCCTGGCCAGCAGTACAACCCGGACTATTCACTTCTGTGCTTATCGGTGTAGAGCAAACRCGAGCGAGGAGGAATCCCTCTGCAGGGCCCTTCCGTGAGCTCCTCGGGACGGCCGYTCCCGCGCGGGGTGGCAGCCTCTCCGCCGTGGCCCCTTCCTTCATCGCTGCAGCCGCAGCCCGGCCCGGCTTCCCGCAGCCCCTTCATTCCCAGGCTCCTCTGCTTTTTCCATGCGTGCTCCAGCCTTTCCCCTGGGTATCAYGTTGGGAGCAGGAGCCTTCGGCCCAGGGGTGTCCCGTGGGCAGCGAGCACCATCCGGAATATGGCAAAACACTGGGAATTGCTGTATTTTAGGCACTGCCCTGGTACTGCTGTTGCGGTGGCCAAGTGTGGTTGAGCTTGGCCAGCCAGGCCCATACAGCAAGGGCATGCGGCAGCTCCGACCCTCGTGCTCCGTCCCTCCACGTGCATTGCCAGACCAACAACCAGCTCCGTTTCTTTGGCCAAAAGACGAGGGTTTCAGACCAAGACCACGTGGCAGCCCCCGTTCCTTRGCTCTCTTTGCAGTTTCCGCTCTCTTGGAAGGAGATTTGGCTCCTGAGTATAGCCAGACCCCGAGCAGCGCAGGGAAAACGGCTCCTGCTGGGGCATCTTTCCCGACGGGCAGAGAAGGGAAAGACTTTCCAAGACTGGCAGCGTATTAACGTTTTCCTGATGCTGTGAATTCCACAGCGGTATCAGAGATGTTCCCAGGATTCATCGCCTTTGGGAGAGGRGTGCTCCCCTTAAGCTTTGTACCTCTTAGTGGGAAGTGAGGCAGCAGAGGATGGCCAGGGATTTTTGTCATGTGGAGGAAACCTCCTARTGCCCAAGATGCTCTGGCTTTGTCACGCGTTTCGTGTGGGGGGTCTGTGCTCTAGGTAGGTAGAGATCTGCTCTGCGAAGGGGCACGGGAGCAATGGGAGCTGCTGCTCCGAGGAACCTCGGGGTAGGTGCCTGCTTCGGAGCCAATTTGCTATTGAAAAAGCTGTTCTCAGGAGATCAAAATACTAATTACCGTCAGGTGACAGAGCTCTCAGTGTACAGTAGTGTAATTTAATAGTGGATTGGGTAAAAAATGACTCCCTCAGTTCCAGGATGGTTTGTGAAGGAAAGGGCGACTTCTTCAGAGCTTGGGAAGCTGCTGGGAGCTTGGGAAGGTGCTGGAGCTTCCCTGGCTGCTCCCTCCCGCCATGCAGGATGGTGAGGACATCTCCCACAGGCAGGCCCGAGCCTGCAGAGGAGGCTCCTTGTGCACAGCCCGTCGGGCCTGTTTCTCACAGTGACAAAGTCGACTACAGCCCAGCAACAGCCGCCAGCTCCCGGCCTGTCCCTCGCTCCCTGCCTCCTCCTGCCGCGGTGCCTTAGCCCCCGGGAGCACGGGGCCGAGTCCCTCTGCGCTGCGGTGGATGCGGAGGCGCCTGTTGCATTGGAGACATCTCCCTTCCCAAGAGGCAAGGTGCAGGGTGCAGTGGAAGGGCTGCGTCTTGCGGGTGGCGGCAGCCGCAGGCTCCCTTATTTGGAGTCCCGGAGCCGCCGGGATTTCTGTGTTTTTGTGTCTCCATATATGGAGCGGCTGCCGCCGGAGCCGCGCTTGGAAGCCGGGCAGCATCCGCACACACACGCAGGGCACAGAGGTTGAGCCCAGGCCTCAAACTGGTTTTAGGGCAAAAGGAATAATGCAAAGAAAACAAATTTCCCATTAATTTCTACTTTTTTTTTCTGTCATTGCTTACCAGGATGCATATGGTTGTAATTTCCTTCATGGTGGTAAATTGCAGAGAGAGAAGGGAGCATAAGCAGAGCAGCGCTGCCGCGGAAGCCGTGACAGGGACAAAAGGCAGCTCCCCTGTGACGCGGCAGAGACCCCGCTCGGCCCTGTGCCTGCGAGGAATCATGGAGCGGCAGTAGCTGCCCGGCAAATTCCTGGAAGTGGGGCCGGGAAAGACCGCTGGCTCCCGAGCCATGCGCTCCACACACTGCCCCTCGGCTCCCGCTTCCTCCTCCAGCTTCCCTTTCCAGCCTGTTCTGTATCCCGTTGCTTCTGCCTTCCACCCTGGGACCGCACAGTGAGTGGCAGGGAAGTGCTTTGATGACTAACTCTGTTCTCTTCTCCCTCTTCGACAGATTAAAAAGCAACAGCAAGATGTATTAGGCTTCTTGGAAGCCAATAAAATCGAATTCGAGGAAAAAGACATCGCAGCCAACGAGGAGAACCGGAAATGGATGCGGGAGAACGTGCCCGAAGACAGTCGGCCGGCGAGCGGCAACCCCCTGCCGCCCCGGCTGTTCAACGACAGCCGCTACCTCGGGGTAAGGGACCCGCCACAAGCTGCGCTCRCACTTCTCTTGTCCCTGTCCCCGCACAACTGCAGTGGTTTGTGCTTTGCTGTCTCCATCAGCTGGAACCTCTTGGCCAGCTGGACCTTGGGTGCACAGGCTCTGATGGGCACAGACCTGCAATATATGTCTTTTTCTGGTGGTTTTTTTTTTTTAATTAGCTTTGAAAGTTTGGAGTTTTCTAATTCTTGTTCTTAACTGTAACTGTGAACTAGCACGTCACACAAATTGGCACTAATGCTCCAACCCTGTGTTCTGTAGCAAATTCAGAGAATTCAGAGAGCTGCACTGGATGTRTGTTGGCTTTTTTTCTATAAACATAGATCCTAGATCATTCTCCAACCTGTTACTCAGCCTCCAAAAGCGCAAGGTGATTTCTGCCTTGTCAGTATATCAGCTTTCTGAAACTGAGATGAAACCACTTACCTTTGGATCAGCTTTTTCGGTGCTCTTTCTGAGACAAAGGCAGTTGCAGTCCACTTATTCTGGTGCCTTGAATAGATTAAAAATTATGCTGCAAATACAATTCTTACTTGTAATTATTGTAATGCTTGATCAAAAGTATGTTGCCCTGCAGCACTCCTACTCAGCAGGCCATGCTTGGATGATTATTAGATTAACTTTTAATTTTATTTTTAAAACTTAATATCTTCTGAAAAGAGCCCACAGTATGCACTGCTCCCTGCTGCTTGTTTCTAAGTCATTTTGCAATCTGCTGCTGACCTGCAAAGTCCCTAATTCAGAATGTATCTGAATTAGGAGAGGCAGTTCTGTGTCTACTGAAAGAAATGATATTCAGTTCCCAGGAATTTTTTTCTTGCTTGTAACAAAGACAGAACTTGCAACAAAATCCACAGTGAACTAAAATCCCATGCAGCTTTCAAAATGTTAGTGGCTATGGTTTAGACGTGGGAAAGATTTGGGTTGGAACAGCAATCATGTACAACTGAAAGCTGAGAAGGAGCTAGTCATGAAGAGCTGAAAATGTCTRTTATTTGCAGAAATCTTTTATTTTCTTCTTCCTTAAAAACGAAAAAGTTCTGTGCCCATAGTATGCAGTGTCACTGCAAACCCAGTCGCATGCAGAGCCTTTAGGAGCCCAAGCAAATCCCTGCACTTTGCAGTTCTTTATCAGGGAAAAGTAGCCTGGATGCTGCTGCGTTGCTGCAGCCGCACCAGCCCCACTCGGCACTGGTGCAGGACAGAGAGACAACAACCCCCACGTCTGAGCTTACAGATACGGTGATTCGGGGGCGAGGTGTAGGCCAGTTCCTGCTCTGTGCTCCCTCCATTGCAAAAGGTTTCGTTAAAGGAGTGTCAGGTCACTTGGATCTTTTCAGGAGCAGGCCCTGCTGTTCCCCAGGGGAAAGGGTCTTTAAAAGCCCCTGGGTGTTTCATTAGGCTGAAGATCACATAGCAAAGATCTCCAGGAGAAGATTTTAATCAGASTTTTTCCAAGCACTCAGGCCAGGTGATCTGTTTTGGGGATATTTCTGACTGGAGTTGGAGCATCTTTCCAGCTGCCACATGTGCCTAGTGAGCGCAGTGCACTAGGGTGAAGCTGTCGTGTTATATCACACAGAATGTCCGTGCTTTTTGGTTTGCATTTGCATTGTTTTGCATCGTCCTTCCCATATGTAAAGAGTGAAACGGTGAAGTCTGCCCATCATGTAGGAGGTTTTAAGTCCTCTCTATTGGTCCTGAGGTCACTGCCATAAAGAGCCATCCTGGAAGATGCAAAGGGGACTGAGTGCCCTCTTTTAGAAATCCAGCCAGTTTCTATATGTGCTCTATCCGAGCCGCTGCAGTTTGGCGTTCGGGGGGGCAAAGCGGCTTTCCYGCAGCGTGCCCTGCACCCGAGCCCGAGTGCGGCCGGGCCCGCGGCACTGCCCGCGTCACAGCGCTCCCGCCGCRGCCGTGCCAGGCGGCCTGCCCTTAATGGCGGCTCCCGGCCCGGCTTCAGCGCACGCTGGGCCTGCTCGCCGCGGCGGCCGCCCCTCGGGGCACAYGGAGCGCAAGGAAGCCCCTGCGGTGGCTGCGGCTAAAGCAGCAGGAAGGAAAAGCACGAGTGGGATGGGGCTGAGTGTGAAGCTTGGAGCTAGGCAAGCGTGTGGTGAGCTGGTCAGTCGGGCCCGCGCAGCCCCGGGGTCGTTCGGTTTGCCCAGCTCTGCCCTCACGTAGCAGATGGCTCAGTTTTACACTCTGCACAGAATCACATTCGGTCCAAATGTTAAAAAGGGCAGAGAAAGGAGGATGTATCTTTTTTATTGTGTGTTTCATTGCTTGTGAAGTCTTTTATGAGAGGTTTTTATGCTTGGGACGTGGCTGTGTGCATATTTAGAGCAACTGTGCAACGTTTTTTGACGCAGCATCAAAGCTCAATGCCGAGACTTGCGCTGTTTTGTTAGYCCTGTGCACTAACTGCCTGTGACAGGGAGCTGGATCTGTAGCTCCCCGGCACGTACAGACAGATGGATTTATAGCAGAGTCCCRGTGCCTTTAGTTCACTTGCCTCGTTAATCATTAACAGCAAAGATGATGGAAAACAGTTTACTTTCAGTTTATGGCTTTAAATTTAACTTTTAGCGGGTTAAAAGCTGCTAATATCCATATTTGCAGAACTGCCATTACTAATTAGGAGTCAGTAATGAGAGCAGTGGACASCGATGCTGCTGGTTGTGCTTGGTCTGGGGGGGCTCCTGGATGCCGGGACGGGGCGGCTGCCCCTCAGGGAAGGGCTGAAGCAGCAACTCGCAGCACCCATTGCTGCGGACGCCAAAATCTCCAGCTTGCCACCTTGCATCACCTAATGATAAAAATGTGACGTTCTGAGTTGTTCAGGATGTGACAGCAGGCAGTTTGCTCAGGGCAGGTGGGGTCACTCACGCCAGTGATCGGCAGGTATTTCTGAAGTTTCACACCTCTCTTTTGCTTTTTCCTTCCTTGCTGCTAATCCGTAGGATTATGAAGCTTTCTTTGAGGCCCGAGAGAACAACGCCGTGTATGCGTTTTTAGGCTTGACTGCGCCGCCGGGTTCAAAGGTAGGTGTATACATCTTTCACAGTAAACTATAACCTGTATTTTACGCCTTACTCCTCCTTGCTTACACTTTGTGTTTYGTGGTCACTCCAGTTAATCTACCTGCTGGTTTGATATTTAGACTCCAGAGGCTTTAGCTTTCAGGCTTCAGCAGTTGGTATGTGCTCATTTATTTGGGAGATGCTGTATTCACTGGAGGCTCTGTTCCCTGTTCCAACCTGTCCTTCTGCCAGAAAAACTCCGTGTTTAAGACTGATGTTCTTCTGATACCCTCACTGTAGGGCCACTTTGGATTCTTCATGTTTTTCTTTATGTTGTCCCTCCTGCAAACAAGCAAAACAATAGCTAATATGTGCACTGAAGAATGTCCAAGGTATCAGATTAGAAGAAATTGCCACAAAATAAAGATTTTTTCTCAACATATTGAAAAAAAAGCAATAATTCAGATTAAGTTTTGATGAGACTTTTGTAATGGAAAATACCTCACAACCAGAGTCCCTGGCCTTTCTTAAATGCATGTTTTTCCTTCACCCGGTTATCTGAAGCTTTGTTTTTCCTTTACCAGCTGCAAACCAGGTCGCTGCTGTGCGCACGTGATGGGCTGGATTTTGATAAGATAAGACAARGCTACTCTAGATGTTTCACTTGAGGGCAGTAGGATCTGCCAGGGCACTTCCAGCTTTCTTGTCCCTGTGGATAAACACACCGCTTCCTTTCAGCTTTATTTATGTAAGAGTTGAAGGTCACACTTGTACGTATCACTCCAAGACCTAATTTTCAAGGTGGATCATGATCAGTTTGCATTAACTGTAACAAACTGTAGATCAGACTGAAACGCACAATTTTGGGAGCCAAATGAATTTCCAGGGATAACTCCATTAACATGAATGAGATAGTGAGGAAAAACTCCGACTCGTGCAGAGCGACATAGTACCAAAACACATGAATTTTGCCCCAGAGTAAGGCCCCAGTGGGTTTGCACAGAGCCGGAGTTGTTTAAATCCTGCTTAAGTTTCATGTAGCCTCTGTATAGCATTGCACAGAAGAGTGCAGAGTGGAGCCACGGAGCAAGAAGACAACGCTACAGCTTACTACTGCCTTGCTTAAAGATATATCTGATATGTACCTGATACAGCATCTTCTGCCAAAAAAGGCTGGATGCCACTTGGGTGGTGCCTGTGGCCGACTAATGTGCTAAGAAAGCAGAGAAGTGCCTCTTTGTCACCATTCCAAGCGCCAGTTGTCTTCGGGAGAATGCACAGCATTCTTTTTCTCCCAGGCTTTGTTGCCTGTCTTCATCTTTCCACCGTTGTCACCTTCCCTTTTGTGTCGCTAACTGACAATCTGCCCTTGCACGAGCCGCGCGGCGGTGCCGCGGCCTCCCGGCTCCGGCACGAGGCCGGCAGGGAGCCTGGCCACCGGAGCAGCCCCGCGTTCCCATGTGGAGCCTGGGCACTGGAACAGCCCTGTGCTCCCATGCGGAGCCCGACTGCCGGAGCAGCCCCACATTCCCAAGCTCCGTGCGTGCATCTGGCAGCAGAGCCCAGCACATCCCCAGGTGACCTGGATGCACCTGGTCCTTCCCGACCTGCGGGACAGCCTTGGGAGCTGCGTCCCTTCCTTGCAGTGTGAAGGGGCCTTACGAGCTTCCCRGAAATCCCCTTCTTTCCCCTCCCTGCATTCTTTTTTTTCTAGTATTTATTTGTTTGAYGTGTTTTTGAAATAGCTATGATGACTCGAGTAGGGCTATCAAGTTGCTGTCTTCAGAATTTACCTGCAGTAGTCACCAAAGCAAATAATTACATAGAAGTTGAGTTCAGCAGATTTTTTCTTTTTTCTTCAAAACAAACAAACCCTGTGTCCTGAAGCACCCCGCTGAGGGCAGCATGAAGCTGCCCATCCTTGCAGGCCGCGCTAGTGGTAACCTGTGATTGCACTGATCTGCAGTCAGAAGAACTTTCACAGAAACCATTTGCAAGGGAATTCTTTTCCATTCAAAGCTCGTCCCTAACAGCAGTCACTTTATTCCCATTGGTAATCACCTTCTTTCTGAAAATATCAGGGCTGAAAAATTCAGTTTATTGTTTTTTAATGACCCTTCTGAAAAGTCCTAAGAAGCATTAGAGATTGGCTGGTGGGAGGGTACTAAAGTATGGCAGCAGTTTCTTCATCTCAGGAGGAACTGGCCATAACTCAGTATTATCTGTTCTTTGACATCTATGGTSAAACCTGGTTTTGTGGTCAGGAATTCAGAGTGGGCAGCAGAGAAATGTAAATGGGGGTCTGGTTTGCACTAGGCTGGGCTTGGAGCTGAAGGCAGCACCGTATGGTCCCATTGCTCTGTAGCAATGGGGTCTCTTTGAGTTGGGCTGCTTATTTTGCTCCTTCCCCTACTCCTGTAATTTCAGTTATGCCCTGTGGACACTGGTGCCTGGCCTGGGTGTATGGGAGCTGTCACTTTGCATTAAGTACTAACGTGTCCTTCTCTTCTGCCATTTCAGGAAGCCGAAGCACTGGCAAAGCAGCAAGCATGAATTCCAACTGCCTTAAATGCTCTGTAAAGGGAATTTCCACAGCTTTTTATAAAATAGTAGAATTGTCTCTGCTTCAAGAAAAATAGATGTGATTTCTAACATTTGATTGGTGCTTGCAGCATTCACAGAACATTAATACAGATTTGAACACAAAGTGAAAATGTGAACATAAAGGTAGAAAGCACAGAGTGTGTTGTTACAAAGTTGGAAGCATAAGAAATTGGAGCAATTAGACATGATTGATTTTTCAGATAGTTTAAATTGTCTTGGCAATTTGTCCATTTTGTGTAAACTTAAAGAAACTATTTTAGTACTATAAATGCAGATATGGTTATACCTAGATATCCAGCTATTTAAAAATAATGGAAGAAAAGAGCAACAGCGTTAAACCTTATCACTAACTTTAGTGCCTGAGTTGCCTCCAAAAATATTACTGAAATATACAGTAATTTTTCAGTGTCTTTTTAGATTCTGATTAAATTGTAGGTGGTGTTGTGTATTGTAATAACCATTGTAGTCTCTTTTGGAATTGGTGTTTGTTCTTTTGTAGAATAGATATTTAAAACTGTAACACACTGTACAGATGACAAAAAAAAAGAAGAAGAATGCCATGTATTTCTCCTCTGAAGGATCCCTGTGGGCTTTTCCTACAAAGAAAGGGGATTTGGGCAATGGACAGCCTTTGACCACATGCTGCCTAGGCACAACTCTGGACATGTTCGTGTGAACCTCAAGGAGACACACGCCAGCTCCCAGGCAGTGTCACAAATAAGCCAAAAGGGCCAGCAATGGCATTTCCTTACCAGGGTAAGGGTGAAGCCTTTAATGAAATTCCTTACAAAAATACCAGTTCACACTGCATATAGGATTAGATAGCTTGGTGCATGTCCTGGTAGTAATTTGTTGCATATAGTATTTTTTCAAATGAGAAAGTAAAGTTAAATGTTTGAATAGCAGGAACTATTGTAATAGGGCGGGCTTTTTTTTTAAGATTTAAAAACTCATTTCTGTTGCCATATCACAAAGCTATTACAGGAATTGCAAACATACTAAGTGTCTTGTATTGGTGAGTTTACCACGTGCAATATCAGCCTGTCCATTCTCCCAGTACCCATCAGATAGCCTGCATTTCTTGCCATATTCTACAAAAATCGAAATAACACAAGTGCCCTGAACAGTGAGAAACGTGTGTGGGTAATTCAAAATGCATTTTGTACCATGTAAGCTACTTCTTCCCCCAAAGCAACGAAGGACAGTGAAAAAGATCATTAGTGTTCATGTAGTTCGAGGATCCTTCTGATGTCTCTGCACAAATACATTTCATTTTGCTCTGCTTTGTTAAGGTAGAGGAGCAGCCTGCATAGATCAGGGAAAGGCTGCAGCTACTTGCTTTTGGTMAAGAGAAAGTTCTAGAGAAGATCATGATAAAACTTCCACAGATGTCAGAGCCAGCATGACCTAGTCTGAAACCAAGGTAGATAACGTTTCTTTTTGGTCATGTGTAGGGTTTTTTTATTATTATTCGGCAGCCTGGAAGTAGGTATTTGAAACTTGTGCTTACAAGAGCAAGCACAGTATCAAAATACATAGGGGAAGATTAATGTTGCCTCATCTTGAAGATTAACACAAACATTTGTGCTTTCTTATTAACAGACTTGTCAGTAATTGCTGAAGTTTTGTGGGGTTTGTTTTTAGGATCTTTTAGGGACCTTCCCTTTGGGGACTCTTACAAGGGGGGATTACATTTTTGTATGCAGTGTGTGATTTTAATGATCCRCTGTGGTTTTGTGATTCTAAACTGAGGTGACCTTTGCTTTCTTAATATGGACATGATCTTTCTTTATGTCCAAACCCACTGGTGATGTTTTTGAGAAAGTAAGGAAGAATACTAGGTGAAGCTTTGGGAAGAAAGGGGAATTCAACACACAGTCACTGTACTCATGCTATTCGCTGTGCTTCCTGTGTAAGGAAAGTATGGCATAAGTGCTGTGCATTACAGTCATTATGTTGGAGAACTGTAATTGAAAGCGAATGCCAGATTCTGCTGGGTTAGTGACCCAAAATAGTCTGGAAAAAAAAAGGTCAACTTTTATTTCTGACAGTCAAGAAAATCACCAAGTTTAAGAAAGCAAAGTCCCCTCCTCTAGTCCCCTGCTCCTGGCCATATGGTAGCATTCAAACCATATCTGCATTCCTGAGAAAGCTGTCGAGACAGACTGAATAATTTCTTTGTCCAGGGAACAAGGCACCAACAGAGACTGAAAAATACCTAAAATCTTTCTGTTGTGGGCTGTGTGTAAAAGTCGTATTTGTTTTGATGAAGACTTTCTGCATGAAGAAGTGGTTGGGATGTGTTCCCTGTATGCTGCTCCTGTTCTTAGTTTAATGATGGGTGCAGCGACTGAGTTTGTTCATTTCTTTCATGAACCCTTTATGTTTTCCTATGTAGAAGGCAGGCAATAAGTATTTAAAGTGTATATTAACCATTCCTGAATCATTCCAATAAAATTGTTTCAGAATGCTTTCTCACACTCTTGACTTTTTTGCATGGTTACATTTAGGGAACATCTACATAAAGCCTTTTTTTAGGAGAGAATTGAGAACATTCCCCCCTAATTGACCTGCTTTCCTGCTCCTCCCTCAGAGCAGCTATCAGGTCAAGCCCCTCTCTTCACCCTGTGTAAATCTTGCCCAACAGCCTGAGCTGCTTTTTTCCAATGTGTAATTAATTAGCTTTATGCTGCGCACAACAGGGGGGCTGTGTTATTTAATATCTATATTGCCAGAGAGGGCAGTGTTGGATATGCATTTAAACTAAAGCTCTCTGTTTTTATCTTCCCTAYTTGCCTGGTAGACCCAGCAGGTACAGTGTTTTAGGAGTCCGCATGCTTTACGTGCTGAACCATCACCCCACTGAGAAACCCTATAGGAGATGCACTTTTCAGCCCCCAAACTGTGCTAGGATTTACCCCAAACCCAGACTTGGATTCAGATACTTTKGAGGAAAAGTATCACTTAATTTTTAGAGTGGTTTGTTAGAAGGGAACTCGCATGCTGTTTATAGGGTCAAGGTTTTTCTTTTTTCTGTTTCTAAACAACTAAAGCACAAGCGAGAACTATCAAATATCCTCATGTCCTTAATAGTGTTTATTGCTTGTCTTTCACTCTTGTTCTCCACCGTTATTTAGAGTCTTAAAAAATGGTGTTAGGGAAACATAAGGTGTTAGGGAAAACAGCTTCTGATGTCATTTCTGATTGTATGGAATCCCACTTACTTTCCCTGTACACTCCACTTGTATAAGCTGARTAGCTCTCTTGCTTTCTTGTCTGCTTGTAAGTCTTAAAACCAAGGAATTGTTATTCATTAATGTAAGGCTCAATACAAATCATTTTCAAAAATCTGTTTCAAAACAAAATGCATGTTTGCATATGTTTATGAACTTAACTTGTTCCAGGTATTCATGGTGTGCACTGTAATAATAAATTTTTCTACCATTGAATATGGAATTTTTCTATTTCCTCATTTATACTTAATCCATATTTTGTGGAAAATTCGGTTAAGCCTAGTTATATCATTTAGCTCTTATTGCACATATTACAAACTCAAAAAATACCTTGCAATGCAGATTCAGGGTGTGCAGAATAGACACAGATGCCTACTAGTCTTTACTGAAGAGTCTTCGTCACAGAGTTGATGCAGGTTAATGTGACAAAACCAAAGCCCAGAATGGCAGCTCCTACATGGAGTTAACTAACTTCTGGTAGTTCCTTTTCGAGAGAAGGAGGTGAGATTTTACATGATGAAGTATGAGGAGTAAACGAGTGGTTCCTTCTCAGCAGCTCTTTTACTTGACCTAAGAGTTCATGTACATATTCTGTGAAACAATCCCAGTGTTATTTTTTACTTAAAAAAAAAAAAAAAAAAAAGAACAAAAGGCAGTGGTAGTAGCCAAAGCTGTGCACACAATCCACAGAAATGTAAGAAAAAATATTTACCAGGATCCATCTAAGATGTATTTTCAAAGGAATAGTTTGCATAATAGATTCAGACGTCAGTAACCCACTTAATCAGGCCACATCCCTCCTGCGCTTTCCACTTTATGGTAAGAGAATTCTGATAGTCAACTTTGAATGAAACTGAGGCCAGTCATTACCTGGGAGCAAGTCACTGGGGTTTTCTGCCTTGAGCTACCCTTTTCCTCTGTTGACAGATCTGATTAAAGGTGCAAGGAACATGAAGGCATTTCTCTATCACTACTATACATGTATTCCATGTGTCTTCCAACTTCCTTAAATTTTTTTGGAGTCAACACACTCTTTCTGGATAACCAAAACCGAGTGACTTTGTCAAGCAGCATTTTTAAACACCTATCACTCTTAAGAAAATCTTTCTTCACACAAGGTACATTTACACAAGGCAGAGAAAAAACCCTAAAGGTCCTCTTAGCACTAGACTTCATTTAAGCCATTTAAGTCAGAAGGYTCCTTTGTTATAGAAAACAAGCATTGTGAACAGGAATCAGCTGGTGAAACTGCCAGGTGCTCTCATGAAAGCAGAATGGAGATTATCATAACATCTGTGTTTGTTCTGGATAGGGATTAATTACACTTAGCATTAAAAGAAAAGGACAAGGTGTGAGGCCCATCAGAGCAGATCAGGAACTAAATTACCAGGTAATTATCTTCTAATGAGAGTCCCACAAAAGCCTAAGTATTTTATGATTCACCCATACTATGCAATTGTGGTGTATTTTAGATTGAGAAGTTTATTATGAACAATTTTTAACCGTGTTGTAAAACCCTCTAGAAAATGCAAAAGGATGGTGAAAGCTGCCTGAAGGTGATGGAGCAGAGATCRCTGTTCTACTAAGGGAAACTGAAGCACTGCATCACCAGAAATCCCTGGATGTTTATTCTCAAAATACGCACATGTAGTCTGTCCTGATCACGAACAACCAAATGCCAAAGAAAGTCCTTCAGATTGCAATTTCTTCTCGTACCGGCTTGTCAGCCGAGGTCATCTTCAGGAACTTGGGCACTTCCTCGTTTTCAGTTGCTTGGTARAGCATCTCAAAATCCTGAAAAACACGGAGAAAACGGGTGATGTCACCAAGCGAGGTGACTCCTGTGGGCCTCCCGCCTTGTCTCACGTCCGTCCCCAGCGCCTCGGACAAGGTGTTGTTCGTCCAGGTGAAAACCCGGACTCGCCACCGCGACCGCAGCACTAAACCTGTACGAAACAGGCACCGGGCAGCGAGGAGGCCGCGGTTCCSCGGGGCGGCGCGGCCCTTACCCCGCAGTACTGGTCGCCGTTGCAGATCTGCGGCGGCATGGCCTGCGGGTCGCCCGCCTTGTCGCGCATCTCGCGCAGCCGCCCCTCGCTCACGGACACGTCGATGAGCTCGTAGCGCAGCCGGTTGCCCTCCAGGATCCGCCGCACCTCGGCCTGTCTCTGCCGCACCTGCGTGCACAGCGGGGCGGCCCCGAGCCGAGGCGCCGCCGCTGCGGCCGCCCTGCCCGCGCCGCCCCCGCTGCCCGCGCCGCGGCCGCCGCTCACCTCCCGGGAGCCCGTCACGCTGCTGTAGTACACCTTGATGGAGCCCATGGCCGCCGCGCGGTTGCTGCGGCAACCAACCGCCGCCGCGCGGTTGCCCCGGCAACCAACAGTCGCCGCGCGGTTGCCGCGGCAACGAACGGCCTCCGCGAGCCTGCCCCGCCCCCGGCCCTCTCTGATTGGCCGCTCCGCTTGTCAGTCGGAGCTCGGCGGCCGTTGACCGTTGGCGGCGGCGCTGGCGGGCTCCCTGAGGGGAGCGCTGTAGCGGCTGCCGCGCGCCGCGGGCGGCCGCGGTTCCCGCGTGAGGCGCCGCCCCGCGGGCTCCTGCGGCGCTGCCCTTGCCGGCCTCGGGAGCGCGAGGCGGCGCCGCCGACCCGGGGCTCCCGGCCGCTCTCGCTCGGCTGTTCTCAGTGTCCGCTGCGCTCTGGGAGGGCCCCGCTGGTTGTTCCCCGAGCGCTCCGGGGAGGTTGTGTGCCCGGAGACACGAGTGGCTAGTGAGTCTGGGTGCTTTTCCAGCTGCAGGTGGAAACCTGGCTGTTGTGGTCCCTGACTCTGTAACTGCAAGCGTGTTTTTTTTCTTGTTCTTTTCTATTTCTTTTTTTTTTCTGTGCCTATTACTGTGTGGTAAAGCTTGATTTTGTAATAACAAAAGCCCGTGGTTATCCTGGGTAATTGAGTGAATTTAAGCTGCAAAAAGTCCAGTATAGGTGGTGTGTGCAGCTCTGTGAGCTGATGGCAGACTGGCAGTTTTGATCCCAAGTACAAAAAAATAGTCAAGAGCATTTGTTAGTGTTTTTTTTTTTCTCTCTCTTCAAGTTAACAGTGCTGAATTTCTGTTTCCTAATAAAATATATATATATATAAATATTCTCTGGAAACTGCAGCTCTGCAGCGGATGCAAACTCTCTTATTCCCCCGCTTTGGCCTGTGAAGACGGTGGAGCCTCCAGCAGAGCAGGATCATCAGCAGGTGGCACGAGAGGGACGCGGTTTTGCGCCGCACRCTGCGCATGGCTCAGGGCACCAGCATCAGCCCTGATAATGCTGTACTTACAGMCATACAGTGCTTCCTTTTTGGTTTAAATACATATTCCATGCTTACTTTTTGTTTTAAATACATGTTCTGTGCTGGGACTAATGCAGATGTGTGTGTGGCTGGAGCAGAAGCTGCAGGTGGGCAGAAGGATGGGGCTCTATAAAATACRTAATTTGAGATTAAATAAGATGCTTATTTTTATATCTCTGCAGTATTGCTGCTATATGTTTTAATTTTTCATATATGAATGATACAGTCAAGTATCACTTGTCATTATAGATTCTACTCTAAGTTTAGACTGAGGATTCAGACATCCTTGTTTTGTTGGCTCTGTTTTTCCAACTTTTATCTGTATTCAGACTTTGAAGTAACCAACGTGTCGGTCTTGTTCTGATTTTTTGTCCATCTAAGCTATTTGTCAGATGAGTACAGCTGAAATGCAATGTGACTYGCTTTTAATCACTCAAATGGCTAATTTACTTTTATATATATATAAAAAAATTCCTCTCTGCTGCTTTTGTGTTTTGTTGAAACTGCTTCATGAAAAAATACATCACATTGCACCAGACTACAGCTGGTGCTAATTATCAACTCGGGGAAGGAGGCAAAGCTGGAAGGAACTGGAGCCCCCTGTTTCCTCTGAGGTTGATCCTGTCAAGGCTGGGGGCAAGAGCACTGCCCAGGTCACCAACAAATCAGCAAATCAACCGCATGAAAACTGAGCTTGTGTAGCTAATTTTTCCTACCTTTTTGTTTTGTTTTCCTGCCTTTAGTGGCTAATAAACAGAAAAAATACAGGGTAATTATAATCTACTTCCAGATTATAGCCCCATCTCTCTTAGTTCTGTCTTTCATTGTACTTTTCCTCATGCTGTTGTATGTTCTGCCAGGAAGCTCATACCATTTATATATGCTGCTACGGCAGTGTTGAACAGCGAAACACATGAAACAGGTGGAAGAAACAGCTACCGTTGAACCTTCTGAAGGAGCTGCTGAACTCTTCTTTCTTAAGATACCTGGAACGGATGAAAATAAAAGTTGTACAACTCAAATGCTTGATTCAGCAAGGCTGGCTGTAGAGCTACCCAAAGACAGTAAGTCCATTTCCRGGACCCCAGCAGAACCTGAATTTTCACATGGAGGAGATTCTTTATATGTACATGTACTGTGTGCATATGGACATTGGCCATGACTTAATGATCTTTTAATATTAGGGGTGACAAAGACAAAAAACTTAGGGCCGGGAGATGAGCAGATTATATTTGTGCTCTATTTTGAGCCCCAGGAAGGTGGCGTGGATCAGTGAGCAGAGCCTATTTTCAGTTGCTTCAGGGAGGCAGATTCTTGTTCTTCATAGAGAAATAAGTTTTCACTATATTCCGATGAGCACATAATGTCAATTTGTTCCCCAGTGGAAAAAGGTCACAAGATTACAAATTTAACATTCTTTTTTTTCCAAAAGAGGAAATGTTATAAGTAACACTGCCTCTGTAAGTCAGGTGGATGGTAATATCAAAAGKCAACTTTAATATCGGTGGAAGTATTCAGGGAATTCAGTTTCAATTTTGAAAAGCCTCGTGAAATGCAGTCACCCAGATCATTTAGTGATTTTTGTTGTTTTTAAATGATATATTATGTAGCRGTTATGCAACTTGTCAGCATTGCACCGCACTCAGAAACATCTCAATTCACTTTTTTAACATCCTCTTTTAGATTTGCTGTCACTCAGTACTCTAAACCTAGACATTTTTCCACTGGGACCACTTCTGTTTTAAGAGGAATACAAAATGAGGAACTGAATGCTCTATCCTTTAGTTGCTCTTCATATACACAACGATGAAGAGCGAGTATGAGAGAATCTGCTCTCTTACCGCAGTTTTAGTAGTAGAATTCTAAGCTACGTGATTATCTGCCTTTTTTACCCTGTTAGAGCTGGTAAGTCTGGACTTCAAATCCTTTTTTCTTTTTCCTTATGTTTTGTTCCAGAATGCATTTATTTTAAAAAGCATATCTTTTTTAAACATTGCCATGTTTGGACTCTTACTTTAGCACTATGAGCATTTTCAGAGCAATATAGGTAAGACATGTAAGGGTCTGGGGACATGTATGTGGTTTTTCAAAAATAAGTTAGTCATGGAGTAGTCTAAGTTCCATTGACTTTCAACAAGGTTTATACTTCAAAGTGTCCTTGTCTCTTTTGAGAATGGCACTTTCTCTCTTAAGTCCCTTAAATGCTTCAGAAAATACTGCTCCACTTTTGGCATGTATCGATGGTTCTTTAGATAAACAGTTCTGCTGATGTGACCAGCAGAAGCTGTGCTGCCTTTTCTCTCTGCTTTAGTCTTGCTTGCAAGCATACCCCATTCCARTTGTACAATCAACTTTAAGGAGGGGAAATGAAATCTATTATTAGAAAAGAGTAGAGAGGAATCCAGCCTTAGTTGTCTTTGATGAGTAGAGTTTTCAGCTGATTTTTTGAAAGGGTAGAAAGGACATTGCAGTGTGTTATTTCTTCAGGAGATTTAGTTCATACTGTTTAGCTGGAAAGATTCCAATTGGCTTTAGCAGCAGATGAATTAGAAATGATAAGGAGTGCTAAGGCACAGTAGATCTGGGGGCATGTAGGCTAGCTTTTAATTATTCACATGTGCTTAATAAAACTGGAGCCTTAGAGATAAAAACATGCTACTTGTACACAGTCTGTTGTTAAACTGTTGTTGGGGGAGGCAGGTTAACTCTTCATATCTTTAAGTCATCTTTTTAAGCGCAGCTCTTAAGCTCTTGTACATGTGAATATTCAAGTGCTGTATTTGGGATGCAGTTTTAATAGGCATGAAGAACTGTCAGCATCTTCTGAAGGTCCTCAGTGCTTCATAGGACAGCTCAAGTCAACTCAGAATCAGCTTCGAAGTCCAGCTTCACTGTCTTGCTCTGTCAGGCCTTAGCTAATTTCTTGTCTTTCAGTGGGGAAAAAAAATGATTTGCAACTGCTGATACAATGTAGAGAAGTGAAATCTTGGCTTTGTTAATTCCTTCAGTTTACTACTATTTTTTTTTTCCTAAAAAAATCTTGAAGTACTTTGCCTGTCTTTCTTTCACTCACAGATCTGTATGGAARTCTGGTGATTAGACTTTCTACCACTTGTCATCATGTTGGCAGAAGGCATCTTAACTGGACTTATATATAAAGAAATCTCTGCTCGAGATAAGCCTCACAAATGTCATGCAAACAAAAAGGTTAAGGAAGGAATCTGGAGAGAAGAACTTGCAGACAAACCAAAAATTAGAGCGTTTGCTGCTGGACATGAGCAGCAGGACAAGATCATTGCCGAAAGCAGCAGCAAAATGGAGCACAAGAGAAACCCTCACTGGAAATCTGTAAAGGACTTACCTGCAGAAGATAAGAAAATACTTGTTAGGGGAGCTCCATCACCACCTTTACATATTCCCAAAAGAGAACAAAATAATGAGCAGCTGGATTTGCACAGATCCCGGTCCTGCAACAGCATTTATCAAAACTATCCTGACTTGCATATTGGAGGAGACCATGTGGGTGACCATATGTGTGATTCAGGTTGTGTTTTGGACCATGCGTGTGATGAACTTCCAGATGGCCCCGTTCTGCTGTCTGCAGATATCCCTCTAGGTCAATCGCCTCTGTCTCCGCATCTTGAAAAGACAGACATAAAGTCCCTGCCTGGAGAGGAAACTGCAGAAAGGAGTATGGTGCTGTGTGAAGAGCCTCTTTCAAACTCTGTGCTCAACAACTACATGGAAAGAAAAGTAGCAGAGCTCTATAAACAGTTTTTTGAAGAAAACCTGGCCAGATGTGGTTCTGTAACAAACCTCCTGACTTGCAGTTTCATAAGGAATAACTTGAATCAGATAAGCTTTCAGATATCCCAGGAGCAGAACATAGAAACGTCTAAGGCCAGAGAGGTGCTCTTACACTCTCTAGCCTTGTTCAGTTTGCGTAATGCTACCAATGGAAATAGCTCTGAATTTAGCACTCCAAACTTGCAGATCTCCAACTTAGCATGTGCAGAAAAAAGCCACAGGCTACAGTTCACATCATAACTGAAATACTCACCTGAAGAGATGAATGCAGTTCATATACAAATATCTGTATAGATTCAGATACAAATATTCACTGTAAGGACTGGATTGGGGAAGAAAACATTAGATACTACAGACTTTTTCAAATGTTTAACATACTCTGTCTATGATGATCTTACCAAAGGAAGATAAAATTCACAGATATCTTTTCTAATATAGAATAAGAAATGAACTATTCTCTAAAATGCTGTTCAAACATAGTTTTACATGGTGTGATCTCCACTTATAAGACTCTGGCTCTGTGAGTAGTTATGCTCAGGTACCTTTGGATTTACTCCTGCAAGAACAATTAGTCAAGGAATTAGTCCTGGTAAAATTATCATCCAAGAGAATAATCCATCCCCCCAGTAATGAAAAGAGTCAAATTTTCTTTCAACTGGAATGGTGAAAACTTGGTCTTCAGCAGATAGAGAGGTTCACAACTCTATTTTTTTTTTGTATAGAGCATCATGTATACAAAATATCAGTTTTAAACTCCAGAGAACCTGATGTTATTGCGTATGAATGTTTGTATCGCAGAGGTAAAGTATGTTGCAATGAAAAATCAATAAATTCCTAACAGATGAAATGTGATCAAGATTGTGTTTTATTTTCTGTTTTAAAAATATATTTCTATTTTAAATAATTTCCTCTTCAATGAAATACACTTATCTTTCTGTCATTACATTACTATTTTATATATCTTTTGCATTTTTAGTAAATTTTATTTCCTTGGAAAGGAAGCTCTTACAGTCTGAACTGTTAAGACAGAGTTAAGACTCTGTTACAACTTTTGTGGAAAAAATACCACCGATTTTTTTTGATCTTCATTTGGAAGTGAAAGTGCAAAACTCACTAGGGAAAATTGCTTGCTAAACCTTCAAATGTTTTTCCTTTTTGGTTGGTCACATCTCAGTAAGTATTTTAACTGGAAATTAATAACGGTGATGCTGTTGAAAATTGATAAATAAACTAGGCTGGTATAGTGACAGGAGAAGTTTCCTACTGGTAGGTGAACCTCTTCACTGACTTGCGTTATGACTATATGTGATTTGATACACCTGCAGTTTTAGGTTGATAATCATGAAATCTGAAATCTACCAACAATTACGTGTGTGTGGTTTTAAGCTTCATGAATCTGTTCTATAGTGCTAGTTCAATACTTTTGTTTGGTTAATGCACGTGTATGAGACCAGTTATAAAAGAACTCAGTGAAATTCATTTTGTAACAATGAGTGTAAAACAAAACCGTCTCTGTTTTTCAGTTGCTTCTCTTAAATTCTGATCTGTAGTAGCATTTTCTAATTCTTTGTCAACCTTCTAAGAGAATATGAAGGATTGTGTGATCTTTGGGTAATAATACATCAAATGCAAACATACTTGTGTTTGTAAATCAAAGCCCTTGACATCTCATCAGTCCTTTGAACAGATCAAAGTTTTCTTTCTTTTTTTTTTTTTTTTAAATCCAGCATCTTTATTTTTTAAATCATCGCTGAGTGCAGCATTTATAACAAGAATACCAGTAGGCTTGAAAGAATAGCTCGGAACATTGAGAAGATCTGATTTCCCAAGGGATTCACCTTGGAGCTCGTTTCAAGTATTTTAGCTTAATTAGCTATGTTTACTGTCACACAAGTGATATGCTGGGGCTTAGAGTTGAGACTGTGCCTGTCTTGCCTTGCAGAGAGAAGGAAGTTTACAGCCTAAAAGCGCATACAGGCTCCCTAATGCGCTCTAGTTGCATAAAAGACTGTTCTTGTGCCGCTTGCTCATGGCGTGGGCCTCTTCTGCAGGATGATGCAACTGGTCAGCTCTGTGCAGTTATTCTGTGGGATGCTAAATACAGCAGCGTGTGTAATGGAAGGGGAAGTACAAGATATCCTAAGATTGTGACCTTTTCTGATGCCTTTCGATCTCTTAGGAGTGGTAGAACTTAACGAACGTGCCTGMCTCAATGAGTTTATGTATGTAGTGGCTAACAAATCCAAACGCAAGCACATGGATTCAATAGGGTTGGGTATTCTGCTTTGAGACCGAACCTCAAATCTTAAAGATAGATTTAAAAAAACRAATTGGCAGGCAAGGTTGATCTGATAGGTTTATTCTTACAATCTATACAGCATCAAACCAATTCAGAGACTGAATAGAGTGAATACCCCTGTCTTTGAGGTGTTTTCCAGCTGTTACACAAGTTGGGCTTGGGGCTTCAGAAAGATGGATTCCCTTGAAAACAGGGTATTCATTTCCTTCAAGGCTTTCAGTTTCCTTTGAAAACCCTCATTTTACTCTGTGTCTCATCTGACTATTTAACTTTTAATCTTCCTATTTTTTCTGTTTCCTTTGTCCCACACACAGTATTGGGTCTGAGCTGACTGTTCCGTGGTAGCGTTGTGGTAGCCTSAGTATTTTCCCAGGTATAGAAGAGATGCTGGAGCTTGGAGATTGGCAGCAATGCGGAGAATCCATTCCTACGARGAAGGGTGTTCTGTGGAGACAAAAATATCTTCCTCCTGGTGTAAGTGTCTGGCAAATACAATACTATATAATATCTAACAAACCTTCTTAGCTGCTTTTTCAGGTACATTTATAAAATTGTCTTATAAAATAAAATGAAACTCATAAATGTCACAGATTTAATTGGACATTCCTTGCCCGACAATGACATAAGTAGTGCAAGGAGGATATATTGAAACTGGTTCATGTTTTTCAAGAGGTTGATAGGAAAGGATATTGCTGTTTTTATACACTGCCCTAATTGTATATGTCTAATTAATTACCTTCTCAGCTTGAAAAACCAAGTCCTTTGGAAGAGGCTGAATGACTTTGTTGCACTTCAGAGGAGTCCAGAGCAGGAAGCACCCTAAAACATTCCTCAGTTCAAAATGAGCTAGGTGAAGGTAAGAGAGGAAACATTCAGGAGGGCATCAGTAACCAAAGKAGTTCAATTAACCATAGAAAAGACTTCTGTGGCATTTGTGCTGCCTTGGCCTAGCCTTTTATTTCCCCTGGGACATATTTATAGTTCAACCAAAGTCTTGAAATAAGTTAATTGCATGAGGTTCTTCCTCAGAAAATGTGGAAGTCAGAGTTTAAGCCTAGCTCCAGATTCTGGTGGTTTTTTTTTCCAATGCGTCTCGCCAGCCTGGAGAAAAGTGAAGGAGGAATTCTATACTTAGCTCTGATATTAACCTTAGAGCCTTAACCTTAGATCTTAGATGTCAACTGCAGCTCTAACACTGATGTTAATGGCAGCAGCAGAAGCTGCTGAGGGTGGAGGACTGCTGCGGTGGGAGGAACGCCTACAGAGCAGCTCCACTCATTGTCCTTAAAGAAATGGGGTGGCAGAAGAGAGAAGGCTGTAAGAAAATGAATATTCTGAATTTGCCAGACTCCAAGATTGCTCTGGAGCTGTGTTGATCCTATCCCATTCAGAAAGGGTTTCAGAGCACATTTTAAAAAGAGTTTGCACAGGTATGTGGATGATTTTATCTCTAATGTAAACACTGGAATGAAAACACAACATAACAAGCAATGCTAGGAGAAAAGCTTTAATTTGTAGCCCTTATTATCCACTTAAATTCTATTCTTAGTGCCTTTTTATTTTAATTGACACATTTCAAATAATGACATGCTTCAGCTTTATTGCAATTTGAAAAATACTGAGCTACGTTCTGGATTTAAGCAAGAAAATTCTATCAGCTGCACTGGAGCTGTGCCCATTTTCACTAGCAGGAAAATGGCTCACTAAGCTCAAATTACATAGGAAAATCACTTAGAAGGTGATTTTCCAGACTTTTCCAGCTTCTCCAGACTGCTGAAGGACAGCAGATGTATTTTATTACAAATGAAAACAATGCCACATTCTACAGGTCACACACATGAGACCAAATTCTAGCTGGCAGTTATGTTTATGCACATGCCAGAAAATCCTAAATCGAAGGAGAAATATTGGCAGGGAATTTTCCAGTTTTATTTCCAGTTCTCATTTTACATTCCCACAGACAGGCATTCGTCAAGTACTGTGAGCAGGATGCTGAAAGAAGCTGTGCTCTCTGTGTTAGATCTGTCTGATCTAACTGAGACACAGAGCTAGGACCTCACCCACCAGCCTGTTTTCTATTGTCAGTGGCAGAAAATAAGCCCCTCCAGAACGTGACTAAGCCCACGTTGGTGAGTAAGATTTTTACATGCCATTTTCTTTGGTGTATTTCCTTAGGGCTCCCTTTCAGGGAGAAATCTTTTCAGTTGCCACTTCTGGCTGACAATATGAAATTTTGCCAGTTTCCTGCACCTTCATTTGCTGATGATTTTTTAGGTGCTGATTGGCAGGTGACCAAGGTCTCCAAAATTTCTCCCTCTGAATGACCTCCTGTGCAGGGCAGAGAACCAGCCATAGAAGCAGCARCAAGACAGACTTGCAGAAGTTCTTCTCTGTTTCATACAAACATTGCTGCTCCTTGAGGGTAAGTGGAAACCCTATCTTAAATACAGCCAGCAGTGGTGGCTAGTTAGCAAAAACTGACTTACATGTGTATTTTGATAGTTCTACTGTAGTTGAATTAACCACAAAAAGCTGCTAAATTTAATTTCCCTCTGCTGCCTACACAGGGCCTGGAAACCCTATCCTGACTATGAATGTGGACTTCTGTTTGCTGAAGCTGGAGTTCCTCAGTTCCTGTTAACCAACATGGTAYGGCTCCCATTCTTTTGTCATGCTTTTGTGTCAGGGTTTTCCACAAAATCTGATCCTACAGTATCTAAGTGTGACATGTCCCATATTGATTAACACACAGCCTATGCTYGGAGTTCTTTTTATTTTGCATGCTCTATTTTTTTCTTAATATTTAATGTCATAGAAAATCACTGCTTCCAGTTGTCCTCTGAGCATTTAGAAAATAAGACAGTTCAGCTACCAATTGAATTATTGGTTAACCTGTAGAAGGGTTGCACATATGCTTTGCACATTAAGATTTATGAGTAAATGTCTGTAGAAATATGCTCTTACAATATTGGTGGCATGTAAACTTTTGAATTACTTTTTAGGTAGCCTTAAAACTCCCACTTCAAAAATTTCTTGTCTTGTGCAATAATGTAATTTCAAAATACCCTGTGTTGCAATTTTTGTCTAATTTCCCGTCTCCAGTCACTGCACATGCGCACTTACCATTCCCACATCTGTAGCATATGCTATAATTCTTACCAATTCCTTGAAGTGTTTTGTCCATTCCTCATACCTATAAACTTGATGTGGTAGTAATTATTTATTATTTTGTTAACAAAAGTTAACAAAATGCTGAGCATATATATGCTGAGCATGAAAGTTTTTGCATAATTATGCATTTGTTACTATTAAATTCTACTGGATTAAGGGTAGAATTTTGAGTATTACAGAATCACAGAATATTCAAGGTTGATGATGCCACGTTCTTAAATGGTGACCAGTCTAGATAYGTTTTCTGTTTATTTCTTGTTTTTCCTGCATAACTGAGTTTTGGCAGGTTAGCTTGCCAAACCCTTAGCCTCTCCTGAGGTTCTCCTCTGTGGTTTACTTGGTGTCATATTTTGTTGTAATTGCTCATTTATCCTAACTTKACCTTTTTTTGTGGAAAGACCCTGAGTTCTTTCCCAGGCATAAAATGTAGAGCAAAAGAAAAGCTGCTTGTGCCCTTTCTGTGAACATAAACTATAGCAAGGTAGACCCTACCTTGTTTTAAATGAATAAAATTTGTGAATTTACTGGAATCAGGAACATAATTGCAAAATAATTTCAAAAAATGTTGGCTTGAAATTTTAAATAACAGATTTTGTTCATTCTTATTCCTCTTCCTATTAGCTAAAGTAACCAACTTCTTTTCTGGAACAGAAAGTGAAAAGTTTAACACAGAATTTTTGCGTATGCAGTAGGAAAGTGGAAAATCCTGCGCCCGAATGTTTGCGCTTGTTGTTTRGATGCTCAAACAGGAAGCTGGTGCAGCCTCGCTTCCCGTTTCTAACYGTTCACTTCTCCAACTCGGTACAAACTGATTATCAGTACGGGTTGCTGGGGACAGGCAATGCCACTGCATGACGATGGCTTTCAGGCAGACCTGCTGAATACCTGTATATATGCACATAGATGTATATGGCCATGGTAACAACAGAAGTGTTTCGCAGCTGCCAGGAGATGCCATTTCTGTGTCACACAGTGAAAAAGCAAGAAACTGGTTCCCTTGATAGTGTTTTGGGGAATCCACCTGCAAAGCTCCAAGGTCATTGGCTCCGTGTAACATTCCCTTTCTCRTTCTGGATTTGGAGATTTTGCCTAATGCAATCTCTGTGGCAGGGGGAGGTGGAAAAAAAGATTTGGTTTTGATCATCTTGATCTTTGCTCAGCTTCTGACCCACCTGAGAAGAGTTCTGTTTCAGAAGTGCTCTGTGATAAATGCTGGTTATAAGTAGAAAAAACATAAAATGCATTTCTGGATATTTATTCAATTTGAGTTGAAATCTGGGGTTCATTCTCCTCTTTGGCCCTTGTTTTATCCTCGGAATACAAAACTAACGTGACTGTGCATCATGACTACAGCCACGTTCAGTGTTTGCTTTGTCCAGACTTGCCTGTATTTGTGACAAGCGATTAGCAGATTGCTCAGAGCACAGAAGAACCGAGTCAGCTGGTGGAAAATGGGCGAGCGAGTCGCATTTGGTGCCACCCTCCAGCCCAGCCGAGCGCAGGCGCGCAGGAGGGACAGCAGCAAGGGGAAGAGCCTGCAATCCCTCCGCTCCCAGCAGCCAGGCAGCGGCTGCAGAGAGGGGCAATGTCCCCTGTGCCACCCGTCGCGGTGACCCGTGGGCACCAAACGTGCTCGTCGCGTTAGGGAAAAGCCCTGGCTTGGCCTGGCAATTACTGGGGCAATTTAAGTGATAGTAAAGAAATACTTCATGCCTTTTGACTGCATCAAATGGAAATTTCTACCAAACAGTGCCCGATCCTATACTGGATAGATAGGTGCTACCTGGAGTTGTTTGGTTTCGGTTGTATGTTTGGTTTTCATAAATTTAAGGATCTTTGTGTAATTTGATCTTCCAAAATGTTATAAGGAGGCAAAATATTTAATAAGAGAAATCCAATACCCTCACTTGAATATAAATCTTATTTGCAGTTGTGTCAATTCTTGGATGTGTCTCAGGGAATTAAAACTTTGGAATTTGAATCAGAGAAGTGTTTTTTAGGTTACCAAAAAGGCCAAGTATTTGTTGTTTTACTGAGGCCRCAGTCACAGGCTTCTCTTGTTACAACGATGAAGAAAAACATTAGCAACCCTTTAGTTTAGAAGACAATTGCTCCAAGTGCTCAAGCTGTTGTTGACAAAAGAACAAACTAAACAGAAGTCAGTGCCCAGATGATGAAAGTGTCCTCAGCCCCTGATTGCCCTATAGGGATTCCTAAAGACCCTGTTAATCAGGCAGTTGTTAAATGCGAAGTTGTAATGCAGTGCGTGAAGGTGCTTAAGTCTGAGTGCAGCCTAAGCTTACCCAAACTAGGGGATTGGCAACGACAGCAGATTTGGGGCCATATGGAAAAAGAAGGGCTGCTAGGCAAGGAGAACATGTGGCAATATCCGAGTCATTCTGGTTTGCATCATCTGAGTACTGATATGGGGGGCCCATCTGTGGGACTGTTTAGGCAAAGTAAAATTATCAGTGATAAATCTCTATTTTACAGGTTGGTTAAATGTTATGAAATGAAGCACAAAGTCTGCAGAGAGCACTGGCTGCATCCTCTGCAGCTTCTTGGTCATGAGAAGGTGTTTGCTTTCTGTCATTTAAAGTCTGTCATTTAAATTTACTTTTCTGTACTCGTTTCTAGTTAGTATGAAACTGGCTTGATGGAGTTTTGTTCAAATTTTCCTTAAAATTAAATTTCGGAAGTCACTTTTGCTAAATATATATTTTTCTAGCTCCATGGGTTGCACATGAGTGAAGCAGTAGATCAGCTCACTCGCTGCACTGCAAAGTCAGAGCCTCAGTAAGCTTGGGGTGTGTGATGCACGCAGAAAATCTGTGTCGTGACTTTGAATTTAAAAGTGTAAAAGTGTAATACCCCTAGGCTTATGAAAGAGGAGAGATTCCCACAGTGYTGGGAAATGCTGAAATCTGCTGTGGATGCAACCGTGAGAGCGAGCAACCTCATGAGTCTGGATGCGATTCCCTGTGCTGAGCCACGTCTCAACCTGGGATTTTCCCATGTTATTAACTATTAGCATGAAACTTCGCATAATCACAGTTAAGTAAATACTTAAATGATTTACTGCATTGAAATCCAAATAACTTGGAAAGTCTTTGCAGTACCATAACGAAAAGGTACATTGTAAGTTATTTTTCTTTCCCCCCATAAGACATCTGCTTACTCAACATTATCTGTATTTCATATATGAATTTCAGTAGTTCACATATGAATTTCCATAAATGATGGAAATTATGAGATTTACAGTATTTATTTTACTTCAAATGATGCCTCCATTTTTAGCAAAAAATGAGGCATGAATCATAGTGTACTCAGAAGCACCCACAAGTCAAGAAGCTAAGAGAAAGGAGACTTCACTTCTTTCCACTCCGAAAAAGTGTAAAGAAAATAATTTCTTGACATGAATTAAGTAGTATAATAGGAATTATTAAAATGATTAACTTTTTAATTTAACATAACGTTTTTGTTACAGGCGCCTGACTTCCCATCACTGTTAGCATATTACACAAGACTTCGTTCTGCTCATAATCCTGTTTGTCTCATCAGAAGCAAGGTACCAGTCAATACAGTTATGGGGGTCAGAAACCTGTAACTGTGGGGAAGCACATTGCATTAGAAAAGAAATGCAAGCATGTCAATAAACATATGATCAAATGGTAGTCACATTAAAAAGTGGTTCAATAGCATCAATAGCCATTACAGAAGGAAGAAAAAAGTATTGTAGAATTTTGCAAAGCACTGTCTTTATCTTTTATTTTATTTATAACTGGTATATAATGAAAAATGTAAGAAATTTCTTGAGGTAAATAGCATCATTATTTATATAGAGCATCAGGATAAAACAAATCATGATATAAATTAGTGTTCTTAAAATAATGAGAGCAAACTACAATATATTCTCACTGTAGCAAAAAGATTATGTCCAAAATGATTCCAAAAAGCTTTTCATAACCATGTACAGATATATGGGGACAGCAAGCCAGTAAGTAGATTGAGAAGGATGGTGGAGCTTTCAGGCACGTGCTTGAATCTTTGCTGGATGAAATGCAGTTCGTGCAGAGCAACTCCAGTGCTGCACTTGTGTGAGTGTGCATTTATAGGGATATGAATCCATTGTTCCGCCAGCATGGAGCTTGATGCAGGGTTGCAGCCATCGTCACAGGAAGGAGTAGAGCACAAGAGGAACAGATTCACTGATGAAGAAATTCCACCGAACCCAGAATTTTAACATGTTTCCTAAAACTGCTGTCTCAGTGTCCTTCTCACTGCACAGCTTCTGCTCACACCCCTTCACAAACCCCTCCTGAGAAGCTTTCTGCTCCCTGCTGAAGGGACAGTAGATATTCACCTAAATATCATTCTTTCAGAGTAACAAGGGACCTGGTACCTCCCCTTTCCCCATGACCAACTCTATGGATTGAATTATAGAAAACAGAATCTTAGTTGKCTAGAAGACAGTTTTAATTGGAGAATGTTTCTGTGTTTTAAAGTAAGCAAGTCTGGTAAAGGCATTTTATAAAGTCAAGTTAACTGTGGTGAAGTACCAAGAAATCGCCCTGAGAACGTATCCCTGCATCTCTCCCATCCTCGAGGGATTTTTGTCCTCCTGCTTTACAAGTCAGCCCAGAAACAGGGAGTTTGTCTGATGTTGACAAATGCAGGATATGTTGGTCGTGACTTTATAGGAGAAAAATGGGCCACCAGCATGTTATTGGCAGCCCAAGTTTGGTGTCATTTAGCCAGCTGAAGAGAAAAAATAGGCCATTGATTAGTCTACAGCAGCCTGGGGCCTCTGTATTTTAATTACAATGTTCTTTTGGCCTGAATTCATCCCTGGTGAAGCATCACTAACCCAAATAAAACTCAATAATAGAGGAATTTCTCATTTAAAATTCAGTTTTATGTAAAAGGTGGTATTTAGAGACTTTAAAGAATCCTTAAGGCCAAAAAGTTTTGCATCCTGTGACATAATCAGAAGCTCTTCCTAGTCAGAGGTATCTTACAGATTTGCTGTTACCTGTCTTGCTGTGCATTTTGCCTCTCTGTCAGACTTTTGCAAGCAAGTTCTCTTGACTTTTGGGGGCTCTTTTTGAGCAGTGAAGAAAGGAGAGATTCAGTTATTCCTGACAGCTCTCAGTGCAGACAGGAGCTTTAAACAGCTATTGAAATGYATTGTTCCAGCACGAGACCTTCCTGCAGCCCAGCACTGTGGTTTTGCACTTAGCACAAGCAAGCTGGTTGCTTTGCTTGATTTCCAAGTGGCAGATGTGACTATCAGTAACATTGCTGCCATGTGCTCTCTCCTTAGGGACAGGGTTACGCTGACCAAGCTCTGGATGGAGCTGTTTGATGTGGGACCAGAGCAGAAGCAGGTTTATTTTTCTTCCAGGTGGGGTATCTGACCACAGCTGCACGAGACATTTCCTCAAGGAAGCCCCTGAAGAGAAGCCTCTTGTTTGGGCACTTCATACCGAAASGGTGAGACTTTCCAGGAGGGTTTCCCAGCTGGAAACTAATGGGCTGGGGAGGAGAGTCCCTGCGAGGCTGAGCGGTTGCTCCAGTCTTTGCAGCAGCTCAGCGGGTGCTGCAGGCAGCAACGCTTCCGCTGCCGTGCGCAGCAGCAGGAGTCGCGGGTCGGGGAGCAACCAGCGACATTCCCGAGCGGAGAGTGCCCGGGATGGGGAGGCAGAGCCCGGGCTGCCTCGTCGGGCCCTTGCTCGCRCTCTTCCTCCAGGCCGCCAGTGCTGGAGACCTGTCAGGCTCCCAGGTGCTGGAGGAAGATGCTCTTCCCGAGAACACCAGCTGGGATGCKGAGGAAGGCCAGGGGAACGAATCCTTGGAGCATGCGTTTTTCTCCGTGGATTACCAGCATGTCCAAGTCCCCTTTGAAATCACGCTCTGGATCATGCTTGCGTCTTTGGCCAAAATAGGTAAGGCACAAAATCTGGAGAGGGTGGTGAGGACAAGGTTCTCCATGGGGTCAAGGAGGGCAAGGGCAGCCTTTGCCTCAGCAGTTCCCCATAGGGAAAAGCAGCTCCTGTTTCGCTTGTTCTCCAGAAATCCAAACACTGTGGAAAGGAATGGGGCTGGGAAGGGGAGCCCTTTCCTGAAATACTCTCTACTAAGGGAACCAAAGAAAGGTTTTGTCTTTAGAGTTCAAAGCTGTCTGGCATGCAAGCRAAAGAGAAATATCTTTGGGGGAATTTTTCTCTGAGACTTAAGGTCTGTGAATGTATGTTTATGTACTACTAATAATTTATTATTATTACTGTATTATCACTTATAAGCCAAAAGGCAACTTTCTGAATATCATAGCATGAAATGTTTCCTCATCCAAATAAGGACCTGGAGATGTTTAGGTTTGGCTGATGAGATAATAAGGAATATTTCTCTTGATCTCTTTTCAGGGTTTCATCTCTATAACAAGCTGCCTTCTGTTGTTCCGGAAAGCTGTTTATTGGTATTTGTAGGACTCATTATGGGTGGAATCATCTATGGCTTAAATGACAAATCCCCACCGGTTATGGACAGTGATATCTTTTTCCTCTACCTGTTGCCACCTATCGTCCTTGATGCAGGATATTTCATGCCCAGCCGTCCCTTTTTTGAGAATATTGGCACTATTCTCCTGTATGCTGTTGTGGGAACGATATGGAACGTGTTTGGGATCGGCTTTTCACTGTATGGGATCTGCCAAGTGAAATCTTTTCAGCTGCAGGACGTGTCGTTGCTCCATAACCTCTTGTTTGGCAGTCTCATAGCTGCTGTGGATCCTGTAGCAGTGTTAGCTGTGTTTGAAGAGATACATGTCAATGAAAAGCTGCACATTTTGGTCTTTGGTGAATCGCTGCTGAATGATGCAGTGACTGTGGTAAGGACTAGCTTTTATTTTCAGTATTTAATGTCCAAGGAAGGATTGTCTTRTGTTGAGAGGTGGGACCTGGGCTCTGCAGAGGGAAAGGGCCTCTTCTGGGRGAGGACTCCTTGCCCAGGTGTCTGCCCTCCAGCTCTGAAAAACATCTGGGTGAACAACTGTCTTCCCTTGCCATAGATCTGAGGATCTGGCACATAAGTCTGGAGATAAAAGTGTTATTTGAGTGCTACAGCACCCACTTGTTAGGCACCTGCTCTCCAGGGAAGAATAGAGACTTCTGAACTCACAGAAATGTCAGCAACGTATTTTAATGTTACTGCTGTGTGTGGGAATGCCTGGTTAATGGCTCTTGTTCCTCTCTCTCTCTCTCTCTCATTTCTCATCCAGGTACTCTACAAGCTGTTTAGGTCTTTCTGTGAAATGCCAGCCATCAAAACTATGGATGTTTTGGCTGGAGTTGGGAAATTCTTTGTGGTTGGCATAGGAGGCATTTTAGTTGGTCTGGCTTTTGGGATGATTTCTGCCTTTACCACGCGCTTTACCAAGACTATCCGTGTCATTGAACCGCTCTTTGTCTTCCTGTACAGTTATCTCTCCTATCTCACAGCAGAAATGTTTCACCTTTCTGGCATTGTGGCGTAAGTACGTCCATGAACCTCATTGCCAAGGAAAGCGTTCTGGCTATATTTGCTGAAAATATCAGTCAGGACAGTAACCAGACAGRCAGACATTTCAACAAGATGAATAATTATGGCTCAGAGCCTTCTTTTTAAGAGATATTTGTGTTCAGCTTGTGAATTTTGCCTGCAATCAATTTGATCTAGAAAAGTTTTGATCTAACAACAATATTGGTCAAAAAAAATGTAACTTTGGTCCTGTAACTAGAACAGCTGATGAAACTTTTCTCATGGAAGTTTTTTTATTTCCCTCTGCACTTGAGCTTGAATTCTGCCCTGCACTTTGATAGTGAAAATGGAGGGACAGGTATGATCTTCCTTTCCTGCCTCAAGTTTCCTGGCTGATTCCTGCTGTTTTGAAGCAGAAGTGAAAACATATCCAAGCTTTTACACATCCTGAGCCCCAAATTTTGTCAAGTTATCCAGGCTTGGCATAGGTTTTCCTTATAGGAGGTATTGAAGAAATATGTTGTCCCACCAGTTCTACACTGGTTTTATGCTAGAGAATTCAGTGGGTTTGGCTGGATTTGCAATGTTCTACATTAGAAGGAAGCCAGGCCTTTCRTGGAAGAGCAATATGTGCCAAACTGCACTGGAAATCAGCTCTCAGAAACCAGTTCCTTTTGTCCGTGGTGGTTTGATGTTTAGAGCAACATATTGTGTTGAAAAACGGAGCTTCGACACTGAGTACTAAATGGTTTTGACCTTCTGAGGTTGCTAGACTGAAAGAGTATTGATTTGAAAGGCTGATGAGGCAGGTTAGCCACGTGTCCTGTAACTTGAAGAACCAATTATCCATGAGAAATTACAAGGCAGAAGTTTTAATTGGTGTAACACTGTTCTGAAGTGACCTTGGATATACATGAGGAAGTAAGATGTACTGAGTGTAGTGACACTGTAATTTACACAGGAATAGGCATTTTTTTCCTAAGGACTGTCAATTTTGTGTGCCTGTGTGGAAAAACTAATTGTTTCATTTTCATTTTCACAGCATCATTGCTTGTGCTATGGGCATGAAACGGTATGTGGAGGCCAACATCTCTCTGAAATCCCACACCACAATCAAGTACTTCATGAAGATGTGGAGCAGTGTCAGTGATACGCTCATCTTCATCTTCCTCGGGGTTTCCACCATTGGAGAAAACCATGAGTGGAACTGGCCATATATTTTCTTCACTGTCATTTTCTGTCTCATTTGGAGAGCACTAGGTATGGTGAAAAATGGATTTTTATTTCTGCAAATGAAACACATAATTTCATTAAGTGAGAGAATGGCTGGGAGCAGGGGGGCTTTGAAGAGTACTGACATTCTGCAATTCAGAATATGACTTTTATTTCTGGTTTCTGATTAATGAGATAATTCCTTCTGTTTTCTTATCTTATGTCTCATTTTTTCCTCTCTTGGCATGGAAAATGTGATAGTCTTCCTGCATTTTCATATTTGATGAGATAAACTGGTATTTGATCTTGAAGAGCAAGGGGGCTGTCGTCTTGATATAATTCACTATGAAAATATCACTCCAGGTCCCACAGTATTCTAGGCTTCCAGAAAAACAGATGCACTAYTTTCCTTTTGTCTCTGGTTGTTGATCTGGGAGTCCTGATTGACACCAAATCAACCATGAGGCAGCAGTGACCTCCTGGCCAAGGAGGCCAATGGGCTCCTGGCCACATCAGGAGGACGTTGCCAGCAGGTCAAGGGAGGGGATCCTGCCCCTCTGCTCCGCTCCTGTGAGRCTGCACTTGGAGCATTGGGGGCAGCTCTGGGCTCCCCAGGACRAGAGGGACGTGGAGCTTCTYGAGAGGGTCCAACGCAGAGCAACAATGATGAAGGGACTGGAATATCTGTCGTACGAGGAGAGACTTAGGCGAGTGGGGCCTGTTTAGCCTGGAGAAGACTTAGAGGGGATCTGATCACTATGTCTAAGTACCTGAGGGGAGAATGTAGGGAGGGGCCAAACTCTTCTCGGTGGTGGCCCATGAYAGGACAAGGGGCAATGGGTACAAGTTGACACACAGGCAGTTCCATCTCCATGTGAGGAGRAACTTCTTTGCTGTGAGGGTGACGGAGCCCTGGAACAGGCTGCACAGGGAGGCTGTGGAGGTTCCCACTCTGGAGATCTCCCAAACCCATGTGGATACGACCGGGTACTCTCGGTGTCCCTGTTGGAGCAGGGGGTTGGACTCGGTGATCCCTAGGGGTTCCTTCCAACCTCAACCCTTCTGTGAATCTGTATCTCACATTGATTTGGTGTTCACAAGGCTGATTTGCCATTCGCCAGGTGCAGTTAGTGATGCCYGTGAGTGAAGAGTGACTCAGTTCACTGAAGTTAATACTGTGTTTAATCATTTATAAAGATTTTATCAAAGGACAAGCTGAGAGAGCTGAACTCCATAATGTACTATTTTGCTATGTTCTTCCTTTGCTATTCTTCTCATTTATTGATATTTTTATAAATCAACTATATATCCACAGATAAAACAGAGCATACATTTTGGCAAGGAATCTGACAGAAAAACACATTCAAAGGGATTTATGTTTACAAGCCACCACGTCAAACCAAGTGATAATTTACTTGAACTCAAATTTGATAGGCATCTCAAGCAATTGCTTAAATAGGATAGACCATGATAAACAAGATGCAGCAGAATGTGTTTTATTAGCTGTTAATACATGCCAGGATTTGTTTTAATGACTGTGTACCATAAATGCACTTGGAAGCACGCTTATTAGTCAGCTGTGCATACATACAAGTGGTTTATTACCAGAGGAAAAAATATGCTTAATGGTAAAACATTTGCGTAAAAAGCAAAGTTTTGAGTTATTTTTGACTCTCTTAGTTTGAAACCTCTGTATTGCAAGAGGTAAGGAACRTTAATGTTAACGTTAGAAAAGCACTTAGCAAAATCCTCCAGCTCTCTAAACATTGCTATTCTGTGCACGTTCTCTAATTGCACAGCACCTTGTCTGAGAAGGGCTCACRAGGGCTACAGCCAGGGAAGAAAACATTCTGTACGCTCAAAATGAGTAGGGCTCATAAACCAGGGCTGCAAATCATCTCCAGTGTAGGGCTTCCCTCATCTACCGAGCCTCTTATCAAACTTCTGTGAAAGGCCGTCAGGATGGGCTGGGTGTCCCCATGGCCGAGGTGGTGGTGGAGGGGCCCGGGCACCGACCTGCTCAGTCCTGGCCACGCTGGAACCCAACGTGCTCACAGCCACCTCCAGAAATGTGACATCCATGGAGCTTTCCTCCAACCTGGAGGACYTTCTGGCTGCAGGTTCTGGTTTTAGTGCCTAAGTTGCACCTTAGCCCTTTGTTGGTTGTAGTCCAGAACCTCTTGGTGTGGACTAGAGCTTAGATTTCACATTTTGTGGGTAAAGGGGGGTGATGCTTCATAGCTGACACTGGCTCCTTTTMTCCCCTGTGAGGATTTGCAGATTATTCTTGCCAGCAACGGATCACAGATCAGGGGTAAAAAATGCTCAGGGGTAAATTCTCATTGAATTAGTGTAGGGAATGCAAATAATTTATGAAGAAGGATTCAGTTAAGACAAAGGCCAGGGTATCMACTCAAGTAGATATTTTTCCCCATTGCATCAGCGGCGCTGCCTGCACTTGCAAGAGCTGAAGCTCTGATTTGAGGCACGTGGTTAGGTCTAGGAAACCTACCTGTTACCAGCCTTTCCTTCCTCGTTAGAATATTTGGGTGTGATGTGGTGGTTCCATTTGGCTCCTGTTTCTCCATGGATTATGTTACTACACAGCATTTGTTTGAGCTAAGTTACCAAGAACCCTGAAACTGAACTATTTCACAACATCTGTTCTCCTTGGCAACAGTTCCACAGTATTCCAAGGACTGGGAAGTATTGCCAGGTTCAGTTAATTGAGTTCACTATTTTTGAGCATCCACAGATTTTTTATATTCTTTAAACTGATCTCCTGTATGATTGAAGTTTGGTTATTTTTAGTTTTACTATGTGGGAAGGTGTCTGATATGTATATTACCTATGTGATATTCTTTTGAAATTTATTTCTTCAATGACCCTTTACAAACAAACACTCTTTAGAAAATCAATAATGATGTAGGTTGAACTAATTCATAGCAAAAGTCAATGACAATCTGTGTTCTCAGCTCTCAAAATGACCATGAATCTTCAGAAAGTGAAATGTTTATCATATCAGTTGATATTAAGATCAGATACCACTTACAAATTTCATCTCCCTTGCACAGTGTCCTTTGACTCCATTCAGGTAAATTCTCATTAAAACAGGTTCTAGGGAGCTCTGAAGCAAACGGCCAAGTGTTAGTTATATAAGCAGATGTCTGACAAATGGGTATTGTCACATCACTAGCTCCCTCTTTGACTTTCTTTAGCTTTATTCATATGTTTATGTGTTTGCAAAGATTATAAACAACATCAGTTGCTGTATCATCTTATATAGTCTAAAATTTGCACAGTATAACACTTGATGAGTGAAAAATTCCTGTAGAGGCAATATTCATGCAGGTAGAATATTTATCAAGTGTCTTGGCTATTGCTTGGAAACTTCAAAATGGGAACATAACTAAATTATTATTGATGGTTTGTCTCAAGACAGTATTTGTAATTAACCAACCCAATCCTTCACTGTTTAGAATAAATCAATTAATATTTCAATTCCATCCTCAGAATCTTTAACTATATCATTACACTAGTCAATGCAATGCTTGGGTTGGCACATGACCATAAGAGTTGCCCTAAAGACTTTTAATTAACTAATATTGAAATCTATGTGCTAATTTGTCTTATGCTGCCAATAGTTATTGATGGTTCAATGTTGAGCTGCTTAGCACTTACTCAAAGGCAAGCTCTATTTTCTGGGGACTCTTGGTCATGGGAGAGGATTAATACTAAAACCCTTTGTAGAGTTCAGAGCTGTTTTAAAGGCAGCTCCAGTTTCATAACAGGGCTATGATGGGCACAAGGCCAAAAAAAAAAAAAAGCCAAGAGAAGTTGCTGCAAGATGAGTTACTTCAAATTTTATAGTTGTGCAACAACTGTTTGTTGTCTCACAATATATTTTTATTGTAAATACATCATTCTTTAAAGAGTTTTATCTAATTTATATTTTAATCAGTTTCCATCTTCTTTCCTGCTTTTCAGGGGTTCTTGTTCTGACTTTCTTTGTGAACAGATTTCATGTCAACACCGTGACTGGCAAAGACCAATTCATTATAGCATATGGGGGTCTCCGAGGTGCAATCTGTTTCTCCTTGGTTTTCTTGCTTCCTGACTTTCATAGAAAGAAGCTCTTYATCGCAGCAACAACTGTTGTCATCCTCTTCACTGTGTTTGTTCAGGTAAAAAATACTCTCAGTATGAAAATGTCACCAGCAGATGTAGGGAATGACTGTGATGTGATGTTGATTTAATAGTTATTGGTTTGTAACATCTACTGTAGTGTTTTCCTTGATAACAAGTCCCATCTTTCATCTGGCCCAACCTTGTTGGGATAGAAATGGTAAAAATTTGCAAAACGATGCTGGCCTAGATTTCCACTCTGAAGCGATACCTGTACATGTTTTGTAAACTCTGAACTCTACAGATAGAGCTTGACATATAGACATATAGAGCCCCCTGTTATTGCAGGCCTTGTGAAATGAGTTATAAAGTAAAACCCTGCCTGAGCCAGGCTGGGAAGGTCAGGCTTCACAGTTCCAAAGGGGAGAAGCTGGAAGATGTTAAGAGTCTGAACATGGACAGCGAGCATTTTAAGAGTGGCTTGTGGTTTTTGTCATCTCAGATATGGCATTTCGGAGAGGGACAGTTTAAGGGGTCTAATTTTGAGTCTCCTCCTGTGAGTCCCATTTTCATCCAGCAGCTGAAGCAACCGTAATCACTAGCTGCTTATGAAAATGTTTTGTATATATRTCTGAGATGTTCTCATGCTCGTGCAGCAAAGCAGCTGTAGCTGTTTCGTGATGACTCAGAAGGAAGGGGATAACTTTAACTCTTCCAGTGGGGGGGAAAAAAAAAGGGGTGTGTTAATCGTTATAAAAGTGAGCAAAATCAGAAGCAAATGTAATCTTAGCCTATGTTATTTATTGTTTATTTGCCTCTGAATTTTCTTTTACAACTAATTCATTAAGGCCTGTTGCTTCCTGCTTTTACTTTCTGCCCCAGTGAACGTTGATCTGTTTACCACCTCGTGCAAAAACTTCTGCAAGTGAGTGCAGCCTCCCTCTGTCATGGCATAACCTTGGACCTGCTCCCCACTGCCAGGGTAGGGAGAGGGAATTTTTTTTTTTTTCTTTCTACGGCGGGTATTTTTGCAGAGCTCAGTCCAGTGACGATGCCATGGGACCATGTGCAGCTTCACCTGCTCTTGGGGAGCATCTGGGAGATGCTGTTYCTGAATCCTGCCCACACTTCATTGTGCAAAGGGACCCAGGCTGTACTGTCCCTTCTCCTAAAAGACAAGAGATACCATAAACAGGGCAAAACAAGGTTCAAAATCAACTTTTATCCTGTTTTGTTTTGTTTTAATGGGACATTGGCCATGGGCTTGCAGTGAACTGAAGCTTGTACCTGTCCTATTGCTCTTTCTATTGATAAAGCAGCAGGTTTAGCTTCAGTCTGGCGGGAGAATCCTGGAACTCTCAACAGGAATAAATGTCAGTTTTGCTAAAATGGGCCCCAACAGGAAGTTTGCATAAGTTACCTTCAAAGTTTTTCCATCTTGGAGTTTTCTTGTGAATAAATTCCAGTTGTTTCACTGGTAGCATTCTCATTACTAATAGCTTACTTTTATTTATAACTGATTCTTAATTAAGCTGCCTCCAGCTCTGTGGAAGTGGAAGGTTTTCTCTCCTTTAGGAACAGCCTGAGATTTGAAGGAATTATTTTGTCACAAGAAACCCCCCCCGAACCCGCCGGTGCTGTTCACTGGGAAGTGCGCAGAGCCCAGACGCAGCTCTCAGCATTGCCGTGACATCTAGTGGTAAAAACCTTCCTGGGCATTTCCACGAGCTAGAGGTTTTAGATCCGTTTCTCTGCTGTTGCCTGCCTTGCTAACCCTGCACCCAAAGCAGCAGCGAGGCTGTAATGGCAGCGCCCCTTCCAGAGCTGCTCCGGTGCTTTATTTCACCTCCCAAATTCTGCCAGGGCCAGGTTCAAATGAGGGTTGGATTAAAGATGACAGTCATCTGACCCAGAAAAGAGCAAGACGTCCTCAAAATCATGCAGTTAGGTCATTTTTTTTTTCCTTCAGACTGAGTGATTATGGGAGGTACAAAATGGTGACTGATCCTCTCCCCTCCTGCAACGCAGACGGAGCGGACTAAGCAGGTCACCACGGGAGATGAAGCGAGCGAGTGGGTGGTGTGTATGGAATAATGGCATTTAGAAAAGCTCCATGGGAGCTTCCTTCACTCAAGTGCACAAGGTCCATGCAGATTCATTGACCCAGGGCCTGCCCTCCTCCTCCTCGCACCCCTCAGCCCGCTCTCCTGCCATCAGACAGAAGGTATGAAGCAGCTGTTGGGGCTTCAGAAGACTTGAGGTCACGGTGACAGCTGCAAAGTGGCCTCATGGCTGAGCGACACCCTGCGACAACGAATTCCTTCCACTTGGCCTCCGTTGAACCCTGTGGTCTATCGGTTGTGACTCAGGCCATGCGGAGGGAGCAGAGATTTATTCTGGGACTGACTCTATGCAGCGGAACTTCTCCACATCCTCCTAATCCAAGTTATTAGCTGCAAAAATCAATATTGAGGGTGATGTGCCAAGAGCCGAGCGGCATAGGGCAGCTGGACAGGGCAGTTTGCAGGTCTCTTGTTGCAGACTGAAAGACRTGAGCAGGGGCCAGGGGGTAGGGAGAGCGTAGTTAGGTGGAGGCTGACAAGTTTTAAGATGCAAATGTGGGTCAGAAATTGAAAAGATACGGTCACTAGGCACGTCCGTTCATGCAGAGCCGCTCTTGAGTCCCAGACAAAGGTTGTTCTAAGGCAGCAGCTCCATTCTGCGGAAGCTTCGGAAAATCCTTCCCAGGACTGGGAAAGGGCTTTTGTGTAACCTCAAAGCTCCACTGGTGATGTCATCTCCATGCTGAAGGGTGAGAGTTAAAGAGCATCCCCCATGGGTACGTGTCAACGGGCCGACCCCGTGACCCGCGGCCATTCACTAGCGACACAGCCTCTGTAAAGGCAGCCTGCGCTCGGATTCCAGATACCTGCAGCATTGTGTAGCCCGGACCACCACAAGGATAAAAATATGTCAACTTGCTTAAAAGCTGCATCAGAAAAGGAGCTTTCTGCATTAAAAAATTAGTAAAAATGATATGTGCAGATATTAAGGGAAACTTGTAGGAATTTGGGTTTTTTAAATCAGYCTGAGCAGCTTCGGAAGTGAATGGCACTGCTACCAGCCACGTCAGTGGATGCAGGATTGAGGAGTGARTCTTTAATATCCAGGTGCCCTTGATGTCGCTTTTCTCTTTGGGTGGAAAGAACAAGTGGAAATACTGGCGACAAAGCAACTTCTTTGGTTAGTGGGCTGCGTTTGGTTTGCTTTGTTATTCTGGACAAGTTTTCTTTATATTCACAGTGGCATTAATACTGACTTGGAGAGAGCTTTTCTGTGTTAAACCTGGAGAGAAAGTGTGGGAGGGATCATCTGGGCCCCTGTGCACTGGTGCATGGCCAGCGGGGCCACCTCAGACAGTGTAAATCCACTTCATTTTCTTGGCTCTCCTGACAATGTTATCTGAAAAGMTTTGTGTTATACAGGCTGAAGACCTCAAATGTAGGCAGGTAGGCTTGGCCATACAGGATCTATCAGTGTGTTATATAACCCAGGAAACCTGGCTATTTTGGTCTATCTAAAGCAGTTGTGTAAGTCTCTTCCCAGGGCAGGCCTGGTTAATAATTTTGAGGAGGTTGACGGAGCAATTGTCAAGTGGTTCCAGACAGGCCTGGATAGATGCCACTCAGAGCAGAAAGTCCTCAAAAGAGCTGTGGGCTTGTCTGGAATGTCACAAATGGGCCTCATTGTTCCTTCTTTCAGTGTGGTTTAAAAATTAAATACCATGTTCTCCATTTAAGGTTCACTCTTTCAAACTAGCGGCCTCTGACCTCTTTGAAATTGTTAAGAAATGTAATTGTTGTGAGAGATTTGTGCGTGGTGCCCACACGTACCCATTAGCTACTGAATTACCAGTAGGAAAGCTTTGTGCAAGCCTTGGCACAGTCACTAGTGCTGTGTGACATCCTGCTGGCAAGTGGTGCCTCACGGGTAAGGAACCCTCTTGAAGCTGGAGGAGATCTGCAGGTGTGCAGCGCTCTGCTGGTCTGCAAATGCTGCGTGCGATTCCCATGRCATTCCTGAGGTGACGAAGGGACAAAGAAACTGAGGTGTGTGGGCGTCTGTAAATCTGAGAATCCTCATCAAAAAAATATCTAGAATGACACTTTAGACTGAAAACAAACACAGCTGATATCTAGTCAGGACAAGAGACCAAACTGCACTGGTTCTACTTCATTTTTGTAATATCTACTATTTCTAAATTTGTTAGATTGATGTTGTTTATTCTGAATAATGATGCATTTTTATTGTTATTAGCAATTAAAATGACACATTAATTGTTTTTGCAATTAAAAATGTATTCAGCTATCCACTGTGCCAACACTTTTGACATTCAGAAATCATAATCATCAACCTCAATCATTTTTGCTGTAAACATGCCCTAGAAAAATCATTTCATACAGAAGCAAGACTAAGAGTGTACTAGAGCAGCGTTCTGCAGTTCCATCGTGAGGCTTAGAGGACAGTAGAATTCTTCCCTCGGCCCTTCCCATCAGGAGGACTCTCTGCCTAGTAAACCTAGCTGCTTGCTGAAGACCTTTAGAGAGACAATCTGTGACACATAATGCCCAAGAAGTTGGTAAATGCATTGCTCGCTTCAGTGTGGGTGGTGGTTGRGTGTTGTGAAGTCCTCAGGCACATTTCAGGCCTCTCTGCATCTGGGAGGCTGGAGCAATAACTACTCGCAGACTTGATCTTGAAATGTTTGGTTGCATTTTTGTGGTCTTCGAGATATTAGAGGCCGGATTAGGAGAGCTTAACATTCCCCCCCTCTGCCTACTCTGATATTAAAAGCTGTGCAGATGTGTTTTCCTCCTGGCAAACTGTTACCATAGCTCTCCAGGAGCAAAGTGTTTGGATTACAGTTGAGTGAGTAGAATTTGCGGAGTTGTCAAAGCTTCACAGATACTTTCTTCCTAATAAAAAGATCTGAAGAGAGATTCTACCTAAAAAAGCAGACTTTGTTCTGCCAGAGAAGTCACTGTTCTTGCTGCAGAGCCTGGAGTAGCTGGTGTTTGTATCCATGCTGCTTATTTTGCCCCAAAAAGCTCAGTGCAAGTGCCCACATGATGCCAGACCTGATGTGAAGGACGCCTGATTTCTGTGTTTGTGCTGCAGGGAATGACCATCCGCCCTCTCGTTGACTTGCTCGATGTTAAGAAGAAGAGAGAGAGCGCGCCCACCGTGGGAGAGCAGATTCATATTCGGGTAAGTGACTGGCCCATCAGTGCGTGGCCAGGGCTTGGCACCGGGCTGTGCCCGCAGCCTGCGGAGCTCCTGGGGCACCGTGTGCCCGAGGGCCTCTGCTGCTCGCAGACTTGGGTGGATTTGATCTGAATTCTCTGCACGTCAGTCTCTTTCCAGGTCCTACAGAGTTTATTTTGAATTTTTGTATTGGAATAGCACCTGATACTACCCTTGTCAGACTGGCATTGCATTAGGTGTTGTATAAATAAAGCAGAAAAAAGTGATGGTTCATACAAAAGTTTATACTCTAACCTAACCCCAGCTTTGCTCTGAAAAGGGTGAAAGAAGGAAAATGAGACTGGGGTTGGGATCTTCCATGTGATAGTTGTTCACTAATTGCTAACTCATTTTGGGACAGGGTTAGTTGAATTTATGATCAGTATTTAACAAGAATGAAGCTGAGATTTGAGCAGCATTCAGGAGATTTGAGCAGCATTCAGGAATCTTGTAGCACAAAATGGGCCGAAGCAGAAATGAGCAACCAAATGGCCAACTGAGGAGCTGTGAGGGCAGCTTAGCTGCAGTATTTGTGTGTTCAGATGTCTGGATCACATCTCTGCATTTCCATGGCAAAACTCTAAGGACTGCTGCAGCCAGCGAAAATCCTCTTGCTTAATTTGAGCATCATATTTCTCTCTTTAGGAATAAAGACACCTCTGACACATGGGAGGGCTGCTCTGCAGGGGTCTTTTTATGTCCAGCCTCTCTCGTGGGGCAAGTTCAGCCCAAATAGATCAACACAGACCGTAAGGCTGAGATGCCCACTTTACCACCTGCACAGACACTGCCTGAACAAGAGCGCTGTCCCACCACCATCTGGCTGATAAATAATGGTCTCCCCATGGCCTGTTCTGCAGTTCAAATGCTGCACGAATGGCCTGAGAGGCAAAGAATAACTTGAAGGGCCCCACTGCAAGGGAGGCTGTTAAACATCTACATGAAAGTGGAAGTGAAGTTTTGTTTTAGCTTCAAATTGCAAAAAATTATCACGTGTGTGTCAGGCATCTCTATTATAATGCAGAAATCTACAGCAAATTAATTTTCAATCTGAAAATAAGTATTGGCTATCGCTATGGTGATCTAAATAGCTTCTTTTTTGATTGGAAAACAAAATGTGTTCCAGTTTTGTTGGGTGGGACATGGCATAATAGTGACAGTCTCTGAACTGCAGTAGGTTGAGGGATTAGAGCTTCTAGAGAGGCTTTTTTGACCGTGCAGCACCACCCTGCCCAGCGATCAAACACAAATCCTTTTAGGTGCAGGGCAAATATTCAGTCTGCTTCAGAACCTTCCTGTGACACTGAAAAAGAAAAAGAGAGATCTTTGCATAAGCTAGTAACTGTCCCAGGGCATTTTGCAAATGAAGAAGGTGCTGTATTAAAGAGAAAGCAAGCTATGCTTAAAAAGTCTGAGTGGTTGGAGGCAGATCAGACACCTCTTTATCAGTCACCCCCCTCTGCTTGTATTATTTTTGCAAACATTTAGAAATAAGGGAGGTGGGGAGGACAAGGCAGACTGTATTCTGGAGGGAAGCACTGTACCCTACAGGTTGAATTCATTTCACCTTGCTCTCACCAGCCAAAGGTGGCCTTGGTAGTTAAAGAAGACTCTTCCAGAGCATGATTCAACTCCATGAGAAAGCAGGGTATTTTTCACACCTAGATGAGACTTTAAATTGCTGAAAGGGAGCTAATTGAATGTCCTGCAAGCACTGCCAATGCACCAAGGAAAAATCAGGAAGAGTTTGCACCATTCAACCTAGGTCCTTGCAGGCTGGTCGGATGCAACAGCGTGGGGGTTTTAATGAGGTGATACACTGAAAAATACTGCTTCTGAATATAATTATTTATGACCAGTCCTATTTCTGTAAGTATTTCTTTTTCCAGAATATTTTTGCCTTCTTTTTGGGCAGCTAAAAATAGACATTAGGTCTGARGACATTTAAAAAAAATGTTTGGCATCCTCACAATTAGGTTGTATTACAGAGCTTTGTCTAGGGTTAATAGAACAGTTCAATGGGCTGAAGAGGCTTTTTGAATAACGAGCAGAGAAGACTTTCTTCTTTTGTTGTAGTGTATGAATATTAAATCATCTCTGAAAAGGTGTTTATTGGGAAATGCGAGCTGAAAAGTGCTATGTACCAATTAAGTCAAGTAGACAAGGTAACAATGCCGACAGTTAGCAACCACTCAGGAAGCCRGAAGAAGCTTCTTCCTTGGATTTCCTTCTTCATCCCAATATTTATGACATTCAGTGTTGATTCCTATGTTCCTGTTGTGGCTGGGAGATGCATCCCAGTGCTTGCAAGGGAGACGGGAGCCTGTTTGGATGCAGGGAACAGGCTGGGCTTGGCCTCAGCCGCGTATCTGTAGTGTCTGATTCTCGTGCAACATGGACAGGCATCACAAACAAGTTCTTTGCAGACACCCTCTCCTGCAAGGTTTTGATAAGATCGGTTTTTAATAATGTATTAGTCCTCTTATTTCCCCTCATATATTAAATTGGTGGGAATAAGGTGTTTGGGATTGAAACTAATCACCCTCTAGTAGAGGGATCTCTTCTGCCTCCACCACTACTAACTAAAGGGCAAAACCAAAAATCACAGGTGGGAGATATGTGTGTCCTGCAGCCTGAGATCTAATGGGAAACCCACCTCCAAAATAACCTTGGGAAGCCCTTTCTTAGGTTAGTGTGGTCTTAGTTGGTAGACTACTAACCTTCCTTAGGTTAGTAGTCTACTTAGGTTAGTAGACCCCCAAACTCTGAACTTTCTGGGGCTTCCTCCAGATTTTCTTAGTCACAGAGAAGATCAAGCGTACACAACACGCCAGCAGCCAGTCTGCAGCTCCTCCATGCCCAACATGCCTGCATGTTTGGTATTTTTAGTGTAATTTTAAACAATGACAGTATTTTTATATAAAATGCCATGTGGTCAATGATTTTATTCAGCGGGCAATGTGTGAGGGAATGCAGTAGTTATTATTCAGTGGAAGCTCCTCTCCTAAGTTATCTACATCTATCTGCTGAAGATAGCTTTCTCCTGAGACAAACTGCCCTCAAAACACACAGCGTGAGCAATGCCTGCTCACCAAGCCCCAAATACGCAGGACGTGCAAACCATCAGCCAACCTGCACATATCATAAMGCACAGATCCGTGCCCCTCAGTGGTTATTCCTTGCTTGCACAGACCTGAAAGAAAGCAGCCAAATCACTTCTTGTGCTGCAGAACCAAGGAAAACACGTGTAAGACTGAATAGGGAATGGGGCCGACAGCCCCTGCCCTTGTTTGCTGGGGTGTGTACCTAGCTGCACATGGCCCACGTTTTGTCTGCTGCCTTTTGATGGCTGCGTTCATCRTGTATGCAATGCGTGCAACTGGTGTATAGCAAAATCCTCTCTTCTGTTTAGTTCTTGGATCATTTGCTGGCTGGCATAGAAGATATATCTGGACACTGGGGACAGTATTACTGGAAAGACAAGTAAGGATTTGCCAAAAATACGGCTGTGTACGTGTGTAGAAAAGCATGAGTCTGGTTTCTGTTCCCTACGTTTCCACTGTGGAGAGCTGAGCCTTACCCATCCTTGGGCCCTAAAGCAGGCGAAGAGCGGGCGGCTTTCCCTTGGGCAGCAAGGCGAGCCCGGCCTGCCGAGGCTCTAGCTCTGATCTCAGTGGAGACTCTCTCCTTCCCGGCCTGCAGGTCAGCAATTTTCCCTTTTCATTCAGTTCTGGTACATGGTACATGCGGGGGAATTTTACTCTTTGGAAAATAAGGCAAAGAGCTTAAAAAATACTGCCGACAAGCTACCGGGTAATTATACTTGGCTATGTAACACAGATTCACCTAAATTCATAGTAAGGATTCTGCCTAATGCAGCAGGGATTTGCTTAAGACTGTCAATTCTGTAAAATACCACTAGAGGGTACTGAAAACGCTGCTTTCTGAGCACAGGCTGCTCTGCGATGCAGTCATGGGCTGAGTAACTTGGTGTACAGCTAGCAAGAGCCAAACTTGCAGGTCAGTATTTGACACTAACTTTATTTATTTATTTATTTATTTATTTATTTATTTATTTATTTATTCATTTATTTATCTATCTATCTATCTATTTATTTATTTATTTATTTATTGCAAGAACTGTGCTGAATTTGAGCAAAAAACAAACCCGAAAGGAAATGGATCAGAAAGAAACCTGGAAGCTGCTTAAATAGCTAAATGGTGTGGCTTCCCTTTGGGCTAGGGTATTTCCTTGCAGCAATTAGTAAAGTGCATGATAAACTTTGAGGACTTCTTATCACATTTGCAGATGTTTTAATACCTCGGGTCGTGTATTATGGCACAGAAATGGTAAGGGCCTATACCAACCTCTTTAGCTGTTGGTTTTTGGAAGGCAGGTAACAGAATAAAACCAAGTGTGGGGTCATTGTGGAATGTTAACCTGCTGGCTGGCTCAGATCCATTTCGGTTCCCGGGAATGTGACGCGAGGCTGTGTGACATTCAAGCAAAAGAACTTTGCAGCATCAGCACCGAAGCGTCTTGTGTTCTTCTCCAACAGACTAGAGTATTTCAACAGCAAGTACCTGCAGAAGTTCCTGCTGCGGGAGTATGACCAGCCAAAATCCAGCATCGTGCTGCTCTACGAGAAGCTGGAGCGCAAGCATGCCATCGAGCTGGCCGAAGCCGGGCAGCTGGGCCACACGCCGTCCCCCCTGTCCCTGCTGTAAGTGCCCCCTGCCTCACTTGTTTGCAGAAATAGTGGGTCAGAGAATCAGAGAATGCTTAAGGTTGGAACGGACCTGCAGAGGTCAAACAGCTTTAATGAGGCTGAGTTCCTGCTTGCCAAAGCCAGGGACACGATTTCTCCAGCTTATAATATATCCTAGCCCTTGGGGAAAGAATGGCACAACTGAGAGCTGCAACATTTTCTCCAAGAAATAATTTATTTTTAAATTTCTCTGGAAAGATTTAAGTGGTACCTAATCACTTGACACACAGTAAGTGGATGATCAACTTCGTATTAGAACCATTYGAAACCTTAGTAAATGTTCAGTTTGTCTCCCATGTAACCATGTAACTTCCTACAGAATAGGTAAGAAATAAATCTGAAAGCAGCATTAACTTTCAGAGCTGCAAAGGAATGATCTTTACATAAGCCCTGTCCTTGTACACAGTTTCTATCAGGTGATAAACAGGTCTTACAACAATTTGTATTGACTCCGTGAATTTCCCACCTCCTTATCTCTGGAGTCAAGGTGGAAGGGCTGCAAAGTGGCTCCTAGGAACATGTTGCACCCCATACACAAAATACCATGCAAACATCCCTGTCTCCTCTGCTCTTTCCTGCCTGGTCCTTCCATAAGAAGGAAAAGCAGCCTGAGCGGGTGCAAAGTAAACGCCGCTGGAGGATGAGCGGGTGGACAAGCAACCCCCTGGCATCCATAGCACAGCTGCTGTTCTTGTACCTGTAGGTGCCCCTGATTGCTCTGAGCAAGAGCAACACTGAAACACTGCTTTAAGTAAGCAGCACTTTAAATAAGCAGCACTTGCACTGCCTTTTCATAGCTTTGAACCTTTACTTTGAACCTTTTACTGGAAGAAACAATGCAGAAAATGAGCAGAGGTTGAGAGAGYAGGGTCGAACATCAGCACGGCAGAACAGCCCTGTCATCTCTGAAATGTTTTTGCTCTCCCGTGGCTCCCGGCACCTCTTTTATCCAGGCAGCACATGGACAGCACAGCTCTGGTGCGAATCCCGAGCGCTCCTTGTGTGGGGAGCTCCGCCTGAAAGAACTGGCCATCAGTCATGCCAGCTTGTCCTGCTGATGGTGGCCTCTGAAAGCGCTGCTGGCCGTCGCCCGCGCCTGACACCGCCCGGGGCTTTGGGGATGCGCCTGCTGTGCCRCTGTATATCTTCTCAACCGAGGCATTCTGCTTCTCCTTGCAGCAACAGCCACAGGAGCGTCACAACAGATGGAAAACCAGAGGATATCCTGAATCCAGATGTGCTCGAAAACATACAGGAAATACTAGCCAGGAACCTGTTCCGAATAAGGAGAACGGTATGATTATTTTCCCTCCACCTGTTTTTAGGATGTCCAGTAGCACAAGTTGTCCCAGTTTTTCAGCAGCCTGAGCAGAGGTGAATATTTACCTGCTTGCCAACAAGATCTCTGTGCGAGTAGGGAACAGTTGGCTGTGTGAAGRAGGATCCAGTTTCCAAGTCACTGGCACATTTCCCTTGGTAACATGACAGCTTTTGAAATGTTCACCAAGTCAGCCTGTAATTTCTTGAAGTATTTTAGACACCTCTACYCAGCACAAGAAGCAATACGTGAGGAATACAGAGATGAACCAGCATCAGATTAGGAGATGCAGCAGTTTCAAAACTTTTGGTTACCTGCAGGCCAAAGATTTGATTAGTGCTGGTCACTAAAGCCTTCCACTCTTTAATGTGACTGCACATTAAAGTCCATGTAATGCAGAGCACTRACAGAAGGGAGAGGGGAGCTTTCAGTGCAGGGACGCTCAGAACGAGTGTCAGTGTGCTCAGAACAAGGGTCTTAAAGCAAGGAAATGAATAAACACCATAAGGAAAGAATGGGAATTATAGATAAAAGGAAGAGCCTGGAAGAAAGAGTAGAGTCTCAGAGACTAGGGATGGGGAAGACTGTAGTTATAGTTAATCTACAGAGATTTTAAAGTCAYTCAGCAGTTTTGTTATGAAACTGATAAATCTGGTGATGCATTAAAACACTTGCTGTTTATAGACAAACTCAGGAATAATCCCTCTGTTTAAGGTTTTASAGTGCGCAGTCCTTGGTGCTGTGTAATTGCTGTTTGCATGGTGATAACATGGAGCCTTATCCTTAAAATTGATCTAAACCTTTGTTTTATGGGCTGAGCACAAAACACCGAATCCTTGGGGATGTGACTGATAGGGACATGTTGCCACAGAGGGATCTGTCATTTTGCTGAGCTGAGAGAAGTGAGCAGACAAGGCTGTGAGGAAAACTATTGAAATGTATGGGGAAAAGATGAAGGTCTTCCTTCTATTTGCTCTTATTCTGGCCTAGATGCAGCCTAGCCCCATTTAGCAGTGGGCTGATCCCAGCTCACATTGATGTTAGTGCAAGATTAGTGCAAGATTTTATGCACTTGATTGGTTTGTGGTTTTTGAAGCACATTTTTTTTTTTTTTTATGCCTGTTCATGCTAATACATGATTTATATGTTAAGGTGAGGCTAATATAAAATCTTGGAGGACTGGGCAGAGGGTATGAGACAGCTCTGGCTGAAGACTCCTTGACCAGAGTAGCTGCATGTGGATGGTGTTTCACCCGGCTGGTACAGATGCATCTCAGACTCATTATTCAAAGATACTGAATTTTTATACATGTAGGTATTCTTGCACAAAGAAGCAGGGAATATGCTGCTGCTCAGGGGATGCCACTGCTGACGGAGCTCCATTTTACTTCTTTAGCTTTTCCCTCCAGTCTCACCTCTACTAGTTAGGCAAATCAGTTCCTTTCTGTAGCTAGGCTGGGTGGTTAGGAGGGACCAAAAGGTCCTGGAAGGTGCAGGTAGTCGGAAGACCTGTGGAACAGGAGGAAAGAGGGGTGACACGCAGGTTGTCCTGGTGTCCTTTATGGGGAATCAAGWCTGGATTGTGGAGGAGGCTGCCCCGGGAGGGGAGCACGGTTGGTCTGTCCCGGATGGAAGAAGTGGCAGCAGCAACATCTTGTGCCGAGTCCCTTCTGGCCGGGCTCCTGGTCGGTGGGAAACCACGATTCCCTTCCTGCCCTGCTTCAGCCCTTGCTTCCTGGCACTGCCAGGGCTGGTGGTGCCTCTTGGCTGGTGCTGCTCAGACACACGATGATTTCAACAGCCCTCTCCTGCYGTGGCAGGTGCCCGCATACAACCGGCACACGCTTCCCGGGGAGACGGAGCCCGCGGAGCAGGCCAAAGAGATCCTCATCCTGCGGCACAGGAGCCTCCGCATGGAACTGAGCGAGAACGACACAGTGGGCTCCAGCAAGGAGGTCAGTGAGGGCGGGAGGTGCCTGGGACCGCGGGGACACACGATGCACCCCGCGTCGGCCTCGCGAGGAGCTCACGAGCAGATGCAACCAGCGCTGCCAGGAGCCCTGCTTGTTGCTGGCAGAATTTCCCTTTAAAGGCAGATCCTGTTACTTTCATTTATTTATTTATTTTATAAAGTATCTCTCAACCCTAAACTGCATTCAAATGAGTAGGAAATACTGAGGACAAAAAAAAATGCGAAAAAAAAAAAAAGCAATTCCTGACAAACAAATGACCCATCTTGGACATGGCAGCACTCTTCTGTCCTTTCTGAGCCCAGGCCTCCATCCGTACTTGGAAAGATATTTACTGAGCAATTGTTATTAATTGAGCTTTGGTTTGTAGATTTAAAGRTCTGTTTTTCTTTTCTGGGAGATTTCATAAAAGAATGGAATCTGGGACGCCCRTTGTCACAAGTCCAGATGTACTGTAAACATTTGAAACTGTCCTTTTCTTTCCCCCTAGATCTTTTGAAAGGACAGAAGCCTTACTGTGGAGCTTTCTTATTTGTTTTGGAGGTGGGTTTTTTGTTTTTCAAAGGAGCTACATTTCTGGGCAGACTTGAAGAAAATAAAATAGAAGGAAGTGTTGCATATCAGATTCCTAAGAGAACTACTTTAAGCCCAAATTTGCTACTGGCAGAATTCCATGGTGGTTTCATGTTCTGAATTAAAAGAGGAACTCGGTAAATACTTCACTCTGACCGCGCACTGAGGCACATAGGCAGTGTCTATGGCTGGTAACGGGTGTCTTCTGCTGGTGTCCTTGGAAAGCAGTGAAAGAAGCTAGGCAAAAATCTCCCTGTGGAAAGACAAATGGCCCTGAAATGGTGCATCAGGCATGGCCTCGATGGGCTTTTGTGATTCTTCCCATTCTGTACCTTTACTCTGGAGGAATCACAGTGAAGCCACAGGCATTTTGCTCGCAGACTCAAAGTTCAGTAGCCGTTTAGCTGCGGAGCAGGGATGAGGACATCCCGAAAGCCCAGCGACTCCTCCGAGACAGAGCTTTTGCAGGCTCAAGCACTGTCCAAATGCACCCTGTGGCCTCTAATATGTATAGTATAAGAGTATATCACTAAGGAGAACAGAATGACCTTTTTAAGAGAAATAATTTATTTTTCTTTATTTAGATAGTAATTTTCCATGACAGCACAAGAGCTCAGCGCCGCTGCAGGCTTTATTCCACTCTGATTTCTTTGTTGAAATGCCAGTCATTGAAGAGCCCACCGAGAGCTGAAGTAATGTGCCAAAAGCCTCTGCTGCTTAGTCCTTCATTCACAGAAAGGTGTTCCGGATCTTGCAAACAACTTAAAAGATTTAATTTGATCATTTACATGCTGATTGGTACTTACAATTCAAAATAGATAGGAAAGAACATGGCATGTTCCTGTAGAACATTTGGTATAATTAAACTTCAAAAGAAAAACATCAAACTAGTGCTGATTTTGTGCGCGTTACATACTCAGAGTACGGATGTTTGATTGTTAACTCTTGAGCTCCTGCTTTGATTTCCCCAGCTGCTCCCATTAGATAATAGAGTATCATCTGCAGCAAATGCAGCATCTTTGGGAATACCATTACTCCTGTTACTCTGCAAACCCTCAGAGGACAGAATATCCATGTGAGTTTTCTGTGAAGACCAAAACCAGTCGGATTTGCCCAACAAACCCCAGATCAGGCAGCAAACTGACTGACACTGGCAGAGCTGTCTCTCAAGCTGTTGAAGGGAGTAGCTGTCCTAACACCCRGTCACGGACACTGATTTTGTGCTGAGATTTACCAGCGAGTGCCCTGCAGGGCTCGCCGCCCCTCCCCGGGGTAGTTGGTAGCACTGCAGCATCCTTCCCAGCCCCGTCTTATCAGCAGTACCCAGCTAACACTGTTAGGTATTATGCGAAATGCTGATTTCATGCGTAATACTGCTGCCTCATAGGAGACATTCGTTAGTGCTAATCACATGCCTTTGCAGCAGCTTGCTTTCCTTTGTTGCAGTCTAAATAAAGCAAGTGTAGATACTGAGAGCTTAAAAAGTTATTCTAACCCCCCTCCTAAACAGCTCTCTTCTCCTAAAAGGAAAGGTCAGATGCGTTTTGCGTGTTTGATGTTTTATCTGTTAATGTTTTAGGAGCTGCAAATAGAAATAAAGTGACACCTGAAAATCATAGGAGAACATTTGGAAAGAACTTCAGGYTATTAACACAAAGTTGCAGGACACTAGAAAGCCACTATTGCATCCTGTACAAGGGCAGGCTGCAACATCAGAATTCCTTCAGAGAAGACGAGGAAAACCATGGAGAAAAGTAGCTTTTAGTTTATTAAAAGTAGCCAAATATTTACAGTTTCATATTGATAAAGATAAACCACTGAGATTTAGAATTTTAGGTCACTGATAAATGAAGGCCATTTTTAACTTGTAGCCATRAAAGATATGACTAGTTTGTGTTGGAGGGTTTCTAATACTCACATACTCCATTTTTCCCTACTTCTAAAGGGAAGAATTTGCCCTTGTAGATTTTGAGACGGGAAAAAAAAAACAAAGTCTTGTTCTAGGCATTTTCCTATCCTGCATTTCACCACAAGATGGAAGCATTACAATTATATTTGCAAAGCAACCTGAAAAACAAGGGCCTGGGAGACAAACTTTAAGCAGAGGGCCACAGTACACCCTGCAGTGCTGGTGATGCSCGTTTGGCATCTTCTGTCTTTAGTCTGTTTGGAAGAAAAGAAGGTTGTGTGTTGTGAGCTGAGCAGATGTCTGTGAAATCCATTTGACTCATGAAAAGTGCAGCTTTTTCTGTTCACTGACTCTGCATGTAGGGATTTTTTTTTTTGTGAACCTGTTTAACCTTTTTCTATTAGAACRTGAAGCCGTGGTACCTCAGAGAGATTCATCCCATAGTTTATTATGTGCCAGTTTGTCTTTTCCCACTGCATCCATCAACAGAAGCATAAGGCACGTATGGAAGTGTGTCTTGCCATGCGGATGCACYAGCCTCAGTGGGCCTGGCCCAGTGCTCAGGTCTGATGGTCAGATATCTGGCTATCTCTATAGTCAATGGAGTGAACAGGCACCCAAAGCAGGATGGGTGCCTGTTTTCTGCCAGGAAAAATCACCCTGAGTTTCCTACGGAGCCTGGGTGGCTGTCAAGGTTTAGATGGTGCAGGTTTTGAGTTGAGATGAGCGCGAGATGCATCGTGCACAGCGTTAGAAACCCCCTGCCAATGAGAATTTGCAGCCCGAGTAGGGAAGGCAGAGCAGAGCAGTAAGAAAGTAGCAGTCTTTATCCCTCTTGAGTCAAAAGCACAGATTAAATGATTTACACAAGACGGAAAAATCCTGGCAAAGCCGAGAGGTGAATCCTGCTCTGAACTGTAGCCCAGAGGATTAACTCCAAGGCTCCCTATTTCCAGCAGAAAGTTCACCTTCCTCAGCCTGTGGGCAACATTCCTGCAGGAAGCTACTTGCTTCCTGTAGCTGTGGATCATGCCGGCTCAAAACYGTGTTTATTTTCAGTCTCTCTTATTTTAGGAAAGGATCCAACTCAAAGCATCCTGGCATTGTGGTTTTTGAGACCTGGGATATCTTCTATTTACTACCAAGCACCCAGAAAATCCGTGCACCTGTAGCCAGGCAACTTAGCACTGCCTCGCTCTGCCAAAACACAAGTGCGCTCCCCAAGAAGGAGCTTATTTGGAGTTGCCTGTAAGCCATGTGCGTAAATGACATACTGCCTTTAGTAATTATGTCGGGCCCTTTTATGGAGCATGCTCTGAGAATCATTAAATGCCCCTGGGAATGGCTTTCTAGGGAGCCGGGCTACTGCTGCTCAAGCCTGCAAGCCATTGTTATTAAAATAGTCAATAAACCTGCACACAATGAACGGAGGGCATCGGGTCCCTCGTTAAGGGAGGGGAAAAACGCAACAAAACAAAACAGAAAACCAGGTTGGGAGGTGTCCAGAGTTATTTGGCAGCCTGGGTTCCCGGACCTAGATGCCAAATCACAGCTGCATGAGAGCCTTATTCCCAGCTTACAGAAATACGGAGCAATTCAGGCAGCATTGTGCGAGCGGGGTTTTTCTGAAGGATGGAGATTAGCGCKCAAGTGAAAGGACGGAGCGCTCGTTAGTGCAAGCTCGCTACCTTCCTGCTTGGCCCGCAGCCAAGGCGATCAACAGCCAAGGTGAGAAATGGCCCTGTCCTCCRCGGGGGTTTTGTTTCCCTGTGCTCATCTGCTGTGTCCTCCTCGCACCAGMTCTGCTGCTTTCCAGTTGCTCTCGTAGAGCGCAGACCTCTGCGGTCAACTCAAAACAAATTGGCACCCGTAAATAGTTCCCCTCCAAAATCCCTGCCATGGATTTAGTCTATTTTCAGAAGTAATTCTTTTTTTTTTTTTTTTTTTTTCTTGGCAAAAATAAACCAAATGGCAACCGGGTCCTCGGGGATTGCAAATGGCTTGGTTGTGAACCGTGAGTGCCGTTAACAGACTTGCTAGCAATTGGTAAATGCCTTAAAGTACTTTTCTTTCTTAATCACAGAAGGATGACTCCTGCTCAGCACAGGAGGACTCCAGCCCAAAGCCAAAGCTGTGCCGCTCCTTGACCGGTAAGGGGGAACCCAGTGGGTGCTGCTGTGGGTTCCTACCAGCCCCTCTCCTCCTCTCCGTTTGGGAATGGGATATTTTAATATTCTCTCTCACAAGACTGTGCCCTGGGGAACATGTGAACAGCCCAGCCCCCATGAAATGCATTGGCAAGAGGGCTGGAGGAGGCTGCAGCCCTCCTGTCCTCATCATGTGTGTATCCAGACTTAACGACACAACACAAACTTGTGTCTGCTCTGCTAGGACACCTGCATTCTACAGCTGCTTCTTTAAAATCTGTTTTAAGATAGTCCTTATTTTGAAATATGTTGTATATATATATGTATATATATATATATATTGTCATTTCCTGGCAGTGCAGAACACACAGTTCCTAATAGTGACTATCTTAAACCAGCTTTAAAAGTGGGGTTAAAATTGTCTATTTATTTCTTTCAGACAAACCCTGATCTTTGTCTTCTGTTTTACAACTGAAATGTGATCTTTGTAGTGGGATAATTCATCCCCAGTGAACAAATATTCATCTCAATAGCTCTCAATATTTCTTCATTACTGCTGACCCCCAAAGGAGAGCATTTCTCATACAGGTCTGTTTTTCTCTTCTCACAGTGAGGAAYGCAGAGAGGACCCGGGAACCGAAGCATAACCGATCCAAGTCTGTGTGTGTCATCTCCGCCCTGCAGCCCGGTGGTGCTGCCTGGGCTAATAAGAAAGAAGCAGAGAAAGAGCTCACTCCAGATATCTAAAAGCACAAGTGATGCTTGGACAAGCACACAAGTGATGCTTGGACACCTGACGTGGTTGAATAAAAGACAATCTGCTATTTTTCTTTTCTTTTTTTTTTTTTTTTATAATAGAGGACGGCACCATGATGTTGTTATAAATAAAAGGTACCTTGGAAAGGACAGCGTGGACAGAGCAAGGTATCCTAAGCAGTCTGCATGAAAACATGTGCTTTCATTGCACAGCTCTGTGGCTTTAAAGAGATGTGAGTAAAATGGAAAAAGATGCACAGAAGACCACTAGCAGTGAAAGATAACACCGAAGAGAGGAGCTAAGAAAAATTAGCCTGTTCAGTCTAGGAAAACTGCTGAAGCTGCCTGCAAGTGCAAGAAAGACTGTGTTAGTAAGATGAAGTATCAGGTCTTCTCATTAGTCAGTGAGGATAGAATAAGCAGTAGGGAGAGTTTAGATTATATGTTAGGGAAAACTTTATAATCGTAGGGAGAGATTTATGGAGCAATTGAATGTGTTGCCAGAGAAGATGGCAGAAGCAGCAAAAGTCCATTTCTGCTCCTTGGGAACACCTTGGGTGAGGCTTGACTAAGGGAGACTGTTCAGAATTCCAAAATTGAATCGTATTGTGAAAATCAGGCACTGTGCCTTACCAGAGAGTAAGTCTCACACCTGCATGTAGCTCTTTTAATGAAAACTTAATAGGGTTGGGCTAAAAGAGGAAAAGAGACTCTTGCAGATTTTTTAAGTTTATTTAAGGGATGCCTCCCCTCCAAAATAGAATGTCCTATGAAGAAACCAGCAAATTTTCCCCGTGGATACGTGTAAAATGCAAACTGTCACAAAGCATGATGCAGGAAGGAGAGAGGAAGAGGGAGGTAGTTCCTGAACTGAGTCATTCCTCTTGCACAAAACTGCTGCACATCTGCTGGGGATGGGCCAAGACATCTGCTCAAGAGCATGTCAGAACCAGTGTAAGGTTTTGTGCCTGTGTCACAAAACTCCAACCTATTCTGAGGGCCTCTCCCCCAGCTGCCTTCCTCTCAGATAGTGCTTGCTACATGGCAGGTTTCCTCAGCAGTGATTTGTGGTGTCTGGGAAGCTCCAAGTCCGCTACTGATGCTAGAAGGTCATCTGAGAGTGCCAGCCYTTAGGGCAAGCCTTGTGCTGAGGTGGTTTGTAGCAGATCTCCAGAAACTCCCTGAAAAGGCATCTGCTCCCTTTACAGAGACCTACAGGGATGGAGGAAGTTTTAATAAGTCTCTTTGGGCAGAGAGAAGGCCTCAAAATCYGCTGTAGAGTGTTCTGGCCAGGAAGGACAGCATCCTTTTCAGAGCAGGTGCAGACTGAGGAGCACTCCAAGGACAGTGCCCAGGAAAGAGAGACATCTCCATGTTCCTTGAAGCTCCAGCAAGTATTCAAGCCTGTAAGTGATTTATACCCAGCTGAAACCATCAGGTGAAGGTTTAGCTTTGTGAACATTAAAATTTTTCCTTCTCTTCCCCTTCCTTTGCTTTATTGAAAGAGCATTTAATCTGAGCAAGCAGCAGTCTGCATACCCCCTTCCATGGTATTCTTGGACTTTCAGAATCAATGTTCTCTGCATGCTGAAATACTCCTTTAGGAGACCAATGCCCAATATATTGCAACTTTCATTTTAAATTGAAGACAAAATATTGAATATTTTTGTTTTACAAAGATCTGAAGGTCTTGTTTTCATTTGAACAAACTCSTTTATGCTGTCTTGCCTGCATATATATTTCTGATATATTGGTATATTTCTGATACATTTCTTTTTAACTTTTAAGGCCAGTCATCGCTGCCCTATTGACATAAAATCATCTGATTGCCAGTGAAAATCAGGTTGTTTAGCCTTACATAGGTATTTTGTGTGTACATACGCATATATGTATATATTCGGTGATTTTAGTGTGATTCTCTTGTTGTCTTCAGCTAGTTTACTAGAATGTTGGTTTGTTTCCTAGCTTAACCCATATTGGCATGGGTGTCGTGTGGATTTGCATACACTTTGTTTAGAAAGCCATTCATCTTTGAATATACTGCAACATAATGTACAACATGTCCTATGTTTCTATCTCAATTAAATATATATGCAGTGAGATCATCTAAGAGTTATTGCCCCCTTGCATCCGCAACGTRCTCGGGGTGAAATCAGTGACGGTGACTCTGAGACAGACACTCCATTTGTCTGTCATCAGCCCAAATAAACCACAGCCCAGCAGGCCTGGGAGACCCGTTGTGCAGAGCGAGCATCGAGCTCTTCCCTTGGCAGCCCTTGCTCAGTGCTCACCAGCAAGTCCAGCAGCTCTCACCATGAAGGCGATCTGTTTAGCGGCAGAAGCAAGTGCGTAGGAGAGGAAAATAGTGCTGAATGTGGCTTGCCCATCTTGTGAAATGAATTCTCTGCCATGCTGTTAGGGGTAGCCAAGGACCCTACCAAATGGTGATGGGTTTGTCRTGTCTGGATTTCTTTGTAATACTGTAGAAGGCAACAGGAGGGGAAAAAGCAGATCACTGCTCCAGAAAACTGGGTCTTTACAGAACTGTTTTTTTTCTCATGACGAAGGAAAGAGGAAACATTTTGTTTCCACTTTGTTTCTGCAAAGATGCAAATATTTTGTTCTTGTTGAGCTAATTTTTCTGTTAATTTATCAAAAATTGTTTTTTTTGTGACACATGTGGCACCTAGTGAGGGCAGCGTAGGGTACCATGACCATGTGGTGTCTATGGGGAGGAAGCGTGAGGCCAGTCTGTTTCCTCCATGGTGACATCTCCAGTGCTCCCACGGAGACGTTCCTCAGTGCTGGCTTGTGGTGGGCTCCACATCTAAACTAACAAAGCCCTAGAGGGAAAATTTGACTTGAAAAGAAGTGCTAGGAGCTCATTCAACACAGCAAAACTTTTCAGCCGCAGGAATAGCAAAAATCTCAAATTTCATCAGCTTTGAATGATAATCTTTCAGAATAAGTGGTCTCTGAACAGTTCTGAAATTGCAAGTTTTCCTTGCGTCTTAGTACAGTAAGGAACGTTTCTGTGCCAAAATTTCCCAGATTATAGAAATTCTAGCTGTGGTTCAGCTCCGATGTGAGCTTTTGCATGTGTGCCAGGGCCAGGTTGCCAGGGGCATTCAGGAGGCCAGGATGCAGTGCCAGAGCAGAGGCCACTCTAGGTTCCTACCACACTGGTGGCTTCAGCCAGCCCCAAATGCACGTGCACACACCTGAGCCTGAGCCTGCAAAGAAACCAACCCACCCCGTGAATCCCTTTCCTACCTGCTTTACTGGGACCTGCAACACTGGGACCATAAATACACCTCTCACTGTCAACAATTTGCTTGATCTGCAGAGAAGACAAAATGCTGTGCAGCACATASTTTCCCAGTGAGTCACTCTGCCCCAAATTTAACCTTTTGGATAGTATGKTTTTTTTTTGTTAAGTTTCTTTACAAAATATAATAGCACAGCTCAAGCTTTCATGAATTATCTTCCAGTTGCTTAGTGGCCAAGCCCTATGACTGGTATAAATTTCAGCCTAGAATACATTTGATAATCTTTGCCAGTATCCAGTGTTGGTGGTCTTAAATTTCTACAACTGAGTGGAAAACTGTTAAAAGCTCAGGCTTCAGTGCATGCCTAATTAATTCTTTGCAGGGTTTTAGTCCTTTAAAACATGAATTCACTGTATCATTGAATATTGCATGGTTCTGTGGAAATAAATTGCATTGGTTTGATGCCCTTGGTATTTCAGAGAGTTATTGCTTTTTACTTACACTGAAAGTTTACTGGAGTCTTCTGAAAGTTAARGTTGGAATAGGCAAAAGTGGTCAGTGCTATTGACTAGCTCAATTACTGAGCGAGTAAATGAGATTTCAAAATTATTTTGGAATGATATGGGCACATAGAACAAATATTTTAAAATGAGGCTATAAATCTTTCTTGCACTCTCCACACTGAAGAATTTGTATGAAGCATATGGACTTTGTGGAGTTTTTTTCCATTTTGACCATACAATCATGCTTRTATATATTTCATTTCCTGACTATTTAAGGCGATTATAGTGGCTGAATCTTGGAAAGTACTGGAAACCCTTCAGAAGCAGGCAAGGCCAACTGAGCACTGTCTTGATATCAAGTACTGGGGATACTCAGGCTCATGAGAAGCATTCAAGCTCCTTCAGACCTGTATGCCTCCTTGAAAAGAACGGGAGAAGGGAGCATTGAAAAGGGTGCTGGAGATGAACCAGTGATTAGAATTTTAGCATGGAATTAAAGGGGCATATGTCAGTATGATACTCCTGTCCCTTCCCTCTTGTTTAATGTGGGTGGGTAGCCCTCTAAAGCGCTGGCTGAACCTCTGGGGAGGTTGAGGACCTTTCAAAGCTCCCACACAGGTCTGGTGCGCTGCTCAGCATGAACTGGATCCCTTCGTTCTCCCGGCCGCTTTCCTCCATCTGAGGATTACGGAGATGTCAGTCAAACAAGAGACATGCAGGAGACATCCACACCATGTCCCATAGGAAGCACTGAGTGGAGTGTTGTGGAGAGCATGACCGAGCAGGGAGGTGGCTCTCGCCACGTGGAGAGGTGGGCAGGTCTCCAAAGAGACCGAAGGGAGACGTTTCACAACAGTGTGAAACAATAACTAAGCTGCATCCAGAGTCTGAGAGAAAGGTGGAACATTTGGGGGTGAAAAGAACTTGGTTTTGTTTATGAAATTGAAAGAAATTATATGTTTACAGCATGACAGAATGAAACTATGTTGATCTATCCATATAAAACGTAATGCTATTGTGGGCACAGGTGAAAACAGAAGAATGTGGCCTTTCAGTAGCGCTCCGATGATGGTGATGGAGCTCCTGATCAGCCAGAAGGTAAAACACCGATTCTGAGGAGTCTGAGCTGACTTGATAGAATAAATATATTTGGAAGATTCACAGTTTCAGTTTAACGGATTAATGAAAAAAATCATTAAGGTCCATTAGGAAGTAAAAGTCACTAAAATGCACAGCATGAAGCTTCTCTTTTCACATGAACAAGCCCTCGACTCTGTCCTTGATTGCGTCGTCATTAGGACTCTGTGACAAAGCAGCTCCACTGTGGACGGCGCTAGAAAAGGTGAGGGAGCAAAGAGTGTGTCTTTTTTGTTGTTAACGTTTTGTATCTGATGACTCTGTTAATTATGGTGACGTTTAATTAATACCCTTGCATAACTCTGGCATAGTACTCTTCCTTCATAATTTGTAAAGCCTCACAAAAAAAAATCAACAAAAAAGTTGGTTTTGAGGCTTATGCATGGATTGTTTATATATATATATATATATATATATATATATATATATATATATATATTTTTTTTTTTTTTCCAGGAACAAGGTCCACTTTCTAAACCAGATCTGTGAACCAAGCCAGGTAAAGCTCACTGCTTCTTGAGGCTGGAGGGAGGAGAGTTTTGTGCAAAGCCAACTTGTTTCCCTTTGAATTGAGGCAGGACCAAGTGGTTGAGCTCTCACAGCTGAGCACGTGGAACACGATTCCAGAGAAACCACGGCTTGGATGTGGCCTCTTGCTGACAGAGCTGYCCGGAGCTGAGCAGCAAGGTAAGTGCAGGGCCAAGAGGACAAGGTGGGACACCACGACCCTGCTAGAGGGTCCTATCCACGGCGCTGCAGGCCTTTCCTCTGGAAAGAGGCACATCCTCGCCCTGTGGCTCTGGTGCTTCGGGGTGTTATATGAACTTAGGCAGCAGCTAGCGATGAGAGAAGGCTACAGATTAGCTSGGGATGATTGCTTCCCTTCCCTCGAGGGCTCTCCCACATAAATATAGCCCTTCATCCTGGAGAAGGCGACAGAGAAGAGTCTTCTGCTGCATTTCAGCACTCCCGGGCCTGGGTCAGGCCCTTGAGGAATTCACAGGGGCTCAAGTGYGAGAATACAGAAAATACTGAAAACACGGAAGTTAGCTGAGCTTCCTGAGTGTTTGCCTTGAGCTTCGGGGAGAAATGATGGGATTTAGGAATGCTCAGGCCTGGGGGAAACCCGGGCACCTCCAAAACAGGAAAGCAGGACCTGGGGGATCCCTGGCCACACGGGGCTCATGGTATCTCCAAGTGGTAACTACAAGCCCTCAATATGGCAGATTAATACCCCACATGGAGGGCCAATATTTAGGGGATCTAGGTGCACATAGGAGTGTAAAGCCACAGGAGACCCAGGTCCTGCTCGTGTCCTGGTGCTCCTTGGCCAGTCCTTCATAGGTCAGTGGATTCTGCCTTGTTTGGTGGCACCCGCCACCTGTCAGGGTAAGGAGCCTGCCCGTTCTGGTCGGTTTTGACACCAGGGGATCCATCCCTTCCAGAAAAGCCCCCCAGCAGAGCAAGAACAAAGCTCAGCTTCCATTACGTTGGATTTTGCGTAGGAGTGAGGAGCAGAGACCCTCTGGGCTGGTTTCTGGAGCAAGAGGAGGGCAGAGAGGGGCTGTAGCCCCTCGTGTGCGGCAGCAGCTCTCACAGAGCCCGAGCCCTCCTGGCCCCTGCCCCAGGCAGCTTTATAGTCCATCGTGTCCAGGAATTTTTCACATCCTAATGGTGAGGAAACACRTGCATGGGGGTGCGCCAAGGAGAAGGGAGAGTTGAACAGAGAGACGTTTTGACCTTGCAGACTCAATTCGTATTCCGCAGCCTAAGAGCTCGGAAAGCGTTTGGCTGTGCGTGTAGCAGCCCGCGAGGAGCCAGGGCYGGGCACCAGCGAGGCTCTGCCTCAGCCACGCGGGGATTTCCTGCCAACGGGACTCAGCATGGCCAAGGACATCTTCCAAATGGCAAGCAGCGCTAACTTGCGAATACGCATTAGCATAACTGCGGCAGTGCCCAATACAGCTGCATAAAAAGCATACCCATAGATGTGGAAGTGTGCCTTAATCCTTTTTTTTTTTTTTTTTTTTTTTTTTTTAAAAGAGCCCACTCTACATTTTAATTTTATGCAATTACAGAGCAATTTGCAAAAAAAGTGCTCACTTCTGGTGTATCAAACCTTGTCTTCACTGAGCTTCTTAAGGCATCTCCAAAGCTTCCCAGGCCGTTGTGCTCAGCTTTGAGATAATGATCACGAGAATAGGTGGTAACTGATGCTGCTTGTCGCTCAAGTCAGGTTTGGCCAGTATTACATGTTAGTTAAATGGAAAACTATTGACAGTATATCTATTGGAGATTAAATGACGCCAGGATTGCTGAGCAAGCTTGTGAGGAGCAGAGCTGCTCTCTATGGATATGAATCCATATGGATCCTCTCTATGGGTATGAATCCATATGGATCCTCTATGGATATGAAGAGGTCCAAGAGGGAGTATGCGTCATGTCAGAATGATCTCCTCTCCCTTAGTTGACTAAACAGTTTGTGTTAAAGAAAGGGGGCAGTTAAGCAGGGCCAAGACATGATATATGGCTCTACCTTCCCTGTCATGGYTTGTGTACTGCAGTTCTCCTACCAGATGCACATCCACTACTCCCAGTATCAAAAGGCTTTATATATGTTTTAAAGCCACACAATGATCTCTTTACCTGTCAAGACCAATACGCTCAGTTTCAGGGGGGTTAATTCCTCTATATTAACGTCAGGAGATATTTTTCCCTTTTTGAGTCCTATTGGGATATCAATCTGATCTCTGAGCTGCTCYGCTGTCTCTAGCCCGCAGCTCTGACCTGCCGTCCCGTCCCGTTGCCCACCCCCTTTCCTGCCCCACGGCCGCAGATGCAGCGATTCCTGCTGACCTCCTGGCGCATCCTCCCCTGGTCCACCACTGCCCTGTGAGCCTTAGCAAGGAGGTGGTGCAGACTGGGGTTTATCTCAGACCTTGTGTTATGGTAATTCTGCAACCTGAGCCATTGAGAGCTTTCTCCCTCTCCATCTATCTACATAAGGGCTCTCCTGGGCAGGGACCTCTCTTYTGGAATCTATCAAATGCCTCACGTGCTTGGGCTGTCAGATTGAACAAATAGCAGCTCATCCGATGTGGCTATGAGGAAGAGAGACCTCATGTTTTATTTAAAAGCTATCCCAGCCTGCAATATTTAAGCAAGAACAATGCGGATGATACAATCAATTATTCTAACTGAAAGTCTATTGTGTTCATAGAACATGAGCAAGGGTATTCATCAGTCCATATGCCTCAACAGTTGGCTAAAAGGCAACATTTTACCCTCCTCTCTCCAGTTTCCCTAAGTAATTCGTAGTTTCTCTGTTCTATCCATATGTGCACAGTTAACTTTAACTATTCTCCTGATTCAGGAATTAAATCGGTAACGCAAAATCTCACAGAATAGAGAAGTCAACTTCTTCATCTATCCTCTGTTTACAGGAGTTCCTGATTTAGGCTAAAGTTAGAAAAATCATAATTTGAATTTTCACTATGATTTAAATTTTCTCCCTCAGACTCTTGGCATGTCACAGGAATATAGTTATTGCCACACAGAAATTATAATTTTCCTACCCTGGCATCCTCTCTCTGGCAGTGATCTACAGCAGATGCTTCAGCAAAAGACAAAAAAAACCACTAGGATCCAAATGGCAATGAAATTCCATGGTGGAATCTTCTCCTTCCCAATGAGACACTTCTTCCAAAGCATGGTCAGGTGGTGGAAGGGGTATGGATGCTATATATTACACCCTTTTGTTGCAAAAGTGGAGAAGAGTTTGTCTTTCTTCAACTGCATAGCAAGACTCTCTAGATCTCTTGGTACTTATACCTCATTTAAATGCTCCTTACACAGCTAGATGTAGACCCATCTGATGTGAATGTATTTGCATGGGATGATTGTATCACCTCTGAAAGCACCAAGATTTTAGGAGAGAGAGCTACCAACATTTTAATGTTATTTCTTGGGTTTCTGTGAAGTCTGAACTAGCATTTTGTTTTAGAGGAGAAAGGAACAGAAGGAAAGAGTTGAGGGAGCGCGGCTTCGAAGCTGCGGATATGAGGGTCTAACCTATCTTCCAGGACAGCCTGTGGAACCTGGCCTTTTTGCAATGGTAAAATCTCCAGATTTGGATCTGCTCATGCAGAGTGCAGCCTCAGTGCTAATCCCCTGCGTGCAGAGGGCTTTAAAAACTACCTGGTTTCCTGGACAGCTCTGCATAATAAATACTCGTGACCTAGGGAAGTTGCCTGGCAGGCCGGAGCTCAAGCCTCCCCGCGCTGCTCTTTTGAAACGAGCAGCCATGTGTCCTGCTGGAAGCCTTCCTGCTCGCCCTCAATAGCTGTTTGTCATGTTCCCTTCGTGCCACAGCTGTTTGGTTAGGCCAGGTCATCTGCTTTTATTAGCCCCTTTCCCAGCGCCTCGTGAAACTCACACCACCCATGCAAAGATTCTTATCAGGGTCCCAAAATAGCCCTTCCCTTCACCCCTCTCTTGCAGCCACCCCGGATCCTTCGTGTTTTCCTTCTTTCCTGCGTTCCGGCTGCGTTGCCCACCCGCTGTGCCATGCGGGCCGGCGTCCCCACCTTCGTGGCGGGGCTCCTGGGTGGCACCGGCGTCCTGCTCTTCCTCCTCGCCTTCGGCACCGATTACTGGCTTCTAGCTACGGAGACCTGTGGGATCTTTGGGCGTGAGAATGACACCCTTCAGACTGGGGAGGTAAAAGCCAAAACCTGCATTACTTCTGCAAGGGAAGGAGTTCGCTTATTTGAACAATTTGCTATAAAAATGCTTAGAGCCAACGCAACTGCTTTAACTTAGGGTGCTGGCAGTTTTGAATCTGTGATAATATTTGTGCTTATTGAATATTATTGCTTATTGAATGTGACCCACTACTGCAGAAGCTCAGCCTGAGCTAAGTTTTTCATCAGAACCAGCGTTTTCGTAGCATCTAGCATTCCGACTGAGGCAATCTCTACAACCATTAAAATCAGCACTTCTGTGTTCTGACAGATATTCATGGTAGGGAATGAAAAACAAAAATGTAATAGCTTTACTTGTTGACAGCGTTTGCTTCTAAAAACAAAAGATATCTCCTGATATTTGCCATTAAACTGTTTTTCCCTCTGTAGTTTCTTCATTTAAAAATAGATCATCTTTTAAAGTGCAGAACTTGGCAATCAGTTAAGTCTCAAGTGATATGACTGCAGCACAGACAGAAAACAAAAGTGAACATCAAATGCATAAGAGAGCAGACAAGAATTCCTTTCCATCTAACATGAAGAGGTCTATATATTCTAAAAGTAAGTTTAATATAGGATTTCAGGTAGAAGGAAATGCAATTTTCAGGACAGTTTGGTTATGTTTCCTATAGTTACTTCTAATATTGCTTATTTATAAATCCTTTTAAAAAGCTTCATTTTAGCTGAACTTGCTACTGTCTAGCTGTTCAATGAAATAACAACCAGAATCAGTTCCCTGAACCTYCTGCTCCTCAAAAATACTTCTGTGCCAACCAGTGTGTGGTTTCAATTAAAAAATGACAGAAAGCTCCTTGTTCTATCCAGCCCTTTTTGTCATTTCCAAGTTCAATCAAGTTCAGCTCGGTTTTTTCCTGGTGTGCTGTGCCACGTCTGGTAGCGTTGGGATGCAGGCATGAAGCTTTCTCTGTAGTTCCACAACCTCATAATGAAATGTAGGACGCCGTTGGCTTGAATCCTGTTTCTAGACTGTTTTTTTCTACTGRAAGGCCTACGGTGGGATGGCCGCCCAGACTTCCAAGGTGGCAGGCAGGAACAGGTACGGCTTTTACCCTTTCCTCGGAGATATTTCACTCCTGCTGCAGACACTTGAACGGTTGGTGGTGGTTCTCTACGGCTGTGCTTTTACCTCCTCCAGCCTGCCTTAATCTGGCAAAGTCTGTCCCTGACAGATAATGATGAGCTTGGATTTCTGCCAAAGTGGTTAAGCAGAGATCACCYGATGACGTACAATTGTCATCGTCTGGATTTTGTTCTGCAAGTGAAAGGAGAGTCAGGTCAGAGCTCCAGGAGCTGCTGTAACTTGGTGCAGGAAGACTTCAAGGCAAGGGAATTATCTTCTAATTACCTCTGTATTAATAATAACTCTGTTGAGTTCCAACTATTTTCTTCACTTCAGGGACTTACACTGCAATATTCCCCCTTCTGGAAAGACCTAAGACTTCCTTTTGCAGGTCTGGTCTGTGGGTTGAAGYGGGTGCACCAGAAAAGGCCTATTTGTCGATGGTCTTAGCCTGGTTCATGCAAAGACTATTATATACAGGCAAAATGTTGCTCTGCAGTGCAATTTTGAAGAGGCGGGAAGCCCAGGGAAGCAGCTATCTCTGCATCCCCCAGCTCCTCACCAACCAACACAGACAAGTTCATCCAGCAAATAATGCACCAGCARCGGCAGGGCGGCTGCCAAGGGTTTTTCTGCAAGTGCAGCAATCGCCCCCTTATCAACCTGGTTTTTCTTCTTCTGTAGGCTGAAACCCTGACTGAGACCAGAAAGGAGCTCCTCACTTTCCATCATGAGGGCTTCTTCTGGCGGTGCTGGTTCTTTGGAGAAGGTGACGTGGGGACCATCTGGAGCTTCTGGTACAGTGAGTATCGCCRGCCGGCACTCCCCTGGGCACATTGCTGTGGTAGGTTCACGTCAGCACTGCCGTTGAGAGCCTCTGGTTCCACCCCGTTGTATTTTTAGAGTTCAGTCATAATCTGAACAGCAAGCAGCCGAACAGGGGCTCCCACAGAGGAGAAGTTGTCTCTTCCTTTTGTTTTTACTTATTGCCATCTCTCCATTAGAAGCAAATCTGAATCACTCTTTTTGTGCTCCTTTTCTTGGTTTTATTTTTAATTGGATTTTGTTCTGGGGTCAGTCGCATAGGAACCATTGGCTGCCTGTTAAAATATCACCTCCAAAACGTCTAGAATGATGACTTCCACCCGCAAGGACAATTCTCCCCTATAATCCCTGCATGTCTGAGTTCAGCTGAATGACTGCTATATTTGAGCTTGCAGCTCTTTTTGTCCGTAATGTTGCTTTTTTTTAGTGTTTTCAGCCAGCAGGGTATTGTGTGCTGCTATCTCTCACTGACTTCAGGAAGGGTAAAGCTAAATGTGCATGGGTGCAATCTTTGGTGCTCTGGACTTTCTCTATGGAGAACTGTATCCAAATGTGTTCACGTCTTTAGGAATCCAAGGGTGGATGGTTTTGTTTGTTTGTTTTTTTAAAGAAAAAAATCCCTGTCTGTTTTGTTTTTCAAGGTCACTGAAATTGCATGMGCGATGCTTTCAGTGTGACCAAACAGGAGGTTGAAGCAAAATCTTTTTCTGGAAGCACAGTCACTGGAATGTAAATTCAGAAATGGAAAGAAAAGGTGGAATTTGCTCAGAGACACCAGTTGGTGCCGACTGGCGGCCCATGTGCAATGAAGTGCGGGCTCTTGGCCCAGTGAACCAGGAGCTCACACCAAAAAAAAAACAACTGAATGGCAGCAAACGGCGCCTGGCCCGGCTGAAGGCTTGGGAATTATTGGAGGACAGCGTCTCCCTGGGATGCTGCAACCTTGGATGAGCATTAAGGGAGAAAACAAAAAAAAAAGCTTTGGAATGAGGTCTGCAGGAGCGCRGGTCTCTCCCTGCGCTGGGTTTCTCTGCGCTCGGGCTGCTTTGGTCATCCCAAAGCTGCGCACGGGCTGCGAGAAGCCTGAGCGTGTAGGAGATCGGGAGGGAAATAAGGCAGGTCCCCCCATAAATGCACTCCGTGGCCATTAACATTTCAGATGACGTTTGTCCCTCAGTCCCTGACCTCTGTTCCCTGTAAAATCTTTCRGGAAATGTTCCTGCTGCTGTTCAATAGAGAAACTGAGGTTCTTCAGACGGATTTTTTTTTTTTTTTGAAAAAAAAAAAAAAAAGGAGGAAGAAAGGCTCAAGAGACGGAATTTACCATCTAATTACATTATATGGAAATATATTATATAATATCATGTCACCTGAAGTAAAATGACTCTTTTTGATAACAGGCAAATTTGTATTACTTCTTTAGGTATTTATTATAATAGGATTGATCATGGCAAATTAATTTGCTGCTCTCATGGATGTAATAATTAATTCAATAGGTATTCCATAGTCAATTTAGCATGAACTAATGTCCACCTATTATAAAGTGTTCCTTTGAGCTGGGGAACATATTTAAATAAGTGGCCAACCATTAATTAATTCATTTAACATTCATTCTATTACCGTTAATCATGATAAGCCTCAGTGGTATTAATATTGATGGGGCACTTGCAGTCTAATTGTGCTTCCCTTTCTCACAAACCAGAGGTCTCAGAAGATAGCTTGTCCCAGGACCCAAATCTTGGCCTTTTTTTGTGGAGTATGACAATTTTCTAGAGGAAAACAGGAAAAAAAAGAGGATTATAGGCACCAATTTGAGCTCCACCATGTTCCATGATTTCTCTCTGTCTCAGACTCACTTGGTGGAGAGACAGACCGTATGGGTGGCATTCTGGAATCCTGTTTTATCTCCCCTCTCATTCCTTTCCTTTCCTTTCTTTCTAACCACCATTTACTCACCTTGTACTTCCATGCCCAGCCTGCTGACTTCAGTGGCCGCTTTGCAGGCTTCAGAGAATAGCACACATTGCCTGAATAAGTAGGATTTTGCATAAAATAAAAGCAAACTTTTTTGGTTTTGTTCTCTTTCAGCCAGCCAAGCCCATCCCAAGTTCTGCATGCATGGATACCTCTTTCCCTTGCCCATTGCTCTTGGACCTTCTCCGCATCCTTCGTATGATACAACTGCAGGTAGGTTCCTGACCCATTCCCCACCACCTCCTTTTCCAAAACAATCAGTGCATGTCAGTGYTTCATTGCAAATGGGTGGGGAAGAAGAGGAAGAACGTATTTGCCTTTCTGCAGTCTATGTAAGAGTTTGCCAGACACTGTTTAGTCCCTAATTTAAGGGCATTTGATGGCTGTGCACCAGCTACCACCATTGGCCACAGCCAGGGCAAGGGGAGCAGCTGGACCTGTTGACCACGACAAAAGCAGACAGAAAGAAGGATTTCATAMATCCCATAAAAAGATGAAACTCCATAGGCACCTTCCAGGGGAGCACAGCTTCTCACCACCCTTTATTTTGGGGAGGAGGGCAGTGTGACCRAAGCTACCCCAGCAGCTACTCCTGATGGTGAGGGATGGTGCTAAACCCACSTTGCTCCCCAGGCAAAGGGCTCCTGCTCCACCACCAAAGCCAGAGGCTGCACATGGCCAAGCAGGGAGGCGAGGGAAATACTGCTCCCRGGCTGGGCTTGTGCATCCAGCACTGACCTGTGTCTGCTTCCTGGGACAGCCCTGGTGCCCGTTTGTTGTGTGGCGAGATAAAAAAATCACTGCAAAATCAGTGGAACACCAAGTTCTTAGAAGACTCACATAAGTGAGTGGCTTATTTTTTAATGCACCGAATGCAAAATTGTTAGAGAGCTTTCCTTTTCAACTGGTTCCCTTTTTATTTATGTTTCTCTGTATTTTCASAGTTCTTTAATGAATCAGCTGCTGTTAGGAATTTTAATTTGCTAAATTGGTGGCAGCAGCTAGAATTAATTCAATGATCTTTTTTGAAATGAATTGATTTCTTTAAATAGTGTGCATCACTCTGCGTTGCCTCTGGGGATGTGGGGCTGGCGTGCTGCACAAACAAACATCTTGACCTTTTCCTTAGCCTTCAGCAGTACCTTTTTTATTTTTTATTTTTTTATGAGGAATTAATTAAAAAAAATATTTGTCAGCGGGAGCATTTGAGGGAGAGTAGCTATTTCTTCGGCTCTGCTGTGTGAGATTCCTGCCTCGGGGAACGTGCTGCAATATAAAATGGATACAAGAAACTTGTCAATGGTTAAAAGAGTAGCCCATTTCAGGCTTTGTATAACAAACATCCAGGTTAAGCACGGGGATTTTTTTCACGTATAAAATACTGTTGCCGAGCCACGGAGCGCCCGCCAGCCCCGTGCACCATTTAGACCAGTCAATGCTCACACGTAAATTACCACCAAAACGATGCAAGCAAAAGCGGCCTCAGTCATTGCCTCTTCCAGCGTCAGTTCTGGCTGCTCTGCAGCCTCTCGGGCTCCCTGAGAGGAACGGGTGGCACGAGGATAACCAGGAAAACGAATTCTGTGGTTTTGGAGGGCTGGTGATACCTTTTTCTAAGTGGCTCTCCTGACAAAATGGTTTGAAATGAGCAAAACGTATCTTCCSTCTGCTGTATTTCTTCCACGTGTGAGTCATGTCAGAAGGACTCGTTTGCTCGTGYTCAGCTCCAGTCTCTGTGACTTTTTCTTCTGAAAAGCAGCAGGCAGAGCAAGAGGGGACGGGCTGGGAGGACTAACAGACATGGACTGATCCATGATAGAGCAATTAGGAATCTCTATTAGGAATTAGGAATTAGATATCAGAGCATTTTCCCTTGAAGATCGTTGCCTTTGGGCAAGCTTTAGGGTAGTGATGGGAAGAGACCTGGCCACTCGGAGATGGGAATCAGCAGACCCAGTCCCATCCTTCCCTCTCGCATGTCCCACTGGTGACCTGGTTCCTTCCCGACCGTTTCAACCCTGGGTCCAGCCCCGTTACTTGGTGCATGCCATGCAGCCCAGCTGGTTCTGGCCTCCTCCTCCCAGCCTCCACCCCAGCAAGGTTATTGCACATGCACAAGTCTCGTGGAGCCGTCCGACACCTGGTGTGGCAGTGTGGGGTCCTCTCCGGTAACCGCGTTCCTCTCTCCCCGCAGTGTTCCGGGGCTTCTGGACGGCGTTCATCACCCTGGCCGTGGCCGCCAGCCTCGTCGGAGGCTTCCTGCTCGTGTGCGGGGTGCCCTTCGGCAGCGCCCGCTTCCACAAGGCCGGGGGCGGATTCCTCCTCGCCGCCGGTAAGCTGCCGAGCCGCGGGAACGGGGCGGCCGGGATGCGGAGGCCACAGCCTCCATGGCGGGAGGCGCGCGGATAAGGAGGCAATCCCGGAGAAAGCTCCAAGGAGAAGCCCTGACTTCGAATAAATGATTTTCTCCCCTTTCCTGGCTGGAAATAGGCTGCTGTGCTGCACTGAGCCTTTACAAGGTATTCTGTAGAGCCCGTGCCTGGAAAATGTGCTTTTTGGTTTGCTCCTGCCGAGCTGAGAGCCTCCCRTGCACGCCGGGTGCGGGGCTCTGTGTGCCCACGGCCGCAGCATCCCGGGGCTCCTGCAAGGAGCCTTCCCGCTTGGGCCTCTCCTGTGCTGCTGCTCACAGCTCTACAGAGCTGGAAGCTCATGGAAAGGACTTCCCGGTGATTTAGAAYTGGAGGATGTATTCAATCTAATCTGAAAAGATAAAGCAATATCGAAGCAGGAAAATGAATTAGAAATTGGCAAGCAAGCATTATCTCCATTAAGCTTACCAGTTATTCCACTGAATTATCACCATTTTCTATGACTCGGACTCTAAGAACGAGTACCTGACTTAACTGTAAGTTGATTTATAACCGTGACTCAAGCTGGGAAAAACATCTTCATTGCAATCTAAACAGTTAGGGGTTGAAGTTTGGATGAGCCGTGCCAAACCAAGACCTTCAATATGAAGTTGGGGCTTTCTCTGAAGCCATTACAGTTAATTAGGGACCTTGCACCAGGTCCTGCTTCCTCAAACACAGCAGGAATCAAACAAGAGCCAGTGCTTTTGCTCCCAGTTTTGGCTTGTAGTATGCTCCCCTTCTTTCCACTGAAAACATTCAGGAAAATATTTAACAAAYGAGGCCTGATAAATGACCCTGGAAGGACTCCTTTTAAACTACCTCCAAACTCATCATGCCCTTATGTTATTCCCTTTTGCTGTTTTCCCCGTTATTTAGCTCCCTACCCATTTTATAGCTGCTTTTCTAATCCCTGCCTCCTCCAGATGTACTAATAATTAGCCATGTGACACCAGCTGTGCTGCTTGTTCAAATGAAGCTAGATGACATCTATCTATTTGTCTAAAAAATCCAGAAGACACTAAATCAATGTGGCCCTACCTGCCTCTGCTAATTCACTTTGCATTTTGTCCAATTTCCCATTTGCCTCCAGGTCTTTACTTATTGAAATAACGGCTAGCAAGCCTGTGGATACCTGCTTATCTCTCTCGTCTATAGTTTATTAATCACTCGCTTGAGCTTTATTTTTCTAATGGAAAATATTACCTGGTGCTCCCCATATGAATTCCATTCGGGAAGGCAGGAAGGCTTGCGGCAAAAGCCACGTTAGGTCCTCAGGGCCTCTAGTGAGTGGCACTGGCAGCTTGACACGCGTGTGATTTAAAGTCATCTCTCGCTGTGAGGTTGAGGCCAAATATTTGAATTCGCGTAGATTTGACACTCTGTGGTTACCCCAATTAAAGCACTACTTTAAACCACTCTATCTTCTGCCAAAGTGGAAAAAAAAAAAAAAAGAGAGTTCTCCCATTCTGGCACTGGCCGGATTTTAAAGCAAAATTGAGGTAATGTATCACACAGAAAAGAAAATACAGTAATGTTGAAACACTCTATTCATTTTTTCATTGTTTTTGCAGTTTTTGATTAAAAGACTGGGACATCGAGTTTGACACTTTTTAAGAGAGCAGCCCATAAAGCTCTTGGCATCAGACAAAGATGCCACTGTTGAAACAGAGTTTATATTAACGCAGCTTCAATCTGAGCAGCAGTCGTTGTTAGTAACTACCATTAGGAGGAGTAAGTTCAGCTGGAAAAAAAATATTGCTGTTATTTTCTGTCTAAATGAAAGCCAAAAGAACATAATAATATTTCAGCATTTTCAGCCAAGCCCACTTAGATTTTCTGCTAATTTTGGAGGTGCATCCCTCTGTGTTTTTTTCTTGCTTTTCTTCTAAAAACAGCAGGTTTAACAGGCTTTCGGGTCCCCAGCAGCTCCTCCAATTGGCATGGCAGAATGTGGAGTGATGATACAGCAGAAAGCGCGGATGCCCTTCTAATCATGGCCCACGGGCCAGTGTTAATTAACCTCTTCACAAAAATGATCTCTCCTTGAGGGAGTGTGAAGAGGCTGGCACTTTGCTGAGCAGGGATGTAGCCTGGCAATCAGATGGCGAGATTGGGTGAAACTGCCCCAAACCTGACTCTTCGGGTGCCCCAAAACAGAGCATTATTTTTCCATATCTTCCCATGCATCCCCGTCTCCAGGTGAGATCTCGGGACCGCGGATGCTGCCGGGGCTGATGATCCAGCCCCTTTCTGCAGCCCCTCACGGAGGCTGCCTCAAAAGTGTCTCCAAATGAGAGCCCTGGCTCGTCATTGCAGAGCCATGAGCCACAGAAAGGCTCTAAAGATGCTCTTGGCGTAAATACGCTCCCAAGCACATTTGTGGTTAACCAGATGCTGCTGAATTTCTTTCAGGTGACCTTGCACGCGTGTTACTGATCTGGTTTGCCTTAGAGCAGCGAGGTGCTTRCTCCAGCTCCTCTCTCACAGTCACACATAGTCACCCATCCGGCTCTCCTCATTGCACAGCTAAGACACAGCTCTCACTTGCAGAACGGAGTGTTTGCCTTCAAAACACTCTCAAATACAGCTCTGTACAGAGCTCCTGATGAGCGGTTTCCTCGAGCGCAGCATTGGCAGAAGAGTTGGGCTCCCAGCTCTGAATTATTTCAAGGATTTTAGTGCGTCCTTCTATTTTAGCTTGGGCTTCTGTGTGTGCGGGTGAAGTTTTTATGGCTCAGTCAGAATCCTTTGGGTTTGCTTACCAAGATGCCCTTTATTTACTGTACTTTCCAAAGGACGAATCTGATCGTCTGCCAGCTACCGTGACAAATGTAGCGCTTAGTGGGTGGTATTTCTGAGAGCTCTTTCCAAAACACCCATCTCCCTTGGTTTCCTCTGCTGGGTGACCCGGGAAAGGCGGCCGGATCCTGCCTGACGATTGCTGTGTTTGCTTTGGTACCTCTGTCTCACCCAGCGAGCCTTTATYCTTGCCAGGCTGCCTCCAAAAGTGCCCGAGATGCATGAGCAAATAACGAGTCCTTTGCTTGTCTATCCACCATCTGACATCTCAGACTTGACTTTGGAGCTTGAAAGGGGAAGAAAGGCACTATCTGGTGACTAATTTTAGCTGGTTTCAATAGGCAAATGACAATATGATTAATTATAATTGCAGACACACCAAGAAGGGTGGATGAACACCGTTTCTTCCCCCAAACAGTGCTTCATTTCTTCAGAGGAGCCCACTWTGCTGTACTTGTGCTCCTCCATTTGTGTTTCCTTTGGGCATCTTGGCAGCCAAGTTTGAAGGTCAGGATGTCCTTCCCGAAGACACAGGGCGCTTGTGGAGCCTGCAGTGTCACTGCAGCAACCCTGGATCACCTGCAAAGCAGTAGCTGGAAGTGAAGAAGTGACCTGAGACCAACCTGACCCCCTGGGCAAGAGTAAGATACCCTGGAGAAAGCATGCAGACCAATGCTGCACACGCAGGGGGTTTTCAAAGCAAACAGTGAGAATAGYGGTTTTGGTGATGATCACAGAATCATAGAGTGCCCAAGGTTGGAAGGGACCTCAGAGGTCATCGAGTCCAACCCCCCTGCACACGCAGGRTCACCTAGAGCACATGGCACAGGGCTGCATCCAAGCGKGTTTTAAAGATCTCCAAAGAAGGAGATGATGAGGAGCATAAACAGGAGATCATTGCCAACTCTCCTTATACGAGGAAGCACSTGTGCACGATCAAACGTATAGACTGTATTCTCCCAGCCACTGCAATCCCGATGCTCCTTCTGCGACAGATGCTGCTGTGCTCTCATTGCTGCCCATGCAGGGCACGTGGTGGTCACAGGCACCAGCCAACAGCCAACAGGCACCAGGAGAGGTGTGATAGTCCCACGAGAGGAGTCCTGGGAGCGTGCATCACTCCCCCCTACAACACCCTTGTGGTGTGATTGCACCACAAAGAAAAATAAAACAAACCTTCCTCACAGTCTTGTGGCTGGAAACTGCTGAATTTTATGCTCAGGTTCCTCTTCCCAGGTCATGAATTCTCCAGTTCTCAGGCTTTTTGCATACTGCAACAGCTCACGTTTCTGGAGGGCTGCTGAAGGTCAGCRCTCATTTTCTTCTTATTATTAACATCTCTAAGAGGCAACTAGTGAGAAAGGCAAACGAGTCGCTAATGGTCATAGTTCATTTTTCTTGTAATTAGCAGATTATATGGAAGTTCAGTAGCTTTCTCAGAGTAAGAGTTAAAGATTGGGTTCATTCACCTGTCCCTACAATTAGCAGCTATAAAGGTGTCATGGCGATATAAGTGAGAGGAAGAAAAAGACAGACTTCAATTTACTCACAATTAAGGTGCGACTCTCCTTCGGAAAGGCAAGATTGAGCTCCCGGGGTTCGTTGTGTTGCAGTTAGCCCCTGGATGGTGTCACTCGCGCGCGGAGGCGAAGGATTTAATGCCCCACTTCAATTCTCTCGCTATCAGCCCCTCTCCAGAAGATGCCATTGACCTTATCAGCACCAAGCCYGAGTTTCACAGCTCATTTTTTTTCCATACCATCCTATTGAATAAAGGCAACACGGAAAGGGAGAGAAGGCAAGAGATGGCTTTGCTGATTTTATAGACAGCAGAAACCACCGAGATGTTGAGAGGGACACAGAAATCATCTTGTTGGAGAAGCCCATTGCTTACACCTACCARAACCGAATGTGCAGCAACAGAGACACCACCGCTCTCCTCCCCAGGAGAAAGTTTCCACCTGCCCAAGTGTCCTCTACATCCAGCAGCCTGTCCCCACGCTGCTCTTAGCAGAAATCTCATGGGGAGCAAAACTCCATGCATCTCCGTGGCTTCCTCCGCTGGACCCCGGAGCGGTTCCTCTGCTCGGTGTGATACCTATTGCTCCTCTCCTCTTCATCCGGAGCTACGCAAGCGTTCACAGCACTCTAGTAGCTGTGTAAATGTCAAGCCTCTGCATCTGATCCCTTCTTATTCATCCCTGTTTGATTTCTGCAGTTATAATCTCAAGAACACAAAGTGCCCAGGACCTCTSTGCTCCCTCCCTAGCGCCCAGGGCAGGGGTGTTGGCACCCGTTTGGGTTCTCGGTAGAGCTGTGAAGAAAAATATAGTTTTTTTTTCAGTTTGCTGACCAAGATGAGATCTGTGTAGATAGAAAGCCATTTGTGGCTGGAATAGAACAAATGTCTTTCAGCTGTTACTGAAACAGAAAGTCCCCCAAAGGATGCAGTAAAGTGAGACTTTTTTAAAGCAGAAGTTTATGAAAAATCCAAGATGAAATATCATTTGAAAATAAAACCCCAAATACTTACTTTGAAAATAGGGAAGCAAAACATCCTCATATTCTAACAGCAAACAGATCATTTTTAATGCCTAAAGGTACGTCAGATTTTAGACACATTTATGAATAGTTTTGATTGCTCCAAGAAAGCATTTTTGATGGAAACTTGTTGCCCCCCCCCAAATTTTCAATCGCTTCTCCTCCCTGCACTTGATCTTTATTTATAAATTTCACTTGTCCTTTTTACCGTCTTTCCTCCTTGTTGAGAGCCTGTAAATCCCAGGGACTCCTCTGACTCAGCTGCAGGTTTTCTGCAGCAGAACTCGCTTACTCTGCAGCTTCTTTGCTCATTTTTCACGGCGTGTTGGCGCGGGCTCCGTTTAGCCTCCTTGTTGTGGCTGTGCCGTCACCTCCAGCACCCGTTTAATACTAAACCCGTCAATGTTGAGAYGTGGTGCTCCTGGGGACACCGAAGGGGCTGCTTCCCTGCTCATTAGCACTCTGATATTCAAGCTCAGTTGTCCAGGGAGTAAATTGTTTTTGGCCTGCCTGGTATTTTCTTTGGGCTCATGATTTTTCTTATGGACTGGCGCATCTCAGCCACTCTTGATGGGAGGACAGAGGCTGCAGAGATGCAGCGTTCTTGCAGCTGCAGATATTGCCTGCTGGTGGAGGACAACCTGGTCAGGGATATAGTTGGTGCTCAAGTGTCAGGTCTTCCAGCTTGCCATTGGTTTTGGGTGGTATTCTTAGATTTGGGAAACTTCCCCCAAAAGATGTAAGTAGAGGGACCGGGAGGTTTAGTGGGTCTGAAGGAAGCCAACCAGAGGAGTCCAGCATGAGCAAGCTCAGCAGAGACCTGCACAGGGAGAAGGGGATGCTCCAAAAAGGTCTTGTAAGGATGTACAACGGGCTTGAATAGTCCACGAAAAATGCACAAAAAAACCTTTTTTTTTTTAAAGAAAAGCAGATGCAAGAAAGCTCTAGAAAATAATGCATTGTACTCGTGTCCTGTGTCCCTCAGAGAGGACTTTTTTATTTGTGTCTATTAGGGTAGGTATTATAAGTTAATGAAATATAAATTGATCTTTAAAAGAGCACTTTTCAAGGTTCACTTGCTATCTAATTAGTTTAATTTTAAATTACATCAGTAATAAAGACTTAATTGCCTTCTTATCAATATATTGTATTCTGTATAGAACATGTGACTATTAAATATTCAGTCATTTTCCTATAGTTGGTGTTTTAAGCATACAACTCATATTAAGTGTAAAATACTTATTTGTGCACTTAATTTCAAGTGGTATCTAAAATTTCAATGAACATGCGAGTGTTATAGCAGCTGGTATTTAGTTCCTATCCTGCCTTTGCAGTAAACACAAGGATTTTTCTATATAAGGAAGAATGATTTGAAATAATAGTGTTGGGATGTAAAATTTATTTGTATGATTGCACAAATTCTTGATTCAGAAGATTTGAGGACAAGTCCTAGGGTATAGGAGACACTTTAATAAACATGACAGCTCAGCCTATGGAGCTGCAACCTTTGCYGAACATATGGTGAGGATTACTTGAAGACTATTTTGAAACCATAAAATTCTTGTTTCAGGCTACAAGATATGAAGCAGCAGTTTCTAACAACAGATTTGCTAATATGCTTCAAAACCAGCTGAGCTCTGACATGCTTTCTGTGACCTGGCTTTCAGGAACCACCATTGCTAAGCAGATACGTCAGTGCCCAACTTTCCTTGCTGTCTTTGCTTAGCTTGGAAACCAACTTTTTCTCTTTAGAAACTGCCAGAAAGAATAATTAAACRCAGTACCAGCTCGCTTTCATTAAACAGCTGCAATGGAGAAATTAAATGCAGCAGAAGCCATAATACCCCAGCAGAACTATATGGTAACATAGTTAAATTAATTTTGTACTCTTCACTTCTGGTATAAAAATATATTCTGTGATGTTGTGTTTCTTTCATATATCTATGAAGACACATACGTATGTGTGTATATGTGTGTTAAATGGTTAATGTTTAAATATGGGAGTAGTTTTATCGGATGTTACTGGAGTGCTTTCAATTCTGTCATCACACCATCACTATTTATCTTTAATATATGTTGACTTTTAATTGTGCTGTATATACTCTTAAATGTGACATGGGAAATAATACCATAGCCAGACTAGATTTGTTCCCTGTTTCATAGAGGGGAGATAGCCCTGCATCCTGCTATCATCATCATTTTGAATGATGAGGAAAGAAGGTTCCTATTAAGACACCTCCATAAAACCATCCTGGGCAACACGAGGTCAGGGAGGTGCATGCTCTCCATGTGGTTTTCAGATGCAACTGAACCCATCTAGTAAGAGCTGACCTCATGAAGTCTTCTATGTGGATGAATATGGAAATACTGGAGGTCTCCAGAGAGATCTGCTATTTGGGTCACAGGCAACTTGCAAGACCTCTGAGACCTCCCCATGCCTAAACCAGATCCTGAGCTTGAACTTGCTGCTCCGAGTTGAGCGGGGCCTCTGCTGTTCTGCCACCTGGGTGGAAAGGGAGGTAAAGAGAGCATCACTTGCCAAGGTTGTACCTTAAAAAGACCTTCTAGTCACATGATTTAAGCTGTTTATCATTATATTATGAAATAGCTCATCTGAGATTAATATCTCATGGCTGTCTGACTGTTCCACTTTGTTATGTTTTATTTCTCCAAGATATAGGATCCTCTCTCCTCACTGCCCTGTGTTTTAATAGTTRTTTGCAAAGCTGGTTTTAAAGAAGAGTAACACAAGTGGCTGAGGATTCTACTTGGTGCTGGGTCATATCTCCAGCCCAGAGCAGTTTCTGTGCCAAATAAACTTTCCACCAGCAGAACAATCCCCCTACCTTTGTATTTATGGTGGAAATTGGATCTGACAGGACTTGGGAGTAGTAGATTTTTCTTTATGGTAAAAGCAAGTCTTAGTCTCCCACTATAACTTATCTTAGGGAAAAAAAAGAACAACTCTCTAAAATGGGAATCCAGAATCAGTCCAATATGGATCCCCATATAGTGAAGATGAGATAATTTCATCATTACCATCTCCAGTCGTAACCATCTCCCTGTCCTCAGCGATGCTCTGGGCCTGGGAAGCCAAGCAGGCTACGTCAGAAGGTGACAGCAAGGTGATAGGCGCACATGGCATCACTTGCATGTGCTSATGGCTCCAAAGCAGGTCATGATATTGGCAGATTTCTTCTGTGCAGAGCAAGTTTCATTTCCATGGGAATCTGAGGAGGAACTTTGTGAGTAATAATATTGCATCTCTAAGCGCTAATACAAGGGAACTGCACGAATAGGTGGAGATCCGTTGCAGTCTGTTCTCAATTTCATTTCTGTATGTCTGAGAGTAGGAACTAACTGCTCTTTGCCTCTCCTCCTAGGATTCCTCTATCTGCTGCTCGTGTTCCTGTTTGTGCTGTGGAAGGAGTTGGCAGCCGACCTCCACAAGTACATTCTCCTGGAGAGAAGTGAGAAGTGCCTGGACGATGTGCCCGTCCACGTGTACTACGGCTGGTCCTTCATGTTCGCTGCCGCAGGGGTGCCCTTGGTTCTGCTYGCTGGACTTCTCTTCTATCTTGTTGGCAGAGACATTATGAAGTCCCTGGAGTAAGAGAAAGCCTCTGGCAAAACTGGTGATGCTCCWTGTGATGAAATACACCCAAGCGTTGAGGACTAGGTCTTTTTTTTGTAGCTATAATTGGCAGCATAGGCGCATGACTAAATTCACTGTTGGAAAGAGCCAGGCTGGAGCACTCCACACAGACTCTGATGGAGGGAAACCAGCCCTGAGCTGAAAATCCGGCTGTGGAATCTTTACATTTTGGAGAAATTCTGCCATGTTTATGGGTTTTGTAGCTCCCCCGTCCCCGTGATGGGGCAGAGCAGAGGCCTGGGGTGGGAACGCCGGGATCCAGCCCCAGGCACCAGCTCTTAGGGCTGGTTTCTCTGCAGTCCAAGGCAGAGGCTCCGCTGCAGCAGCCCGGCCACTGCTCYCAGCCACATGCATATTCAGGAGGCCTGGAATTTGATACCCTTCCCAGCATCCTTGTTTCTTGTAAAAGGTAATTGAGTCTGGCTGCGACGATGTACACTCTAATGTCTACTTCTGAAAAGCAATTAAGGATGATTTTTTTTTTCTGCTAGCTCTAATTGACGTCAAAGGACAACCATTTTAATGGCATGTCGGGAAATATCAGAWTTTTTTTTTTCATTAAAAGCCCTGACTCTGAAGATATTAATGTACCTGAGCCTAGCTTTCAATACATGAATAAACCAATTTTTGTGGCCTGAAACTTTACTTTTTATTAAATAGCCTTTCTTTAAGGAGTAATGTCGCTGTGCGCTCCGTCTTTTTTGAGGAGCCAGATTCCTGGCGACACRTAATCCCAAACCTGAGAGGCGGCCGTGCGTGGGGGAAAGGGCACGGGAACAGTAATATTTTTTATTATTTAGTGTGTTATGGTAATACCTATCAGCCAGCTCAGAATGGGACCGTATTGTATTCTATAACATAGAAAAAGAGTTCTACAAAGACAGGCTTTATTTGCCATTCAGATATTCCTGCAATTGCTCAGGTGTGCATTATTTGACAGACTGGAAGACTAACGCATGTTAATTCCATACAAAACTACTTAGGTACAAGGACGTGCAGTAATTTACCACGGATATGTGGAAGTTTGTAAAAATATTTGAGAAATGACGAGATTTGATCTTGTCGTGTTTCGCAGGGTAGTGCTTTGAAGTAGTTTGTTGGGCCCCTGCTTGCTGAAGTGATGTGCATGAATTTTAAATCAAACTTACTAAAAATACATGCTTTGCTCATGAGTGTCATTGTCTGGGCTAAACATACATCTTCTGAGTTTTATGTCATGCTGTTGACTCAGTGTACTTTATTAATAATGTAATGTAAAGCTCTTCTGGGAAACAGTGAAAACTGTCGGTATAGAAAGTTTGTTAAATCTCTTCCTAAAATATTTTTTGAGTCTGGCATTTTTTTTTTCCTTTGGAGCTAGTTCTAATTATTCTTTTGCAAGATTCATGGCATGCACAGAGTGAGAAATTGTCTTTCTCCCAKGTAAAGATTATCTCTTTCATATGGCTTGGTCAGCAGTTCCTAAGTAAAATTCACAGTTCATTAAAATTCACAATTTCCATTAATGGAAATTTTGTTTGAATAGAATTGGCATATACACTTAAAAATCATGGTTTTTTTCCTGGTGAATAGATGATTCACGACACTTACAAATGCACATCTATTTCAATGTTTTATTTGGCAATTTTAAAGTGCTTTTTTGGTGGTATCTCCTTGCTTTATGCCTGTGCCCCAACAGTTCTTCAAGTGATAATTTCTCACTATAAATTGCTTTTGAATAATTTTTGTCATTTAATTATCTATTCACTGTAGAGATGAACACTTATGGTCACAAAGAATAAAAGTATATAATCCAGGAGCAGAAGAGGTCAAGATTTACAGTCACTTGCCTTTCCCTGATCCCATAAAACAATCCAAGCATGCAGAAATGATGATCCCATAAGAGACACTAGGGCAGAAGTATGAGAATGTAGCAAGAAATCCATCAGACATTGATATCCGTGAAGCCAAGGATCCCTGAAGTTGTGAATATGAAAGTGAGTTTTATATTATAGAATGAAATATTTATTAACTTTCTCCATCTGTTCTTTAAAAAATTTAGCTTAATGTCATCAAGGCGTTTATGGGATGCATTTAGCTTGATCACGCATTCATGCCACCAGGAATGAACCCTCCCTGGAGGCTGATCCTCATTCTGGATCAGCTCTAGAGCAAGCGGGAATTTAAAACTCAATCTCTCTTCCCCAAAAATGCAGGACTTTTTGAATGACTCTTGAGCAAAGGAGTTTTAAAAACTTTGCTACTGAATGTACTGTGATAATCTGCATTAATAGGGGTATAGGAAATATAAGATTATAAGGTAGAACAACTAAGCTAATTAGTACCTGTATTAAAATGTAACATTTATAGCCAACACATTAAACAAACACATCATTTTGATGGACTAGAAAAGTCTAGTTTCTTTGGTCAGAAATTTTTACAGTCAAAGGAGCTTAATCAGACAAAATTTTCTATCAAAATTATTGTTTCTGGTGGGGAAATTTTCAAAATAAACTGGTGGACCCAGTGGTATGGTTTGAAATTATGGAAACTACAGTCTCTTCTGTTCAAGGTGAGGGAGTTAGRTGAAGGGCTATGAGAGACTAATGACAAGGACCTAATTCTGATCCGAATTTTGTCACTATAAATCACAAGTAATTCCAGAGACTCCAGTAGATTCTTATCGCTGCTAAACATCTGTAAGTCAGATCAGAACAGGGACTAATGCATTCAAAAATGCATAATTAAAACAGTGATTTCATATCACTCTGATGAATTTTAGTCAAGGATTTCTTCAAGGATGCTTCTCTCACATTAGCATTTGACGTTAGCAAGCGATGAATAATTCCATTTTTTCTTTCCAACATCTGGGACACTTCCTGCTTTATTTGCTACTTACTCAACAGACTGTAGGAAATGTTAATGATCTTGGGTGTCAAAASAGAGGCTGTGGGGCTCACAGTCAGGAGGCAGCCTTACCTAGGAGARGTTGCATGTCTTGAGGTTAAGAGGCTTGATTTTGGTGAAAAAAGGTATCAGTCTAAGAAAGGATGATTAACAGAGGATGGATGAGGCCATTGCCACGTGCTGAGGACACCAGAGTAGCTTCAGGGCAGGTCCCCACTGGAGGTGTCATCACTTGGTTCATGTGGCACTACTGGGCTCTGGGCTCCACAGCTGCAGAACTGCTGGGACGTCCTGGGGAGCCTCTCTGCTCAGACAGCGTCACTGCTGTCAGTGCCAAATCCCACCTGGTTTCACACCAGATTTTCCCCTGGGTTCCTGTGTCACTGCACACACACGTGAAGGCAGCAGCTCCAGGTAGCAGCAGCCTATGGGGGATTTGGAGGGGGTCACTCCGGAATCAAGCCATTCAGCCGCCTTTCCTTCATATCAGCTTCTCRCTCAGAGGCAATGCTGAACGACAAGGGTTTGTCCCCTGGATCAGATCCACTTTTCTCCCCGTAGGCCCGGAAAGTAGCCCCCAAAGACTCTTGGAGACTTGAATATCATGGAAGTGGCTCAACTGCGCTCTCATGACGTCTGCACACGGAAGGTTTTTATCATTCTAGGTAGATTATGTGGTAAAAAGACATGTTCAGTCCAACGTAAGGGCATCTTGGAAGAACCATCATCTGGGACCTGGGCTGGGCAGCAGAGGCGGAAGATCTTGCACAAGAGGAAGGGAATCTTCTCCCATGCTGGTGAGGAGCAGTGACCACGGCACTTCCACCTCGGTGACCACCAGCCCCAACTCGGACTGTCAAACCCCAAGGGACGGGTTGATGCTCCAGCCCTATCTCCAGTCTCCGCATGTCCATGTTCCTCCACCACGGTCCGACCCGTGCATTGCTGAATCAGCGCGTTGGGAGCAGCCGCCGAGCGGGGCCAGAGGAGCAAATGAAAGCRCAAAAATGAGAATGAAGACGGAACTAGAAGGCAGCTCCATGCTTTGGGCGCCGTGCTGTACGTTACTGCAGGATTAAGTCGCATCAGGCAGAGCTCGCTGTGCAAGAGTGCACAGCACCTCCAGCCCCGAATCAATAGGCCGTACATGCTGCGGCACAAAGCGCTCTTATCTAGAGCAGCACTTTGAATTTAGGGAGTTTGTTTAATCCCTGATGCCTGCAGAGCATCACTCCTGTCTTCTGGGTTAATTTATTTATTCTGGTGGTCTATTTTTAGTCTTTTGAGCACTCGAGACTGGAGAAGTAGATTTTATTTTTCCCCACTTATTTGAAAAAAAGCAAGTTGAAAAGTTTGTTTGGAGAAATGTGCTTGTTTTCTGATCTGCTCACCCCAGTTTCCTTTGGGATGAATGGCCACAAATGGCCTCTCCCATTCCTTCTTCATGTAAGTGTCTAAACCAAGGCCGGATACTCACCAGAGCCACTCAGCCTCTTCCTGGGAATTTGCTCTTCTCCTATTCCCGAGCATTGCTTATGCTTAAGGCATATTGCAAATACTGCACTGCATTTCACYGGGCGCAGAAAAGGACACAGGGCTCTTTGCGTTGCATGAACCTGCAATGTTGCTGTTATGGCAGCAGAAACACTTGGTTGAAGCCAAAAAAACCCACTGGTTTAAGCAGCGTGACTACGGAAATATTTGCTGCTAAAAGGAAATAACACTGTGCAAAAACCCTCCTCAGCCACCCCTATGATACAGCAGCAGTGATCATTATGGGCACCATAAGAACCCCTCCTCATTAACCCAAGAGGTGGGTATTAACTGTCTCCTTATGGCAGAGCAGGTTGGAGCTTCCTAAGCTTTAGCAGAGGGCAAAAAGAAATCTCGCCTGACCTTGGCTGGCTAGATTAACGATGGCTTCGTAAAAGCTTGAGAAAATAAAAATACAGCAACATAAAGGGCAACTGTGAAAACCACAGGGTTAATTATATTTTCCCTTTTGATTTTCCAGTATTTCTTTGCATGGCGTACATGCACAGCAAATGATGGGAAGAAGGAGCCACCTGGCAAATGAGGATGCTGCCCGGGGACAGTGYATCCCTGCCCTCGGAAACATTTCAGGAATCACCAAAATACAATCATTTTCCCTTTTTAGGTGTATTTAAAAGTTCTTTCCCATGTTTATAAATCACAGGGTTGAATAAGTTGCTCCCTGAACCATTCAGGAATGGTGTTGATCACTGTGCAAGGCAATGGATGCCCCCAGATCCCGAGCTTTTCTAACTGCTTAAACCTCATCTCTGCAAGTGGAAATAACTGCAGGTGGGTGCTCGGGGCTTGCTTGGACATGCAGGGGGCAGTTTGGGATCTATACCCACAGAAAAGCAGGGAAATTGAACAAATCCCATCAATGAGTGACTGGATTAGCCCCACTGCCTGCTGAGCAGGGAGCCTTAGCTCGGCTGTAGCCCAATGGGTGAAAATCCTGCTGGATTGGGGCAGACAAAGGTGTTGCAGGAGCCAGGACATGCTCTGAACCTAACAAGGAAGATGGGTTTTATCCCCATCCATCAAGTGCTTTTCCCTCCCAGCTTCCGCACTGTGCACATATATGTTATCCTAACACAAACACACACCCACACACCTGCACTTCATGCATTAAATATATATAGAAATCACTGTTTTCCTCTGCAGCCTTCGCCTTGCCGCAAACACTTCAAAGGCTTCAGCGCAGAGACGCCTGCAGCRAGGGCTGGAGCAGCGCGGACCAGGCTGGTCGCAGCGGACAGCGGATGGTTCAGGATCTTAGGGCGTGAAAGAATCTTCATGCTTTTTAAATTAATTTAATTGGAAAAAAATCCAGAGAGAAATAGGTTCAGATTTATTTTTGAAGGCTTTTTCCTTGTTTTAACTTGAAAATCTGAGATTCAACKGGCCTTTAAATAGATGTTTTTAAGTGAGAACATGCTTGGTGCTTGGAGGGGACAGCAGAGCTTTGCTCTTTGCAGCCGTTKCAGCGAGGCAGGACCTTCTGCAGCGAGGACAGGGCCCAGAGCCAAGCTGCACACGGGGGCTGCTCCTGGAGCCAACGCTGCAGGTAAATGCAGACCGTTCCTGGGGGAAGCAGCGAGGCTGGGGGCTCTTTCTGCTGCTCTCCTTGGTTATTTCAGGTTGTTGGGTGCCCTGGGGAGGGCTCTGAGTGACCAAGGGTTGGAGATCCCCGGGATGGAGGATTTGGTCTCATAAAGCTGATTTTTATTATTATTATTGTTTTGAGGTGATAACATGATCCTTTGCAAATTCCACAGCTTGGCAGCAAGGTCTCCCTTGGGGATCATGACCGTCCTGCAAGGCCGGCAGGACGGGACCCCGCACAGCCGAGCAGCCCCCGGAGCCACYGTCTGGAAACTCCCATCCCCGAGGCTGGAAGCGTCTGTCCCATGGACACGGGAGACGAGCAGGTAGGTTGGGTCACATCGGCCTAAAGAGGCTCCTCTTGCTTCCTCCTGAGCCCTCAGTAAGGTATCAATTTAGTCCCAGTTGATGCAGGCAATAAATCCTTACCCAGGAGCTGTCTAGCCCTGGCTTTGCAGCTGCTGGTAAGGAAGGAGCATCCAGCCCGAGCGCTGCCCGGTCCCTTCCCTTTATCCCCTCCCAACATCTCCGTTTGCTCCAGAAAACAACAGCTGCACAGAGCATCCTGCCATGCAGGAGGGATGCGGGAGCCCAGCAGCCACATTCCCACAGGGAAGAGCCGGAGCAGGTCGGGAATGCGGCTTGTGCCTTCCCGGCCTCAGTGCAGCTTGCAGAGAGGCCAAAGGAAAATCACTGCTGTGGTTCAGCGGTGGAAGCCGAAGCGTAATAGTGTAACAAGAGGCTGTAGGAAAAAAGCAGAATAATCTGGATGTTGCTTTCAGACTATTTCTGCACGTATKGATCTCCACATTTGCTTATTCTGATTTCCACGCCCCCCCAGCTCTGGGAATCACATTAGGAGCTGTGTCCTCACCAGAGCTGCAACATTTTGGTTAACAGTAAAGTGAAATTTGAGAGCTTTTTTTTTTTTTTATATACATTACTCTTTTTCCATTCTTTTATTATCAAAACCGTTCACCTGGAAAGATGCAGAGCTCTGACCATCCCCAGTGACCACTTACCTTGAGATTTTTCAGCATCTCTAAGACAGATGTATCAGGAAGTCCTGCTCCCTCCAAATGCCTCCAAGCAAAGGGCTTATGCCAAATACATCACCTCCAAAAAGCCCTTCTGGCTTCAAATCACTCGCTGCCACTCTGGATAAATCAGAAGAAAAGCARCTCCTGAGCATCTCTGCTTAAAAACAGAATCAGTCTCTGCTTAAGAACAGAATAGAAAAACACAGAAAAACACAGAATAAAGAAAACTGAGTAGGACATCTTAGAGCAGATGCAGCACCAACCTTTGCCTGTGAAATAAGCATATTTCATGCTTAGTGCTTTCATGCTTTCTACTGCAGCATGGACAGCTTCAAGTCGAGTARGACACACATTTGGGGTCATCTTTGGAAAAACTGCCCTGTGTTTCAGAAGATTGGCGCTCCACTGAAAGTTGTCGTGGTCTGTGAAATCAGGCTACCCTATCTGGAGTTCACAGGGGATCGGGGGGACTCGTGCTGCCTCATGCTCAACKCAACTACTCAAGTAACTTAAAGAAACTTTTCCCAAAGGATTCAGAACAGGAGCTGTTCAATCAGAGAATGTGATTGGGGCTCTTCTGCATTTCATATCCAACCCTTCAGGCCATGGTGCAGCACGATGGGTGGGTTGGACAGAAGAACCACATCAGTTGGAGGCTACAGGCTCAGCCACCTCCAAATGATTGAAACTCTGATTTATCTGTGACTGCTCAGTCACAACAGCCTATGGAAACCCAAGCTTCTGCCATGAAGTCAGTCCAGGTCTTCCAAGACAGATTGCACTTTCATCTCAATATGGTAAGATCTGAATGCCTGCAGACCGTGTGGGTGACGTTCTATAAAAATGCTCTAAGAAAAGACGCAGGTTTTCATACCTGAAAGACTTGGGTCAAACTTTTAAGGATATTTGCACTAATGCCCAATAATCCAATAATGTCAAGTAATGCTATAAAGGACAAGCATGCAGGAGATACACAWCCTGCTTCTCACAAATCAGGCACACAACTAAAAGTAGAAATTTTACCGGCTTCCTGGCCCTGTTATAAATGGACACGTTCTCTGCAGCCTTGGTGGCACTTTAAATTCTGCTATAGCTCTCTGCACCCTTCTGCTGCATAAAATTCCTCATGCCTGTTACAGCCTCCTTGAAGCCTATATTTCAATTCATTACCAGCAGAGCTGAATGAGCAAGTTGAAGTGAATAATTCATCCAACGAATTTCACCTCTTTTTCAGTACACAATTTCCTTTGATGGATTCATTATTCACAATTATTTCCTGAATAGCTTTGGTAAATAATTCTCTGCCTGGAGATGGATGCTAAGAATTTTGTGGCAATTGTTTAATAGTCAAAATTTAAGCCCTGCTGGGGAAGCGCAGTTGGTTGCATGAGTCACAAGGATGTTTTTTCCCCCCTTCACTCTCCAAGCAGATGAGTGAYGCTGCTCAACTCTGTTTTCTGTGGTGACCATCTCATTTATGTAGGTGACACTTTCTAATTTGTGACCTCCCCAAATTAGCCTCCTTGCAGGCAAAGCCCCCTTCACTCATTACGAGCAGGGTCAGGCTTCAGGCTGGAGGCTAAAATTTCACATTGGCTCAGTGCTAATYTCCTAATTTCCACAATTAATTGTATATGTGGAAACATTTAGACACATTTTCTTATTTTCCTATATTATGATGTGTATAGCATGACTAAATTAAAGATATGTTTTGGATCCAGTGCTCATATATAAAGACATGAATGGGGAGAAAAAGAATTTTAAGTGCTAAATGGAACCTTAGGGAGGAAAAAAGCTGAACTGTGGCACATTTTACATAAACAGCCATGAAGAACATTAAGCAAATGTAAACAAAATCTACTTTAGGAAAATAAACAGATTTTTTGGGTAGAAATGAATGTTTTAGGTACCCAGCCACAAATGTTGTTGACAGAAATCCCATGCACTGAAGTGCTAGGCAGTCAAGGARCAGATGGGATGTGTGTTGGGCTGTGCCGGTGCAATTGGGCTGTGGGACTTTTCCTGCAGGAGCCGGGCACGTGCGAGGGTGACCTAGAGCTTGGCCTGACATTCGCCCTGAGCTGTTAAGTCTTATTGCCAAATATTGCTGTATTATTGCCAAAATTGTAACTTTGACTGTTTAGGAACAGTCTGAAGCCAGCCTACTCTGAAAATGAGCTTGCTCGTGGGTTTGCTGTCCCTAAGCCATGGAGAGGGGTCTCTCTGGCTTCCCACCTCCTTGTAGGGATTTTCTGCTGGGTGTGCTTTTCTGCTGGTAGATGTGTCCCTCTTCTTCTCAGGGCTGATGGGCTCAGCAATTAGTTGCAATTAATAACACAGCAGCTTCATCTTAAAAAAAAAAAAAAAGGCAGGGTTAAYTTGTGCTGATGTGGCTGCTTATCTCAAACGGGTAATGATGGGGAGAAGCCTTTTTGCAGGGAGAGGACCTGCATCCACTCCTGGAACTGAGCATCCCCCTGGCTCCGAGCACTCACCAGCCTTCACTGGTCCAATAAAACACACGGGGCCAACGGCTGCTCTGGCCATGCTTGCACCAGAAAGCAAAAGGGTCTGGGTCTGAGCTGCTTGGCAGTGATGCTGAACAGCCCAGTGTCACCTGCCCAGATCCATCTCAGCCCARCAACAGTTTAGGTATTTTCCTGCTCTGCTGGCCAGTGTGACACACAATACATCCTACCCTTTTTCACCTTGTGGCATTACAAGATGCTCCGTAGCAAGAGCCAGACGAGATAAGGCAGGGAGAACGTGTGGCTTAACAGGAGGCAGGTCGGAAGGGAGTACAATCATGGGAGCAGCCTTCCTGCTTYGGAAAGGTGGGAGCTATTTAACAGTTTTGCTTCTGTGCATCCAGGTCTCCCTAAACACTTCATTCCTCAGTCTTGGGTCTCATCTGGCCGCTCGTCTCCCCGGGAAGTCTCCAGCTCCGAGTCACGCAGCAGCTGGGACGGTGCATGAGAAGCCTCCGCTCCTTTGCCTCCTCCATGGCARTGGAGCCAAGCACCAACCAAAGTTAAGCAGCCTCTACAAGTTAGTTTTTCATCTCAAATAACCAGTCTGAAACTTCAGTAGTTGAGTGGCTGCACAGGCTGCTCAGGGCTCCATGGCTCTCTGCTGGATGGTGGCCCCATGGCCAAGGTCCTGTCCCAGTGGCCCCCTTTGGTCCTGCTGGCTCTGGTAACTCAGATCCTTTTCGGTGGTTTTGATCTCTATGCTCCCGATTTGGAAAAACAAAGCTGGAGATAGCGGATGAGGTCCTCACAACCAAGCCCGTTGACTTCCAAACACAAGCTTGGCTTTTCCCTGTCGAAAGGCACTGTGCCACTCTCCCCTTTACTTTCTGACAGCCCCCATTAACTTGAGTTAATATTACCATAAAGGAAATTAATGCTACCCCCCACGCATGGAAATACCCCCCATCAGAGCAACTTAATCCCACTCGTGTGTTTGTGAGACGCAATTAGAGCACCATAATCCTTCTGGCACCGCTGCCATGACACGAGAGGCAAAGTCTCCTCATCCATTAAAGCTCTTGCAATCTCTCGTTACATATGTAGCTACATATGTGGCCCCATCCTTAGAAAAGGTTAATTAAAACTCGTAATTCTGGCAGGAGCTGCTTGCTGTGGCAGTGGGGAAGGACTTTCTTGCAGGTACAGCAGAGCCCTGGGGCTTTGCTTCAAGAGGAACCTCCTGGGAGAACCCAGGAGCTCGGCCTCCTGTTTTAAACAGGGGATTTGTCAAACCTTGAGCCCTCATCCATCTACCAGATAGCAGAGACCTGAATAACCCCTGCAAGAAGCGCTGTTCCAAAGCCGGGACCCACCTGAGGACCTCCTGGTGTAACCAACACCAACGCAGAGCCCACGCCAGTGTGGGGTCCTTGCGCTCCTGTGTTTAACAGTCCCTGACGCTGCCTAGACAAGATAGATCCTTTTCCTCCTGAGACGCATGAGCTACGGCGGCAGAACCTGGCCTTACCTGCGTGGGGTCGTGGTCCAGCCCCTGCCTTTCCACACGGCAGGGAACCTCTGCGGCCAGTCCTCCCGCGGTGGCCTTGCCCTTCAGCTGGAGCAGGCAGCTCATCTCAGCATCTTTAACGGGCTCACCTATCGACAYACACAAATGAAAATACACAACCAGTGCCGATGGCTAACGAGCACCCTATGCAAACCGCCGAGTGCCTCTTTCCATACATCACCCCGCAAATCACCCCGCTAGGAGGAAGGGATCCTCCCAACCCAAACGCAATCAAGACGCGGATGCTGCTTCAGTGGGAAGGTTTCCACTTCTTTATTGATATGCACAGCGCAAGAAATGAAGGGGGATGTTATAGGAATAAACAAGAGCCTGCTCAGAAATATCTCCACAGGCAGCCGCACGCGGACCCGGGCGCGGATTTAATGTGAAATACCAGAGTCAGAGGAGACCACCAACCTTAAAGCGCCGTTTTTTGCCACATTTCCGTGGCGCCGGTGCCGGAGCTAATGTGCAGTGCACATGATAAGAGGCGGCTGTGTAGTTTGCCATCAGTGCTACCTAAAAGCAAATGAAACTGGCATAAATAATTGTGCTGTAGAAAGCCTTTCTGTTGCACCTTGCCTATCACTGACAATTTACATATCTTAGGAAAACCTTTGTCAGCTTCTGTCATTTCTGTACTATTATGTGCCTTTCTGGATAATTACCAGTTAATGTGAAAAAGCAGATGGAAAAAACCTTGAAATTTCTGATAGAGAATCCTCAAACCTCTCCCCTTATCTGTGCACAGCAGCTTCCTGATTTCAAAAGAAGTTTGAAAACCTTTGTTAAAAATGTCCCTGATTCCCAGTTTGAATGAACCAAATGACATTCAGCTAAAATTATTCAGCTTTTTCCACAATTAAATTCCATTATCGTGAACTGCCAAAGTAGAATGGAAGGTCTCTTAACTAATGTGTCGCTTGTTTGCTTGTATTTTCCGTGTGCTCATTGTATAAAGCTGTGTGAAGTAGACGGAGGATAAACAAAAACTGTAATTTTGCATCAATGAGTGGGGCATTTTTAGACCCTTCATTATGGGAATGCATTGGTGTTGGTGAGTTTTCTTTTTTTTTTTCCCCCCCTTTTTTTTTGTTAAGTCTTTTCTCTGAAAACCCCCACTGAGACTGATTTAATATTTCACCAAACTTAAGGAGCAATGGGTAGTAACTGTTTGGCTTTTAGTCCTCTACATGATTTCTTTATGCAGCCTCCACATACCAGGAGTGCTCAGAGTTGGGWAACTGCTATCACTTTTCCTCTCCCTTTAACGTAGAAGCAGCAATAAGAGTACACAGGAGAAATAATTTCATTTAACACTGTTCACACATGCAGACCATAGGTTTTCTTGGTTGTTTTTTCCTCACTTTCTTGGAGTTGGGTGGAAATGGAAGTTGCCCATTGCAGAGATCACCATGAGATGTGTGGAGGGGAGCAAAGCACCCCTCAAAWGGGGACGAAGGTGACTGGCACCGGGACTAGCAGGGCCATTCTCTGCATGAAATGCCTTTATTGGGCTGGTGGCCTCCAGATGAGTTTCATAAAGACTTTCCTTGGTCCAACGTTGTCAACAACAAGTTCTTCCCTGCTAAAATTGCAAGATTTCCATGATTTTCATGTACTCAACTCTGGTTCTTGGGGTGAGCAAGAGCTTGGGAAGGTGCTGGACAGAGCTGGTTGCACAGGATTTTGCAGAAGAGGGTCCTTAGGGAGCCAGATGTCCTCAAGGGCTCAAAAAAGCCCATGGGGGAAAAACAGAGGACGGGTGCTCAGTTTGGGAGGGGAAAGACCTGGAACCCTGGCAGAAGAAGGCAAGAGCAGTGGAGCAAGTAAGGAGCAATAGGACACAAGGGCAGCTGCTTTGCTGCTCAGGAGTCAGGTCTGACATACAAGAGCAGCGTCACACTAGGAACAAGGAACAATGTGTCCCTAGAGCACAGAGAGTTTCTCATTCATACCAATTTTACCAGAGTGAAACGATTCGCTTGCTATTCTAAAAACACAGAAATGTGTCCTTACATGAGCCCCATTTCTCCTCAGCTGGTGCTTAAACACAGCCTGAAGGCCTTTTAAAAATACTTCCAAAAAATCCTACCTCCATGTAAAGCATCTGAGCCAATCCTCATCTCAAGACCAAATTCCAAATTTCATCTTGCTCCTACTTCTTTGCCCCTCGTAGGAGAAAGAGGATTGCCTCCGTGATGCTGTATGAGCTTGTGGATGGCAACTTAGAAAAAACTCCTCTGCTTGAGATCCTGCAAAGAAGGAAGGTAAGGAAATGTTAGTTAGGAGCATTATAACAAGAGATTAAGTAGTTTGCTATCAAGAGTTATATCAGCGAGCTGGGCAGACAAAGGGGGAACAGTGTATGGCTGCCCTGCTGGGCTCTGTTGATGGTGCCTCTCCTCCTGATTGGCATTTAGAGTCCACGTCTCCCTCGAATGACATTTCAGCTACTGATTGAAATCATTGTCTTTTATGGTGGAGAAAGTTTGTTCTTCAAAGTAAAGAAGATTAAAAAAAATCGCTGCTGCAAACAGTGATGAAAAACAGATGAATAAAAACAGCCCCAAAAGGTTTTATTTCCCTTATTTTCAATTAGCTCTTTAATTTGATTTAAGTCATTCGCACTTGTTGTTTGTTTTACGTCTCTTATTGTCCAGCATTTTATTTCACACATCTAACAGTATTAAATCAGACTATTTTATAGTCTTTGCTTTCTTTTGAAGCCTCTTGAAAGTCTAAAGCAGACTTAAAAAAACAGATATTAAAAGCTAACTTTCATCTCGATGCAGGTTATTTGTAATCAGACCTTACACATCAAGGGCTCATWTCAAATGTGTTTGGAGCTCTGGAATTATTAGAACTGTTAATGCTCCTTATTCAAAATACCGACCAGGCTTTAGTGTTTGGAAACTTGAGCATTACCCTCCACTCCAACAGCAGGTATGGGAGATGTGCTGCTCGTGATTGCTGGCACTTATTGCAAYGGTGCAATAAGTCTGCGTGGAATTTTGTTTGCAAGACACAGTATTCAAGCTGCAAAATTCTACTTTTTCACGGTAAATGGCTAAGGAATGGCATATAAAATAATCTGTTACTAAAAGAACAATATTGCTTCCGCAGCGCAAAGTAACAAACCTTGCAGTGCATTTTTGGAGAACCTTCTCATGCTCCACAGCTGAGTTATCTTCTCACCTAAACTGGAAGTTGTGTATCAGGATTTTTCCAGAAGCGGTTTCATAACCCACTAGGTGAGCATCTCAGTGGCTTCAACTCTCAAACTCTCAGAAGAAAAACACATGAGCAGCCGTGAGTCATGTYGGCAGAGAGCAGATACACCTACTGYGCTTCCTCCTAGYGCCTATTTAAAAAGGAAAAATGTGTCTGTATCACATTATTGACATGTTTACACACATTAAAGTCCATCACTGAACCTTTGGGCCTTCTTCCAAACTTAGGTGCGTTGGCTTCTTTAATGGCACTCCCAARCTGACATTAATCTGAGGGCATAAACCAGGCTTTATCTCCCATTCTCCTTTATGCACTCAGCAAAATAATTCAACCAACCAYCAGAACAGCATGAGAGGTAGATGGGGAAAGAGGCCTATGAATTTAAGCCTGGACTTTCACAGGGATAAGTGTCTCTCTTAAGTTCAATTGTTCCTTGCAAACTACACATTTGGATTTTGCACCTGTAACCAAAAACTTCAGGCATATCCTATATCTGAAACTCGTTTGGCAGACATCAAAATGGAAGTGTGTATTTTGAGGGTTACAGAAAGGAAGATCTAAAAAGAAGTTAACGTAGGAGGGTTAAGCAAAGCTCAGAGCACTCTCTCTGTGGGAGAGGGGAACGTTTCCTTTTATAACTGAGAATTTGCTGAAACAAAGTTTGTCATTTTAATTGGCTCTATGCTCCTATCTGAAGAACCCATGAAGAGATTTACCCTCAATAATTATTGATAATATTGTTTTGACTCTGACTCATAAGAGGAACCTGACCTTTGGGAAGAAGCAGCAGCAAGTCACCAAGCTTAAATAACRTCGGTGACAAGCACAGAAAGTGTTGAGTTACTTTTTCCCCTTTCGGAATTCAAAGGCTTATCAAAAGCGCCTTTATTCACATACAGACTAGAGGTTCCTCTGCCACAGCTGTTTTAAATATAGTCCTAATAGTCATGGAAGATGGCATTAAAATAACAGCTTTAATGAACTTGAGTGGTTTCCTCACTACCATTTTCTGTTAGAACCTTCTGCTTCCCAAGTGTGACTCTCTTTGCCTGCCTTCATCTATAGCTCAAATCAAAATCGCCCTTTACACGTTTCTTCCACTCAGTTAAGTTACTAAGCTTATCTCTGCTAAGATATCGGCAAGTATATCCAATATATATATCCAATATATATATTACCAAACTCCAAGAGTGTTGCAGTGCTGTGGAGGCACTTGCAATGGCAATTAAAACAAGAGCCAAGAAGCCAAGGGCCCAAACATCTCACCACAGCCGTGAAGCCAAGGTCAGTATCTTCAGGAGCGGCCTGAAGAAGACTGCAGAAGCATTGCAGGAGCTCATGCAGGAGTCCYGCTGCTTTTAACCCACTGCAAGCCCAGAGCAGTGGGTTCACCAGCATCTGGGGTCCCTCAAATCACAGTGACCTGACCAACCCAAGCTGGTGGTTAGCATTGCACTGCCTTACCAAACGTGTTTCATTCCTTCAGGGTTCCTTATGATAACAGAGAGTTGTCAGTGTCCTAAGAGAAAAGAAAAAGGTGAGCGTGCTGAAAAGAGAGTAGCTGGTGCAGGGTATGTGCAACAGGACAGAGGTAGATACAGACTGCCCAGCTGCCCCTGCACTGCAGAGACCAGTCATCTTTTAGGGAAAAATTACTTAAGTTTTATTACTCAAATACTGCCTGAGTGACCAAAGCATTTTCACTTGGGAGAGCACTGAACCCATTTGGAATGTATATTTCAGTGATAAAAACCTCTTAACTATTAACCTCTTCTCACCTTTTCTCTCTACCCYTTTGCATGTTAAAAAAAGCGCCTTCTGACACATTGTCAACCAACATGTCTAAGTCATGACGGTTTGCAAAGGCAGAAGCCCTTCAAGGCTATCAATAACACATGGTAGCTGGGAATACAGTGCTTTAAAAATTATGATGCTACCCTTTACCAAATGTGAAAAAAAAGAAGCAAATTTGCATGTAAACACAAATGAAGATTGAATGCACGGTTTCATTAGTCTTCAGCATAAATCGATTCTCTTATTCCTCCCTGGAAATTCTCAGGAGCTGAAAGACAATCGTGTCGAGTGTCTGGCCCAAAGAATTCACGCTGAGTTCCAGGACATTATTACTAAGATTGATTTTTAAAGTACTAAGCAGTGCAGATGGGAAATGCTGAGATTAGCACCTGTAGGAGCAAGACAGACTTCTGGCTTTATCAAAATGCCCTTAATGCTCTTTAAATACTTGAAATTCTTACCGCTAATTATCCATCAAGAAAGTTTAATGCATGGCATAAACAGGCTGTGCTGCCTTGAGAAGCCAAGCTTGAGGACGGGTGGGTGATCTGGAGAAGATGAGGCACCAAGTTTCACTTTGACACAAGCATCAATTTTYAGATGCTTTAGATGCTACTTTACCGCCAACTTTAAACTCCCTCTGGTTACCCGTTTTTCTCCTCTGCTGCTTTTCGGTGAAGGTGGTGGCCCACCTGGAGTGGTGGCCATGGTGGACATTCCTCCTGCAGYGCTCCGTCACCAAGGAGAATCCTTTCAAAGGCAAGAGAGACTTATCGCAAAGGGACCATGCAGCCTTTGATCTCCCCTGAGCAGTGACAAATCAGACAGTTTGCTCTCCTGGATGCCTCCCTAAATAAAACCTCTCTCCGAATGGAAAAATCCTGAATAGATGCAAGGCCCAGGCCTTGTAAGAAACACTTTTCCTCTCTCAGTTGTCACCCTTAAGGGTGTTTTCAAGCAAAGTCAACCGGTATTCTAAGGTGAAGGAAGTGCATTAATAACACATCTATATTGATGARTTTTCAGTCTGCCAGCAAATACTGAATAGTGCAGAGAAAAGGCTTTTAATTCAGGTGGGCAGTTACTTGTCCAACTTCTRCGCTCTCCTTACCCCTCTTTCATACTGCTCCTTTACTGCCCGGTCTCGCTGGGCGAGAACAAGGGCCCAAACACATTTAATGCTGATGCCTGCAGCAGAACCCCTCGGCAGGAGGGCAGATTCTCATGGAGCCAACGGGTAAAAACTGGCTATTTCACCTGGTAGGAAAGAAGTCCTCCCACGCCCACCTCCAGACCCTCTAAATTCTCCCAGATCTTGTAATCTTTTTTTAATTTATTTATTTTTCCCTGTAGTGAGGGCTGTTTTGGAAACTCCACAAGCCATCATGCTGCTGCAAAGGAAGGGGAAATTGTGCAGTGTCACAGTGGGTTCACTGAAGTTAATTCCAGCACAAGCAAAGCATAGACGTTACCTTCTCCCACGACATCTCCAGTCCTTCTGTTTCATTACAGCTCCGTCTATACAAAGGGCCCTGATTAAAAATGTGGCCTGTTGTTTGATGAACCAGGAATCCATACTTCCTGTAATTTTCCCTCCTTCCTCCTCTTTCTCGTGTTTATATGTCATATTCAGTCAAGTCTCTCTYTTATTGAACATCTGTTTGGTACATAGTAAGCTTATTCAAACTCGGCAGGAAAGCACCTTTACTCCAAAATAAATTAAAACAATGTATGTGCCTCTGGCCAATAGATCATTGGATGGGAGGCATGAATGTACATTTGTAGATATTTGATGGGAAGTTTATCATTTAAATGATGAAAATACAGTACTTCAACATATGGATCATTCAGATCTTCTTCGTTTCCTTTCCAGTTGAAGAAGCATTGTGCTTTTAGAGGAATTAGATAAAACTAAGAATTTAAACTGGGCTGCTAGTAAAAGCTACTATCAAAAAGTGAAAATGTAAAAGCAAGATGCAGGGATGCAGTCTGGGTTGGAGAGGTTCATGGAGGTTGACTCTGGATGAAACCAGTTCCATTTGAGGTGGTGCAAACAATGAGCAAAGCAGTGAAATGCCCAAGGAAAGAGAAATAAAATAAGAGTACAAAGAATCCCTCTGCAAGCTGCATTTGTGATCATGGAAAAATGAGCTTTTAACGTTTCATAACCCCTCTGCCGTTTTATTCTCATTATCAAGGTGCGTCCAAGGGATCTCTGYGGTAATCTAGATTGCACCGTGACCACAGCATTAAAGATTTTTACCTTTCACACCCCATCTACGATTATTTCCATAATAAGGGACATTTTCCTCTGTGGACCACAAAGGTCCCAACTCTGGGACCTCCTTGTCTGCCAAGGGTCTTTCTGGCAGGAAAACACCCTGTGGTGACTCCAGAAAGTATTTCCTGATTCCTGTGACAGTTAAACTACCAAACACCTTTAGCACCATTATCAGGGAGTAAAAACCAGTATATTGAAGACAAAACAGTGAGGAGGAAGCAAGGAATTGAAGATTTTGCTTCTCTGTCTCTGATYCCATATTACTAAGGCGCACCTTTAGTGTCTTACAGTAGGAAAGAAATGTGCTGCTCAGTATATCTGACCAATTCATAGCAGGGTCAGCATTGGGAAGGTAAAACAACATTATCTAATACATTTAATCTTCAGAATGTATTTTAAAGGAGACATAACTAAATTTGCCATCCTTAGACTAAGATCTCTGGTCTGAATTTTCTGCTGCACACACTATACAAACGTCAAGGGTAGATTGCATGATACTGCTCAGCAGATATTACTCTCTTCTCAGAATTAGTTCTCAACAATTTATCACAAATAACCTTTAAACTGAGATTTATGAACTACATTTTGCAGTTACATTTAAAACATAAAATATTACCTTCTTTGCATGAACTTGGTCCATTAAAGAAGCAAGTTCACTGCAGAGTATATGTAGTAAGTATAAATATATACTTTTATGTGTAAGTATAAATTAAGTTGCTACCATGGAACAAGAGATAGTGCTACAATAGTTCATAAAATCACATGTTCGGTGTCATGCATAGTAGTGTTAATGATGGAAAAGGGATGAAGGTGGAAAATATATTGTATATGCTGCATTGCATTTCCTGCCTTAAGTAGGTATAATTTCTAAAAGAAAATATAATAAAATATATAGAAAATATGTAAGATTCCTTTTCATTATGCAAGTGCATGAGACCAGTCAYCCCAGTGTGATTTTTCGTCGCTGTGTGCCACTGAGCAGCAGCAAAGCACAGCCTGCCTGGGCCCAGGCTGCTGTTTCACTGACTGCAAAAATAAAATGCCCACCGTGTTTTTGAAGTGAAGCAGGAGTTTTTCCTGGCTAAACACTGCGATTTCAGGCCACATTTCCTTAACGCTTCATCATAAATCTGTGTTTGTCACCCGCGCGCARTTCTGCTGCAGCTGGCACCGTGGAAAGCCGCCGCTCTGGCACGCGGCTGCTGCGTCAGATTTATTGTCTGGTGAATGCAAAAGCTACTAGGAGCCTTTTAAAGAATACCTTGTCTGATAGTCCTCTCAGCGGTAATCACTTGCACGAGAGCAATCACACCTCTGTGGGGCAGATACTTAACAATCTATTATATTGTAATTAAGTTTGGCCATGTTTACACTGCTTGATGATGATGCATAAAGATTAATTTGCCTTTCCATCCCCACTGCAAGAATGTACTGCATAGCACCCCATTAAAAATGGAAATGGCAATAAAGTCTCCAATTATTTTATATTGCCTTAAGTCTATCAGAATTCACCCTTTTATGCACCATTACTTTAATTTATTGGTTTATCATCTATCGATGTAGAAGYAATTATGACAAGCCATTCTATATATATTTTTAAACACGATAGCATCTTCCATCGAAAAATAAGCCATGGTATCACTTTACTTACTTCATTATATGTCACTTCATGGAGGTCGATGAAAGCTAAGAACTGCTTTTCACCACAGAGAAAAAGGAATTGCAGAGAAGCAACTTAAATTGAGTTCTTCTGACTGTCAACGGAGCTTAAAATTGAACAAGCTCAAGCTCTTCAGTGACCCATGATGACATGAAGCACAATTAGGTCAAAGATAGAAACATAAATTGCAGGTTGATCTTTTTTACTTTGATTTTTGGATGAATATTGATTAGAAATCTGAATATTAATTAAAGATTCAGCAGGACACTGAAATCAGTACGTACCTTCTGAATGCATTAATCTCCTCATTTGTTTCAGCRGGGTTACTGGCTGGAAGTTGTGCTTGGGTCACTTGCTAAACCAAGTGCCATGGCAAGACGAGAGCTCTTGAGCGGTGGCATTTGCATCTGCCCCCAGGAGCTCACAGAGAAAGTGGTTTTTCAAATGAGCCTTTGGAACAAAAATAACAATTCACTTTGATATGAACTTTGCACAAAGAAAAATCTTACTTATGTCCATTTGCTTTGTATAGGGTCACAGTCCAGAGGAGCTAGGGCTCTGCTCCTCTCTGTGCCGTATGCACCAGCAAAACTTTTTGCAGAGGCTTCTGGGCTGCATTTTCACAGACCGTCACCTTGGAAAGACACCGGAAAATTGCTCATGTCCAGGATGTGATGAGTCAAAAAACCTATCATCTGCTGAGGAATGTTTCTGTGCTCCTTGTTGACCCACAAAGGGCTGAGTAGGTCCACTGCTCTGAAAGTGCAGGCGTCGTGATTAGCACTTTTGAAGAGCTCTTAGCACTAATCCACACACTTCAGGAATAACTGCCAGCAGTGGGAGTATTCTCAGAAGTCATTTACCAACATGTGCTTCTTGTCAAAGAGCCAAATCTCTTCCTTTCTGCCCATAGGCYTTCAAGGGCCTTGAGGTCTTTGTATAAAATACACTCGTTCAGAAATTTCAGGAGGTTCTAGCAGGGCTTCGCTTAGGAACCTGAAATCCAAAGTAAAACTGAGCCTGGACCTTCTCCCCTTGCCATCTGGGGTGGCATTTGCCACCAAACATCCAAACTGGAGCTTCCTCCAGCAGCGTGCTGTCTTTTGGATTCTTACGCAGAGGCCCCAGGTGCATATATATGACTATTTTAGATTGCTAAATTGGGTGAGCCGTGTGTCTTGGGGGACCATAGCTTGTCAAAGCCTGAAGATTTCAGGGCCAGAAGCCCTTGATCTCCCGAAATACCTTGGGGTAAAGGGTGCCACCGGGTTCAGTGCTTTGGTGCTGTATAATGAAGTAAAAATGATGAACTTCACCAGCAGCTGTGTTCACTATGGCTGTGTTCAAATCACTGGAGGTTTAAACCCTCTGTATTTGACAGAAAGGACAAAATCCTTGGAGGAAAGAGCACTAATGGCCTGGATATTCCGATTTTTAACTGGTCTTTTCACCTCCTGCTCTCATCTCCCATGTGTGTAGCACTTGTGATTCCTACCACTGTGATTTCATACACACTCTTCACCGGGCCAGCTTGAAGAAATGATTTGGAAATTGTCATCTCGTAACCCTCCAGTCCCTCTCCCGTAAAGCTGACATTTACCCCACGCTGCTTCACGTGGTTTCTGAACGAGAGAGCTTGCCAGCTTCATCCCACTTCTAACAAATCTGATTAACAATTGTGCACGGTGGCGTAACTGTGATTGGCAAAGTGTCGAAGAAAGGAGAAAACCACACATTGCACAAGAGAGGCTGACTGCGAAGCAACGTTGACACCACACACCCAAACTTCATTACCCAGCTACTATCATGCCTCACGGGCCAGTCCAAGCTCCAGACCTCCTTTTACTGCAGCTTGGGAATCCGATTGCTTGTATCGGAGTCCGATGAAGCCTTGTAAAGCCGTGTGGGTGGCTTGCAGGCATGTGCTCTCCTGAAGGGGAAACGTGGTTCTGAGGAGCCCATCTTCGTTGTGCTGGTGGAGCAAAGCAAATGATCACCGTAACTGCACTATTGCTCAGGTCTTCTCCCATTCCTCACTTTTTGCCTTGTGCTTATATGCACAATAATCCATCGTGGAAAGGCAAGGGAAGGCTTAACACATGGTCCACCTTCAAGGCTGAAGCGAGACTGCAAATGGCTCAGGAGGCAGCTGGGCAGAGGAAGGCTGCAGTAGCCACCTGCACATCAGCATTTGGACCTGTGTCCGGCTGGAGAGTGCAAAAAAATGCAGTGATTTTGCCAGGATTTTGTACATGGCAAAACCTGCCTGCCAGCCATGYGGACTACCAAAGCCAGAGGAGAGCCGGCATCACGGCGCGCCAAGGAGTGTGGAGAAGGTGCCATGGCCTTTGATGGGCGATCTGGGAAGTGTCCTCTTCTGGACAAGCCCTCGAGGAAGCCGACAAGGGCTGAAAGCAGCCGTCAGGCCTGGATGTCRTGTAGGAGAAACGGAGAAAGAGGAATGTCTGTAGCTCAAGGAAGACATTAATAGGAAGGTGTCCAGAGTACAGCAGCAACACCTATCTAGGCTTCAACCTCTATTATTTACCGGTATGAAAAAGGGAATTGAAGTCAAGGTAAGTGTTTCTATGGGATTTCGGGTATATTATTTATACATCCTGGTATAAAACACAGGACTTTCCATCCTTCAGCTCATGAATGGAGGAAGACTGGGGACAGGCTACACCCTACAGCCTCTGATGGGCTCTGGGTGATACCAAGCACTTCTCGGCGTGCTCTGCGCTCTCCAGCTTACCCCCACGGCATCCCCGGAGGACACACTTGTCTCTCTGCCCACCACGCTCTGCAGACTGGTTGCCAGCACCATGGCACAGCCTGGCTCGGCTCCCCGGGACGCTGCCAACATTGCAACGGGGGCTACATTACACACGGTGCCATTCCCACAGCCTCCTCTTGGGGTCTGGACAGGGCTTTGGGATCGTGTCAGAGCAGGTCTTGTGATTTAGCAAAAAAACATCCTAACAAACAGCTCCCACTTTCACACATGTTAGCACCTRTGCTCTATGGGGTAATATGCAGCAGCACGGGGGCAATAAGCTCTTTGATCCTTTCTCAAAGCTTTCACAGGCTAATGCTGCCAGGGCAAAGGCATCTGCAGGGATTTTCACCAGGGACACCATGCACACCCCTGCGTGGGGGCATCCAGCAGCACCCCTAGATCTACAAGCCCCAAAACCCATCCCTTGCTTGTCCAGGAGGTGACTTTTTCCCKTCAAGCTGTCCTAAAGAGAACTCACACGGGCCCTTCGAGTCGGCTGCCCACTCAGGTGCAGGTCTCCACCGCTGTCAGAAGCCTTCAGACAAACACAGCTGGGCTCTGCAGGGCATCTCTCTGCTCTTACCCCGTGTGCGGCCAGGGTGGCAGATGGGGTAGCACATTCTCGGGTCAGCAATCAAAACCAGACCTGTCATTCCACAATGAGAAAGGAAATGGAGAAAATACAAGATGCCATCCACGGTATGCACTGCCGGGTAGTAAATCCAGGGTGAAAGGGTAAATCTCCAAGAAGTTACAGAAACCCAGATAGATAACCTGGTTAGATGCGTTTATTGTGTTGCACTACAAGGTTTTTCCTCTTATCTCTATTTTTATAGATCCGTGCAGTTGCARCAGTCCTTGGATAGGGCATATATTTGAAAATATAATAAATTTCACCTCCTGTTTATTTCAGATTCATTGGCACTCTCTGTCTTTACTATCTCCTGCTATTTTATGCCTCAGTACTTGAAGAAAAAAAATGTTTTGTTTGCACTAGATCTAATATGAAAACTCTCTTTGACATTTAAACTTTAGTATCAGTTTGCCTACAGTGTTAATATCACTGAAACTACTTACATGGATTAAATTGCCTACAGTATATAACGCCAAAATAGGAACATAGCACATTTGCTGATTTAACCTCTTGAAAGAATTATTACCATTAAAATATTAAGGTCACCTTGACAAATGCAATAAATCAGCTCTATGTCAAACATGGAGCATTTCAAGCTCTGTGACTGGAGTAGCCCCTTGGGACAATACCGGCGTGATTCATCGTGGAGACCTGGGTCTGGGGACAACCGTGGGCTCCCTGCTCCTCCGGGTGCTCTTTTGGGTGCTCAGAGCCCAGGTGGGTGGAAGGGACCGGCCGTGGTGGCCCCGTGGGCTCCCAGGGTACCCACAAAGCACCAAGGACACTCGCAGACTCACGTCGTAATTCAGTTTTTCAGCTGAAAAATAGCCAGAGCTTTTAAAGGAATCCAAGAGCTCAGACTTGGGGTCATGCATTAGAATAAAAGCCTAAAAGAAGAGCTCCATCCTTTTTAAACCTGTTATCCAAGTTAGTGAAATGTTTTACCCCACTGCCCCTCTCCTTTAGGTTAGTTAGTTCTTTGAAGATTCAGTCTGTAAATACAACCAGCTGTAAAAACCAATCGGAGTTCCCCATTTTTCCTCCCTCGGTGCCTCCATATCATATTTTCTTGGCTTGCAAGTTTACTAAAAAAAAAATCCTCCAAGGATAGCTCTGCAAACTCACCCTGACACCTGAAAGAAAGTGCCTCTGTGTTCTCCCCCGCTCAGACATCATCGCCAAGAAGAAATAATCTGCAGCTACAACTTGGTTAAAATTCTGCTGCTGCTGCACAAACCCTCCCTGCCCTGTTCCCCCAGCTCTGAAGGACCCGCAAGAGGAAAGAGCAGCAAAACCTCATTTTTGTCATTAAAGTCGGATGATGTAGCTCAGTATGCCCTCAGGAGGCAGAACTGATGAGTAAGAAGATGCCATTTTCATGCAGTCACTTTTCTGCTCAGAACAGCCTATTCATGCCATGGGTYCAGTTCTCTAAAAATCCTTATTGAGGTCAACACAATTTACTGATAATTGAAGGCGGTAGAAAGTTTTGGTTCAGTGAGAACTGGCAAATCAAACCTATCAGACAATTCTTAAAAAAAGACTAAAAAAAAAAAAATCACCCTTTATTACGCTTTCATCTTAAATATTAGGATTCAGCAAATTTTCCTGAGAACCGCCACCGTGTAAAACTTTAATCTTACAAGTATGGACCATGATTGTAATTGCAAAAAAGCAACATCTTTCTGCTGCACATTCCCTGCCTCTGGACATCAGCATTTACTAGGACATTATATAGGTGAAATGAATTTACACTTGGCTATAATTCATATTTTTGCTCATTTCCAGGGGATTATTTTTAAGTGCCAAGTGTACCACCCAAAGCTATAGATGCCCATCATTATTTAGAGTCTAAGATGATGTGACTAATGCTCATCAATTTTTAAGACTGACTAGTATGCTTAAAGATATGATCACTTTTTTTTTTTTTTTCATTCCACACCAGCAATTAAATGTGATAATTGATCAATGCCTCATCTATAGGAACTTGTCCATACAGATTGGTGGAAGGAGTCTTCAAGGGCTTTCTAGGCCAATGATCAGCACTTAYTGAACCAGCTCTGCAGGCACATCATTTTCTGAAGACTTAAACAAAAAATAGCTGAGAGAATTTTAAAAGAGAAGCCGTAGAGATTAAATACACATTTTTCCCTTGTGCTTGTTGGCAGTTTCATTATGCATTCAGCAGAGCGCAGCAGTCCACGGTGCCTTCCATCGCGGCGTTCCCACTCCGCTTGACAGGTGATCCCTTTCTTCCTCCTCCTGCTGATAAAGTCTGTAATGGGGGCAATTAAACCAACAGTGCTTATTAAGGACAGGCACTCCTGTTACTAGGTATTGCCAAGACACCTTATGACTGCAGCTGCTGAAGAGAGATGCTGGAGGCTCTTCCCATACATCCCTTTCATTCTGTGCTGTAATTGCTGGAGGGGATCCCCTCCATTATTGCCGGTAAAATATTCTTTAAAAACTTACTTTTTGGGGGRTCTGAGGATGAACAAGCCCTTCATGGATTCCTCGGGAGCCCCTTGCTCTCCCTGGCATCTCTCATTTGGTCAGTTTAGATCCAAAACATCACGGCAGGCTCTCTATGAACACAAACTAGGAGCCAGTCCCTGTGGCAGCTGCTCACAGACTAGACAGGAAGAAAAAACAGGAAAAAGAAAAAAAAAAAAAAAAAGAAGAAAAAGAATGAGAAATGAAATAAATGAAATCACAGTGAATTGGTGTGATTTTCCTTAAATGTCTTTCAAATGAAGATGAGTTTCTTTCTTGGGCTATAAAGACACATATTAACACCYGACTTAGTGGCTTGAAAATATTCTTCAATTTACTTGATCTAAAAGTTCATCTAAATTAACGTGAGGTACTTTCTTTAGGTACCTAACCCATTTTCTGCCTCTTCCAAGAGCGTCTGYGTTTCAGAAGTGCTGAGCAGGTCCAGTTCCCTTTGCCTGTGAGCAGGAATGCTGACTGCACCCACAAAACCTGGGCAATGCTGCTGTGCTCATCCCTCCAGTTTTCTTATCTATAAACTGCTAGAATTCCTTCAGCAAGGATTGCCCAGGGAATACTCTACATCTTAAAGAAAATCTAACTAATGGCAAGAGTTAGAATAAATCCGAAGTTTTAACAGATGCTTTGGGACATAAATGGAAAACTCTGATTGAGCCCGTTGCATATCTGGACTTTTAGCTGTTGTAGCCATTAGGATTTAACAGTTGGCTAACACATTTGATAATCAAGTGTGTTAATATTTTGCAAGAGCGACTGACAAGCAGATTGTTGTCAAATCAGGAATCCATCAGGCTGAGAATATTGAAGTCGACAGAGCCTGATAATTTACAACTTTCTCCCTCAGTTTCTCATAATTTACGTTCCAACCACTGAAGGGAAACCTAGAGCCAAAGAAAATTGATGGAATCGTCATCCAGCTTTGACACTCCTGAAACTTCAGTTTGCTCTTCTGTACATATGTTGCGAAGAGGAATGATCARTGTGAAGTTGTAAACTCATCCTTTACAGGAACCCTGCTGAAATCAGAGCAGCTGGACCGAGACTGCCCATTGCCTTGCCTCACTGAGGCTTTGTGGTGTGCTTCAAATGCTTCCATTTAACACTATTCTCTTTAACCCAGGGACCTAATGATACTGCAGTTACTGAATCCAGGTTGCTTCTACTGCTATGATCTGATTTTTAAAGGCCTTATGTACATACTGCTTCCAGAGCCAATGAACCCAAATTCTCTGCTATTCTCCCAATTTATCTGAGCTGTGGGCTAAACACCCATGTGAAAATACGAAGTGAAATTTGGTGTTGACGCTAGGATCCCACTTGGTCAATTCAACTCGCTCTGCTCAAGATCAACTTAGCTCCTTGCAGAGAAGACCAGACAGCACTGAAGCTAAAAAGAGAAGACTTATAAACTCATGTGCAGGTGCAGAAGTACACTCATAACCCATAAGAAAAATACTACTGAATATGTCTTCCTAAGGAAGACAAGAAAAAGGCAAGAAAAAAAGGGAATCATTTGCTTCAACTGTAAAATAAAGACCTAGGAGTAATAGCTGTTTGAGCCCTTATTTTGCCTCAGTTCAGCAAAGTATTTTAGTACATGCACAGCTTCCCACTTACGTAAATATATTGATTTTAGGAGGACCACATGCATGTTTAAATAACCTCAGACTAAAGTGCCCAGCTGAACTGAAGCTTTAATATGTTCTTCAGCTTCATGTTACGTGGCGCTTGTGTCACGTTTTGCTGTATCTGCACCTGTTACATATAACTAAATGAAGCCATTGAAACCTACTGAGTGTTTACAGGTTTGCCTTATATTGGGTGTCCTCCACCCTGCAAATAGCACTCACTAAAATAGCTCTGGTGCATTTTTGTGGTGAAATTACCATTTATTTCTTGGGACTCTTCAATCCGGATAAAGATGATATTGGATAGAAAGGTTGCCCATTTCTGTCATTAACTCATTAAATGGAAGAGGAGAAGAGTTCATACTATCCAAACACCCACATAAATGAGCAGAAATAATAAAGTAACAAAACATTTCTACAGAAAGCTAAAATCACTCCCAGTCTGACATTACAGCCCAGCATAAAATTCGCACAATATATTATGAAAACAAAGGGAGGAGTTTGGAAATAATGTGAAAACACTTGGAAATAATAGATGCTTAACCCTTATTTCTTTGAGCAATTTCCATTTTACCATCACGAATTATACGAGCAGCTAAACTGAATTCTGCTGAACTCAAGCTTCTGAAGCTGCCTATCTAACATATATTTGTAATAAATACTACCCAGCATTTTTGCAGTACTTTAAAGGAATAAAATGTATTTTTGATTTTTTGAGAGCAATTGAGGTGAGCCTTCTTCAGAAATGTTGTAAGCCTCAAATCAAATACTGCCGTTCTAAGAAATCCATTAACCATTCACATCTAAAACTCATCCGTCACCGCTCTGCCCTGTAATGCACATTGTTGTCAATTTTTGTGTTATTTACCCCCTGCTAATAGCTGGGCTCAGTTCCAAGAAACTTARGACAATTGAGGAGAGATGCAGATCTAACATTTTTCAAGTTGACAGCCAAGAGTTCCAAGCATTTAATTCCTGAGACATAAGATTCTCCAAATCCTGCTTTTGTGATTCACTCAGGAAAACACATCAGAGCCAAAGTGATTCTCTGCAAGCCTAACTAAAAATGTTATTGTTTGATTCAAATTTGTATCTTTCTTGGCAAATTAGTAGAGATTGATCCTGGCTGCCACTGGTATTTTAATACGAAGCTGAGAACCCAACAGTTCTTGATAAATTAGTATCTCTGTTGTAACTGTAGGCATTCTGTCCTCTGCAGTATATCTTAGGTAAAGGTTCATTTAATTTATCCCTTGTTAAAATTTAAACAGCTATGGCAAATTCCACCAGACTTGGCATGTATGACATGACTAATGACTCTGCTAAACTTTGAGTCAAGAGCTTGAATTCTGAAATGTATCATCCTTATGTATTCGCCCCTGAGCGGCAGCTCATGGTAAGAAGAAAAAAAATCATTCCATTTACTCACGTTTGGAATTTAAGCAGCTAAACACAACTCTAAAAGGTTTACGGTATTTATGTGTGATTTTTGATAAGTGATTCRTGCTCAGAAAGCACAAAGGGTCAAGGAGACAAGCAGCAGTGGAAATCTTCCGCCTCCCTTGGGAAAGACAAGGCTATCATAGCAGTCTCATGGTGTTTGCCCAGATATACTTGCAGTTGCAGTGCAAATCGTGCACTTTGGGGTCCACCTTGCACTGGTTCACATCCTCCTGGAGGCTTCACAAAACCCTCCCGGCTCGGATGTGCCTCCATCTCTCTCTCCTTCTCCCCATTAGTGCTTGGTCCATCCGTATTTCACTCAATCCTCACCTCCTGGTACCTCAATTCCTGGGGGGCTCATCCATGCAGATGAAGTTCACTACATGCTTCAGCTCCCAGTCGTGCTCCTCAGCTCCAGCTGTATTGTATTCTCTGSTTTTATTTTTATCTGATTTTTGTTTTTTGCTTGTTTCTCCTGTACATGTTGAACCACCCGCTCTGGTTCAATATGTTTTAAGCACAATTATTCAGCTTTCTTCCCAAGCCTGAACAGATATACATGTACCTAATCACAATGGAAACCACCACCACAGACTSTTTTGATCCTTATGCAATACTGACTTTATATTCACTTGCAAATCTCTCCACATCAAATCCTTAAGGCTATATTTAAGTCACTTATTTTCCTGCAAGATATTGCTAGTATGTGGCCTTTCCTGTTTATCTGCACTGCAAAGTATTAGCATTTTCTGTCTTCCGATGACCATAGGGACCTTCACAGGACACTCATTGGGATCTTCTGCTCACAGTAGGTCCAGCTAGAGCAGATTGCTCAGGAACTCATCCAGAAAAGCTATTAACATTGCCACCTTACCCATCTCAGTGTCAGGGCACCCAACAATGGCCTCTGTTCATTCCAAACTCCCAAGTTCCATCTGTTAAATTTTCATAAAGCAATTTCACACGTTCCTCCAAACTGCCCTATGTAAATGGGAAGAGCTACTGACTCCTTTTAATCCTTCTGTAGTTTTTGTCCCCTTTCTTGGAACACCTACAGAAATTTTTGGCACTGGCTAGATTCATGATGTGCAGTTTCTCAGCATTCTCTTGTAGTATTCCAATGGCTTCCGTGTATTTTATCTCATATCTAAGTTTTCTTTCATGCATCAATAACACAGACCTGTCCCAGGCCATGGCTAGTGCCTCAAGGTGCTGCAACAATTAAAAATAGTAAATAAATACATTAATTTCACAAGCGAATCAGCCTCTGCTAACAAAGGTATAAATCTCAATCCCGTGTTTTTTTGGATACCAAAATCCTGTTTATAGGATACTCATACCAGCAGTTGGAGACCTGCATTAGCATTTTCCTTATTTCAATATCACAAGCTGCATTAATTTTACATGCTTTACTCGTTGTACAACGCTAGTGTCTAGGGAGATGGGGCAGGTTTTCCCCGTGTTTACACAGGTCCACGCTTGCCTGAAACATCTGTGCGTTGCTGTTGTGTTTGCAAACAAAGAGCTATCGTGTCTCCTAGAGGAGCATCAAACCGCCTTCCATCCCTTCCACGCAGCAGAACTGCAAGTCAGGAGTGCCACGGAGAACCCAACACCTCCACCTCTTATTATTGCTCTTGATCTCGTCAGGGCCAACGGTGCTCGAACGTCGCTGGGTACGTGGTCAGAGATTTGTCTGACATTAATTGGTAGTCTTAGTCTCTTTTTAATGGGCCAAGACTGCTATCCAAAAATCCACTGGAATAATGAGCACAGACTGTTACTTCCAGAGGGAACATGGATAAAGCGTATACAACATAAAAAGCAGTTGTTTCTCGCTGTTTCTAAATACCACTTTTAAGTGTAAGTTGAGATATGTGTTTGCAGCACACCAGGGCTTGCAATTTGGCCTCTTCGGCAGGTTTAGAGGATGAATACGGATTTTCAAACTATGGTCGTTAGCACGAGGCACCTTTTGCCAGGATTACAGCCACTTTTAATATTGTAACCAGGGGCTGACCTAGCTCATTTTAAGGACTTTACCTTTACTTTTTACTTAAAAAAATAAAAAGCTAGTGTTAGTTCTCTAGTTGTAAATGAAACAAATAAATCACAGTTTCTCCATTTGGCTTCTACAGCTCAAAAATCTTGACTTCACAGGGATTCAACCCTCATTTCCAGCAATATTGATAAAATATTCGAATATTCATCTAGGGTTTCTTCTAGCTTTGGCAAAACATTCAGTGGGGAGCAATAGCCAAGAGTTGTTCTTAAAAAAATGAAACTCAACTTGCCTTTGAACAGAGGGTCTATTAGACCGAGGAGGGCTCAGGCATGTTTTGCATTGACCCGCGCTCGCCTTGCCAGCAGGGATGCAGAGCACAACCGCAGCAGCCGCCGGCGCTACAAGGTGGGAACATCCAGCCGTGTCCAGCAACCGCGGGGCTTGCTTCCTTCCAAGCAGCGGGGCCAAAGCAGCTGCGAAGAAAGGGAAGGCTGTGGGAGAGGACAGGCAGCGGAGCTGCTGGGCAGAGCAGGGAGAACCCCTTTCAGCAAGGGTAGTGTCAAAGAGGACCCTACTTGACTGCTAGGTCAATTCCGATGAATAGCGATTTCCAAAATTAATTCATAAATAATTAGGTATTTCATGTGTTTTTTTTTTAATAATGCGTCATAGATAGTCACATAGTCACATAGTCATAGATTCCAAATAATATATGAAGCATACAAAATAATATATTTTGAAGGCTTATACAAATTACAATTTTATAAATGAAATGTTTTGAAGCCTGAAAACAAAGTAAAATACTTGGGCTTGAAACAAATGCTCCATTTGCTTCAGAGGGAAATGAATCCTTTGGTCTGGGGGAGAAATAAAATCGAGATAAATACATTAAAGCACAGAATGGTCCGGTGTGTCTGTCTATGAGAAGCTTCCTCTTATTGCTGGTGTTTGTAGAAGACCCTGCTTTCATCACCTGCCGATACTGCTCCCTTGCTAACTGCACAGCTCGGTAACGGTTGTACAAAGATTAATATTTTGTTGAAACCTCGCCAGCTGGATGCATAGCCCATCTCTGAGACTTCCATCCTTTGATGGACAACAAATATTTTCATTTAAATAAAACCTTAAATAATAAATATTTTTGGTTAAATAAAACCTTAAGCTATTTTTGAATAACTCTTTTCAACAGTAACTCTACTGTACAGTAAGAGAACTCCCAAAACTAATGGGMTCCTTTTTTCTAACTTCACTATTTGATGGATGCTCTGTAAGTCCAAGATAAAGTACATTTAGGCCAAAAGGTTTGAAAGGTGATCTCTAATCTTACCGTAGCTCTCCATCATCAGTTAATAAATATACTTGGCAAGGTATTCAGGATCGGTTGGGCTGTTCCTTTCCAGATAACTGCTTTTATGATCCAGCTCCTAGTAAAATTATAAGGGCATTTGGCACTACCTTGCTGCAAATTTTGTGCAKAAAGTAGGACAGCAGAGGATCAGAGCTTCAACTGCTGCAAGTCAGCATCATTCTGTTCAAAGGCAGTGTTCAGAATCTGTTCCTGGCTATTTATCAAATAAATTCTTGATTTCCTTAAGAAATGCCAGGACTTCAGAACTTTGGAATAAAAATAAATCTGGATTCTACTGAAAGGCAGCAATTGTCAAAATGATTCTTRAAACTGTGTTGTAAGGTGCAAAGATATTCAGGCATTATCACCAGTTATGCGGTGGTTTACTTCATACTGTAGAAAAGCTACCCAGTCAATACTAATATCTTGGTTTAATCAAGTACGCTGTTGAAAACAGTACTGTTGGTCAGCTGTGGCTATACTGGAATAATTCAACAAGATAAGAGTTGTGCTATTTTGTGCTATTATAGGTGTACACTTCCTCCTTAATGCACACTGTTATACGTCATAGAAATATCACTAACTATGAAGCTCAAAGATGAATGATGGAAATATATATATGTATGTGTGTGTGTGCGCATGTGTTCCCCCCTACCCCAATAWGGGGCAATTCAGAAGGGCAGGTCCAGGAAGGCCAGGAATACATGAACAGGCCTTGAACAGAAATACATGAGAAAAGAATCAGGTTGTGGGCATTATGATTGCACATGGCCACCTGGAAGAGCAATGAGAACTCAWCCTAACAGAAGAGATAACCTAAGTGAAGGAGTTCCTGATTTACTTGTGTATATATTAAGCTAAAGGAATAAGAATACATAACTGACTACTTACACGTTATGTTGACATGTGTCACACAGCAGTTTCTCTCTGGGATAACCTGGTTGAAGGTTCAACAGCTTCGCTCTTAAACACGAGCTGAGAATCTGGTCCACAACATCTGTGTTTTAGATTGATTTATGTCTTTATATCCTGGCTATTCAACCTATTTGGGTTTTGTTGTAGTATCTTTCTGCAGGATGAAACAACTGCAGTGAACTGCAGTGCAGAAAAATAAATTCAAAATTCACATTAGTATATATTGCTTTTATATCTATATGTATATATAAATACATACATAAACACAGAAATGCAAGGCAGACATAGAGTGTAAGTGCATGTTTGTGCGTAGCAGAGACAAAAGACACTTGCAAAATACGTGTAGAGTTCAATGCTCTCTGCACAAAAAAGAAATTTCCTGAAACAACACATCTGAAATACCCTTACAGATGTTTCCCTGCTTTACCAAAAAAAGTCCCCTGAGCTAAAATGAAAATTGATTTTGAAAAAAGCTGAAGGATATGAGTGGATCATCATAATTGGATCAACATGCTCCAAAAGCTTCAGGCTACTTCGACTTCATTTCGTAGCTGACAGCTTTCTTTTGGAATTCTTCAAACCAAACACAAATGGTTTGATTGCAATATGTGAAACATTTGACCATCATATCCTTGACAGTCTGTCCGCTGCAGGGGAGATTTGATAACTGTTGTCAAATTCATAACAGCCATTCTAATCCAAAGAACCAACAAAAAACACAGGAGCCGCTTCAACAAAACYGGGACTATATTAATGTAAAATGACAACATTCACAGGGAAAAAATAATAATAAAAAAAAAAGCCTGTGTTGGGTCTTTTGCAAACAATGTTGTCTTGCAAGCATAAAAACAAACCTTACTAGTCTGTATTCAGTAAACACAAATTACAGAGGGATGTTAAAAATATGATTGGCTTTCCAATCAACACTTAGGTGACAAATTAAAACAACAGCAACAGCAAGTCTATGTGCTAATTGATCGGCATTATCACCTGGGTATTGTATTTTTTRTCCAAATATTAAGTCCACCCTTAACCGAACGAGAAGTAGGGGGGCAGAAATATTCTCTTTGCCTTGCCCTGTTGTGGTAGGACTGTCTTCACTCCCCAGGGGAGAGAAAAAGGATAAAAATTTTATTTCTACAACCCACCAAAATGCAGTGATAATGGCAGAAAATAATTGAACACCATCACAGTTAATTGGTGGATGTCAACATTGTATTAAAAAATTAGTAAGAGGCATTTTAATTAGTATACATTTTCTAAAGCTGAAACTTCAAGATATTTATAGCAATTTTATGAAGGTTTTAATTCATAATCCAGAAAACCGCTTTATAGGAGAAAATATGTTTGCTTCTCACTGAAGACATGCATGAGGGCAGAGATCTGGATCTCAGGAGCTTGTTTTCGAGTAAGTGAAAATTGATTTTAAAATCAAAAAGTTTTTGCTGGCTGATCAGTCAAAGCTAGTTACAGGGCAAAGGATAACTGTTACACAAATATATCTCTTCAAGAAGGTTTTCGCTGCTTGACTCGAGCAATACTAAGCTTCTGCAGGGCTCGTGATTTACCTTGTGGTTCTTCACAGGGATTTCAGCCCAAGACCTTACTCTAGCACGTGGATTCTCAAGAGAAATGCTCATCCAAGGTGTCCCACTTCCTTGGTGGTAATTGCCTGGGCTCCTMCAAGGGAGCCAGAACCCTCGCCCTGCTGCTAAACACTATTTTCCCCTATTTTCTTCTAGGCAATATTTTCATAACCCTCTATCGCTAATTCTGCCTTCTGCACATCAACCTTCCCATTTCCAAATTCCTCTTTCTCTTTGGCAATACAGCACACAATGGAATATTTAGTCTCAAATTTTCATGTATGCAATTGTCGCTCAACGGCAGAAGGATTTTTTCACCTTCTTTTATCTGTTTCTCTGTCTGAAAACTCAGGAAGCAAAAGGGATAAAGTTTAACAACTATTCACAGTTCAACGTCCTGCAAAATTAAAGAAACATCTGGAAGTTATTCTGTTTCAGAATGATTTTTAACCGACTAAATGATCTCGTCTGTTGTGCTGTAGAGGCCTATCAAAGATAAAGACCTAACAGTAGTTGCTCCCTCGAACCTGGAATGAACAACAAATCAGAATCCAAGTTTTTTAGCTCTAAATCCTTGGGATTTTTCCATCCATTTAAGAACAGTGTTAATTAAACAGCTATAAAACTAAATTAAGAGAAAGCAATAACATCTGATTAGAGCCAGGAAAAAAGAAAATCAATACCTCAGCACGTACAACTAAGGAATAGAAATAATATTCCAGATACTTCCAAAGGAGGAGTTTTGGCATAAAATCATTAGCTCATGGGAAAAGAGATGTTATCCRAGCTGGAATTTGGTGGGAACAACTGGGATTAATAAATCCGCATTCCTTAATTCCCTCTGTGGCAGTTGCTGGCAAGCGTTTCTCACATCTCGCATGGAAGTGTTGCGTGGTAGAGCTGTGCYGCGTTACCTGGTTTGCTTCTCTCCATTGCACTGGGGTTGCGTTTGGAATGGGCAGCTGCTGGAGCTCCCTCCTGGAGGCCACGTGCGGGGAAGGGGTGGTTGGACCCGCTGGGCCCAGCTCGCTGACCCAGCACCGCCCGGTGCCGATGGCATCGCGGACCTTCACCATGAGGAATTCTTTCAAGCTGAAGATCAAGACTATCAGCTGCAACTAAAATTGATTTGTTTTTTTCATTTTTTTGGGAATTTCTGCCAAGAACACTACCCAAGATGAAAGGTAGTAAGGCAGCCAGGCAATAARAATCATTTTTCTTGAGAAGGTAGCCTATTCTTTAAAAGCCCTTGGCCAAAACTTTTTAGGGTGTTCTCCTATTAATTTGGGACTGCAGAGTTAAGCATTTGGGGAGAGSAGCATGAGGCAGCCATTTCTGAGGTGATAATGCTGAGAAATGTTATTTTGAAAGTAAAATATATTTGGGGAAGGAGTTGAAATTCTTCTTATACTACAGTAAATTTATTTATTTATTCAGTAGAGCCACACGGCTGGAAAAACCACACATACAGATTCAGGTCTAACATTTTCATAACCCGCCTTCATCTGCTTTGTTAGGTCCATTTACATCTTTTCCAATACATCTCTACCAATTTTCCAATACATCTTTTCCAATACATCTCCAGTATCTCTACCAGGACCATCTTTGCTCTCTCTGACTCCTTCACTCTGTGTTCAAGTTACCAGAGGATCAAAATAACGCTTACGAGCTTGTCTGCACATGTTTGAAATCTATTTGATGGCCATTACAGGAGACATGTTTTCAGGTGCAATAAGGCGGGAACTTCAGCCTAGACGTATAGAGACAACAGATTTACTCTATTACAGGTTTTATTCTTGCCAGATGGAACTAGAAAGGATGATGATGTGTTTCTGTTCTGGAAAAGAACCTTCTTTCTAAGCAAATGTGATGGCTCTGTGTAAAGCACCAATTCCAACCATGTGCAGACCACATTGCACACCAGCTGAAAACTGTTAGTGCTGGAGGGTACATTGTCATATATGACTTCAGGGAGCAAACATAGCACATAGTAGAGTCTTGACTGCAGAACGTGCAGCCCCTTGTGTGCCCAAGGTGCAACTCCACAGAAATCAACGCTTGTCACCTTCATGATAAGCAGGGACAAGCAAGGGCACCTGACTGGAGGAAACCTGAAGCCTCAGAACCAGAATGACTGTTTTCAGTTGGAAGACCCAAAGAAAAGCACTGTACTTCAGTGRACTTGACTTCCAGTGACAATGAAGYCAGGCTGCGTAACAAAAAGGTCCATTTGGGTGGATTCCATCTCTTGTAGACTTTGACTGGCAAAGTAACTTATTTCTCTTTCAAAKCTGTCCTATACGTGGCTGATAGAACATAAATAAAGCAACATCCCTACACATGCATTGCTCAGAGACAGCAGAATATCMAAAAAAATGGGCTGCTTTTGCCTTTTCATAGAACCTCTTCCAGCGTAACATAGATTCTAGTCAAGAAATTAGAATGTAGGTCCATTGCATAGACAATGGCAAATATTGATGATTAGTGATCCAGAGCTGTTCATCACTTATACCCTGAAGAAAATCAATGAATGTGATTTTTTTTTCTGTGTCCTCAACAAAATACGTAGTTATCAAGATTTTTCCTAACCTCAAGTAATTTTCTTCTATTTCAAAATGGAAAATAACTTCTTGCTTTGGGGGAAAAAAAAAAGAATGAAAAAAGGGAAATGAAAAGATACTGATAAAATATCTACTAGAAAGCACTTCTATGAAACTTACTCTGGAAAGAAAATTCACACCACCAACTTTACTGTTAATAGGGTAYTGTTAGTACAGTGACATATTTGGCATTGCAATTACCCCTTCAGGGTATTACAGAAAGATCACCCAGAATCTGGTCTTACTCCTACTTCAAATTAATGTAAGAGGACATTATTTAGTAAATATGACCAGATACAAACAACCCTTTTGCTTTGGAACTGACTTATATACAGACATACAATCCTAAACATCTATTCAGATGGAGGACATCAGGAGATGGTTTATTAGGAACTTTGCAGGTGGTAAGGAAGAGGGGAAAATGTGCATCACATAAGTGGTTCTGCTACAAATACAACATGATTCCAACCRGTAAGCAAGAAGTCCCCCTTGAGATGCCAGGAGCATACACCAAGATATTTAAAGATATTTCACTAGACTGAGCAAATATGGGTTTTCCTCCAATAGCGTGCCAAAACAGCGCAATATTTACCTTAAAATATAAGAATTGTGTATGTGGCAGCAGTTAGACTGGGCTGAACAGAATCTGTCCTGGCAAAGAGCGGGAGCGCTCGCTGGTTGGGGTGGCCTGTGGCTCTGCGGGGCTCCTTGGGCACTTGGGCTCCTTGCTGCTCGGGAGCCCTGCGGCAGCACCACCCGCCAAATCACTGCTCTTGCCCACCACCAGGGCTCGGAAGGCAGGGGAAAGGCRTTGCACGAGTGCAAACAAGGGGCAACCAGAGGGGGAAAGAGGATTTCTATGCACCCAGTTTACACAAAACTGCAGGTTGTCTCTCTGAAGACCCAATAGGACATGCGGTAGTTTGTCCTGACCTTATGGAAGCCTCATTTCATCCTTTAGGGCAGGGACCACATTCTCCATCTTTATACACCAAAAATATAGGAGTGGCTTRACTGTTTTTACTTCTATACGTGTAAGGTCAACTACCAGCTCCTGATGCCATGCGAGTACAAAAAGGCCTTGCTTGCGTGGAGAACATCAGATCTCACCCCCAGCCCACAATACAAGCACGGGAGCAGCTGGGAAACCACTGCTTGGAAAACAGCACCTGGGACACTGTCCTACCACATCTCCAGCTTCCCAACAAGGTCTTTCTGGCAGCACAGAGGAGCTGCAAGGRCCCCTGCACCAGCTCCAGCCCCACTGGTCCCACCAGCCCCAGCAGCATCAGTAGCCCATGGTCCTGAATGTCCCCTGGGAATTCAGCCCTCATGGGTCCCAGGAAAGCAGGGATAAACCACAGGGAGCCCAGAGGAGAGCAGCAAACACGATTAGGGACCTGGGGGGGGATTGCCTTCCCAGGGAAGATTAAGAGAGCTAAATACGAAGAGCTTGGCAGGGGACACGATTGCAGTCTACAAATATTTGAAAAGCGTCGGCAGCAAATAGGGGGAGAAAATATTTAGCAGGGTAATATGAGCGYAGACCTAGAGTGATGAATGTAATTAAGGGAAAAAATGGGATAGTTCTTATAAGGAGAAAAAAAGCTCAATAGGGAGATTTTTAGCTTGTAGGAGAGATTTCTCAGAAAACAGTGGAAAACCCATTATTTGCTACGTATAAAACCGGATTGAAGTAAATAAGGGGAACAGAGAATAGTTTATGAGAAACAATTCAGTACAGGCAGAAAGACAGGCCAGATGACCAGCTTTCAGCTCCACTGAATGATATAAAAGGATAATAGATGTGTCATTTGGCAATGGCAAATTTTTGATCAAAGGATACTTCTTAAGAAATGAGAAGGGTTATAATTCAGAGCACAATTCAGCACTAAGTGGAGAACATATAGASTTTCTTGTCAGATATTTGTTTTCCCTGCTGCCTTCCCCTCTATGCTGAAGACTTTTGAGCATGAGAAGGTCCATATAATGTCTGTGCTTCTCATTCTATATATAATGACATACACGTAGTGACTCTACACATGAGATCGTCATAATAAGAATTTTCAAATCCATTTTAACCCAAATTAAGRATTCCTTAATCCAGATTAGCACTGAACAGAAAAAGCAAACATAATCTAGAGATGTAATTTGAAAGGTAATTTGCCAGAGCAAAGGCCCCATTCCGCCGAAAGCAAAGGGCTTCCCCGAAAATGAGAAAGGATGAGGCCCCCAGTAAAGTATCGCTATAGCAACAAAATAATTTATGAGAATATGTATAACAAAGCCAGAGCCACMGAAACGTGATGGGGGAAAGGCTCGTGCCACACTTTAATAGCATCACACTTCCCTTTGTAATAACTAACACATTGAAAGCAACGAGCACACTTTTGCTTTACGATTTTGCCTCTAAACCAGCTTTATCAATAACATTTGGCAGTCCTCAGTCACTGGGAAACATCGCGCACGTCCTGGCGGAACAGGAGACGCCGGGTAATTAGCAGACGCGATCGCGCTCTGAAGAGCATCCCTGCCCTGACGGACAACCAGGGCTCGCCCAAGCTTGTGGTGACAATTCCAATGTGCTGGATGTRCAAGCATCAATCATGGCCATCAGCAGGCCTCCCATAGCGGGAAGCAGCCGCTTTTAATGTATGTTTTGCTAATTGGAAGTTCCACCGGTGGTCTCGAGTCCCGGATGGACGGCTGCTCCGACTGCACGGCGGCACACGCAAAAAACCTTCTGGCATTTTGCTGTGGAAGCTCGGCTTAAAAGTTGGAGAAATTTATGATCATCGCCATTTATTCTTTAAGACTATAAAAATATGCCAGTGAAAACCCCCAGAAAGGCTTAATACATTGCCAAAGTGCTAATTTTATTCATTATTTCCCCAAACCTACCTCCTAAACCGAAGCTCCTGATCTACAGAGAGCTGTTGTTTAATGTATTTCTGTATGTAGATCCTTGACAGAGACCATTTTTCTTGCCTCTCAGGTGGCTCGTATAGCGAGATTTATGTCCATTATGCATAAATTCTTTGTAATATTGCTCTAGCATAATCAGCAGAAAATCTGAGCAAGCACCCACAGCAGCCACAAAATACASTCAGAGATACTTGGACTTAGGCCACCTTCTTTAAGTCTCAAGAATTCTGTTGCCATAGAAATCCGAGGCTTATTGTGGCCCTGATTCACCAAACTCCAACGGCAGATCATTATTTCTAGAATTACATCATCAAGAAGCAGCRCTACGTCCAAAGGCAATATTCATGGGCTATTAACACCGGAACCATTGATCACATTAAATCAGACCTGGCGAATAAAGGCGCAGAAAGCCTCTCGGGTGCTCAATTCTAGAGCTGGCATGCGACTGAAAAGCAAAAAAACAAAAAGCTTTCCCTGCCTTTTAAATAGCGCTTGCATTACAGGGAGATTCAACTCTCTGCAAGGACAGTTAAAATACACTATATAAAATTGGGCTCCAGCTGGAGATGTTCTAGATATCTCTGTAGGCGACAACCAGATCTCCAGTTTAAGGGTAGGGTTTGCCTACTAGGTTGGTTTAGTTTTTCTGACTGATCAGCCTGCTCTGGCACAGGTTTGCAGTGATGCTGAGCTCCAGCACCGTCCTTGCCAGCCCCGAATGCAGAGGTCACTGCAGAGCAGCACCTTGAACTGCATGGAGAGGCTCGAGGAGCAACAAACACGTCCAAGGCGCTCCCTTCAAGAGGCAGGTATAAAAATAATCACTAATAACAACAAAAGTATTTGAATAGCATTGTTGCTAGTGTTCCTGGAAGAAAAATAAATAAATAAACCACTAATGCTTCCAAGTATTTCAGGTCTTGCAGTACTGAATATTGGCACCTAACTTTACTTAAATCCTCATTTAGATACCAACTCTTCAGGCCCTGAATTTGTAGAATGTGAAAAATATCTCAAAACTTCACTTTCCACACATTTTTTTTTTTTTTCTGGCTCCACAGCAGCCTTTATACCTGAGTACAATTAACCCACCAYGCAATAGCCACTGCTTCACGGCATTGCTCCTAATGCAGTGTCAGGCTCGTTCTCTCCCCTACCTGTGTTTATTTAGTACTTATTTACACGTTTCAGAATCATCTTGGGTCCGGGCTGCTACCAAGTGACCGTCTGAACACCCAGTTCTCCCGTGCTCAGTGTGAGACGACATAAATAGTCTTTTCTAATTCATTCCTGGTGCCTCCTGCTGCTTTCTAAGAACGTTCACCTGCCCATACATTGCCTTAAGTGTGTCCTTCCTAAGGGTACCAGCTACTTACCTGCAGCAATGTGGCACTGCTACTTGCATCTCCTTCTCATATACCCCGATATACGAAGAGAAAATTCATCTTAACATATTTCTGTGGCTGTCCAGAGCAGGGGCTCTGGGTGGCAGCAGGGCAGGTCCCTGCAGCCAGCACCGCTGTGCACGGGGGTCTGCAGGGCCCCAGCACCGACATCTCATCAGCTCYCGCACACAGACACATCCTTTCTGCGAGACGGGAGCCTTGAAATTACTTCTGTGGCTTCCCACCAGGATAATGGCATGCACAGCAATGATTGATTCCTGTTGCAGTCCTGATGCAAACAAATGGACTGCAAATAAATAAGCAGTATACACATGCATGTGTATATATATTGTATATATAGTATAYATACATCCACACAAACACAAATTGATATTTTTAGATTTTTCCCCAACGCCCATTGAGTTTACAATTAAAATTAAAGTCATACAACTTATTTTCCTCTTCCTTGCAAGTACAGTCTCCACCTTTGTTTTATGGACTATTTGGAATGTGTTTAAACAGTTCATTTCAATTGGATGCTGCCAGGCTTCTATTTCAAGAAAATATTGAAGTGACAGCTTGAAGTTCTGAGCAATTCTATTCCTCTGATTTGAGAGAYTGTGTCCATGTCCTCTCCCCATCTCTGCACTGAGGCTGCACTAGGRATTACCTAGGACACCTAGAAGTACTGCTGGAAGAGGCTCTCCAAGAGCTGCATCCCTCTGCAAAGGTCCCAGCTTAGCAGCATACACCTCCTTCTCCACCACCCCCTGCAGAACCAGCATCTCCTCTGCCCAAGCTGGAAGGTGCCAAAAAGAGCAATAAYGAGGCTGCTTTGACCTTATTCCATCCTTAGCTAAAGGACTGGCCTTTAGTCCAGCCTCCATACAACCCAAATACAAGACAAATTCCATTTCTGCCAGAAACCTTTATCAAACATAACTTGCAACTTCTTAAAATGCATTTTCCATGGACACTCCATATTATATCACAGCTCCTAAAAGCTCAACCACGCTTTTTCCCGCTAGCATCGCATCACGGCCAAAACTAGCCTCCAAGTGCTTTTCAAGCCCCGGCAGCAAGKGGAAGCCGGGTTTCATCCTCTTTACGAGCCCCTAGAGGGAGACATGACCCACATTTTCCGAGCAGGCACGGGCTGGAGCCGCGGAGCCGCGCTCAGCAGAGCCGGGACCGAGCGCGTTAGACCCGGCTGCAGCGCAGAGCCGCTGCGAGGCACCTCCCGGAGCCGCTTTGCTCCCCTATTAGCCAAGGGGATATACGGAGCTTCACTATCCCATGGAGAGGGGCTCTGCAGCGCCGGCTGGAGCCTGTGGAGATGCACGTGGAGCGGCCGGGAATAAAGAGTGGGAGCCGGGCGCGTAGCTGTCCCACGATGTTCAGGGGATGCAGTGTGAGCAGGAGGAGGTGGGTGCCACAAACGGGCGTCTGCGGCCACCTGGAAGTCACCAGCTCTGGCTGCCCCTCCGGGGAAAGCCCGGCACTGTCAGCCCGAAACTGGCCTCTCTTTGAACTAAGCGCACAGTAATCCCCTTTTATCTCCTTGCTCGTGATGCTCATCATATCAACATTAGAATAAAGAAGGAAAAATGATTTTTTCAAAAATCAGAAAAAAAGTGCATTACCAGTGCATTTGCATGGACAATAAAATATCATCAATTCAGGCAGATAAACTATATGGAAGATTAGCCTGATCCGCCAATTTCTTAAAGTGGTTCTCATTTCTTGGTTATGGCTATTTTTGCAAATGTGATTTCTGAAAGGGAAATTTCTTTCAAATCAGATTGTTGCCCTAGGGTTGTTGACCTTTATTTCGCCCATCTGGAAAACAAATGAAGCAGGAAGGATAACAATATGAGATACTAATCAGAAGTGCTGTTTGTTTTTTTGGAAGCTTGATTTCCAACTTATGCATTTCCCCCTAAAGGCACTGCCAGCAATACATTGGATAACTTCTCTATAAGGAAAACCAGCAGTTTGGCCAACAGTCTTTTTGCAGCATCATACTAGTGGTGAAGCAAAAAAAAAATATATATATATATATAAAAGCCATATATATAAAAGCCAAATGAAGAGTGAAAAACCCACAGCTATACTTGCAACAGAGCTGTCTGAGGAGCCAGGTGAGGTACCTTGATATTATTATAGTTTTGTCATTTCAGATTTGACCTAAAATAAATTTAAGCGAAGGCTAATTAAAGTGACAAACAAGAATAAAAGACTATTATTATTAATTTTGGTAAACAACGCAGCATAATAGTCATTTGCAAATACAGCCATGAAGATAGGCATGTGTGAGGAGGGGAAGAGTCCACTGAAATAGATGAGAAAAAATAATATTTTTTCCACTCTCGCTAAGCAGCACTGACTCCCAAAACTTGGATACAGAACACATTTTGTTAGATTTGAAACAATAATAATAACAAAAAAAAGGAGGATTTGAGTTTTGTAGTTCTAAGTTGTAAGTCTAGGAGCTCATTCAGTTCTGAGAATGACAGTAAGACCTTAAGCCTTTTTTTTTTTTCCCCCCTGGATAGGGAAATCAAATGATTTTCAGGCAGCTCTGTTAAAAAGGAAATAAAACAGCATTTATTGAATACTAAAAAGTGTTATCATTATCATTCTTCTCTTCCCCCACTAACATACCTGATCTAGGCATTGGATTAGCCCTAAAACCCATCGCAGTGGCCCACTGACCTGCAATGTCCTTAGAGGGGGCTGCCTGGAGGGCGAGGACTGTCCCTTTAGAGGGAATGAGTCTGGAAGAGGGACGAGGATTTGGGAAAYGGGGTGCTCCAGCACTCACCAGTGGCAGGAGAAAGAGAAGACTCTGATAGGAAGGAGGAAAAGGGAATGGCAGCGAAGACACCRCTTGTAGCTGTTGCATCTGCACAAGGAAATGARGAAATGAGCAGGCGGGCAGTATTGRATGTAGAATTTGGGGRGAAACGTCTGCTGCTTGGGAGGATGAAGGTGATGGAGAGCTGTGGACCTGCACACCGTTCTGCATGCAGCCCCTGTGCTGCAAACCACCTTGAAGATCAGAATCACCTTTGGTGATAAATGGCATAAATGGTGGGTAGGACATTGAACTACCATGGGATCCTTAACATGCTCCTGTGCAAGACCCCCAAGTCGAGCAGAAGGGATATTGGTGGAGAGTCTCCTCTGAAGGACAGGCTGCTCRTATCCCATAATACTACATCTCATTTAAAAATAGCAAATGATAGTCAGAGGAATAATAAAACCTAGAAAATCATACCAAAACCCAGCAATACATCAAAGCCAGTTTAATAGCTCTTAATACAGTCACTGACACAGCTACTGTACTTGCAAAGCTGGGTGATGGAACAGGCAGAGGTTTCAGGTTTTACATTCATTTCATCCTAAAAGTTTCTGTTGCTTCTTGCATGTAAATTATAGATAATGATTGTACTGATAAGAGAATGCACTTAGCTGACTCTGCTGTGAGATAAAATTGGAAGAAAATATCTGGGTAAAAAGAACTTCTATTTTTACCCTTGGAAAGGGGAGGGGGAAAAGAAAAAAATATAAATGAAAGAAAGAAAGGAAAAAGAGTTAAGATGTAAATGGTTAATTACATGGCAGTTCCTATATTTCTTTGCTGCCTAGTGCACCAGTGCCATAACTCAGTGCCTCTGGATACCAAGAGAGGAAACATTATTTGATGTAGTAGGGGCAATCCCATGCTTATCAAATCATCTTGCTTGCCTGTAAAGCTAAGTTCCAATTTATGACGTTTTATGAGGCCACAGATTGAGATAGGGCTATAAAAATTGGAACTTAATATTCAAGAATAAAAATGCATAGAGTACCAGTGAAGAGACTATTTTTTTTTAAGGACTTGTATCCTTCTTGCATTAAATATAACCAGAGAGTGTGGCAATAATGGCATGCTGTCCACCAAGAAAATAAGACAAACTGCGCTGGTTTCTTAGTACTAAAACAGGGGTACTGCAGTTTCTGCTGTGCACGTATTAAGGTAGAGTGATAGGTCRTATAACAGAACAAGGGCTAATAAAGCACAGAGCATTGCATTGCCCTTAGGAAGTTTATCCTTATTTTTTGAATTTTCCCCTCCAAGAAAGCAGAGAGAAGCGTCTCAAAGCACATCTGCTTGCCAGATCTGCTTATTGTCTGAGTGACCGAATGTACAGAAGAAATCAAAAATCAACATGCAGCAGTTTTAAATCAACGGCCATCTTTCACTAACCCACCTGAAGATAAGGATGAGATTCCTTCCCCTATGCTTAAAGAGACGGGAACTTTTCTAATCCATTTCTGCACCCTCCGGGACCCTTTCAGTGTCTGATACTCCTTCCCACCTTCATTCGCTGCTCTTCTCTTAGAGTCATTAGGAGAAGATCCCAGTCCTTAAGGGCCTGGTGAAAAAGTTCAAAAACATYGGTTTCACATTCGACCTCTACGGAGCAAAACTTTTAAGCGCTCACCTAACTTTCAGATCATACAGCTTCATGCCTGCTTAAAATATTGGTATAGAGAGATGAAGTTACACGCTTAATGCTAAGAGCACAACTGATGCAGTCTTCTGAATCTAAGTTGAAAATCCCCAGGAAAAAACTACCCAAGTTAGATAGCAATTAAACAAGGAGAGTTTAAAACACTATTTTTACTTTGAGATTTTGGGACTTAATTAAGAACCCAGACGGATGCATCCAAATCAGTGCTGCCGGCTCCCCACAGGACTTGAGTGCCTYGTTGGCTGAAGTTCATTTGAACAGTCCAGCCTTGATCATTAGAGATGTGTTAATGGCAGACGTGGGCATCACATGGGCTTAAAGAATTAACTGGCTTAAAGCACTGAGATACCTGAAGTCGCTTCTAATTTGATTTAAATATATAAACTTGCTTGGCCTCCTAAAACGTCTTAAGGATACGCATGGAGAGCTGCTTCAGGAGCAGCCCGTGCCAGGCAAGCAGCRACTCCCCCAGCCGCTCATTAAAACCCTCTTGCTGCAGGTTTGGACCTGATCTGGGGGCAAAGCAGTTCAAATGAGCACTTTGACTCCCTTCAGGCAAAACRTATATGTGTAAAAACTGGGCTAGTTGGGACCAGGAACTCATACAGTTTAAACTAACCCGGCTGAGGGGAATTAGGAGCGGGAACACACACTGCTTTATCAGGGGATTTGCAGGGTACGCGGTGCCTGGCAAGGAGGAGGGCGCGAGCCAGCTCTCACTGCCACAGATATCCTGCTTCCATTACTGTTTTGCATAAGTTGTTTACCTACTTAAGCTAAATTTATTTAATATAACACATGCACACAAATATTTAATATATTCTCTCAGTATCACTTCTTATTGGACTATTTCAAGGCAAATTGCACAAGATCTGGGCAATGTAGCACAGGACTCCCAAGATTTATCCAGCTTCGTTGCCAGTGATTTGCCATGTGGYGCTATTAAAACTGAATAAATCTTTGAACCGTCCTTATGGATCTGTAAACAAAACTTTGAGTAAAATACCTGGGGACAATTTCTGTCTGGGATTCCTATTCCTTGGACGAGATCCTGGGTCTGCTGAAGGTGAAGGGGGTTCATTTGARCCAGGACAAAACACAGTTCTGGGTGCTGGGAAGAGGCATTCTGGGGTCAGAAACTTGTTTCATGCTTCCAGTGTTATTTTCCACTAACATGGGCTCCCTGAACAGACACCACGAATGCACCTCAGGTATTTTTGCTTCCTGCCTTTTAGAAATACCATTCTCAACACTCACAAGCCACACTTTCCTCCCCACTCTCCGTGCACTTCCCCAAGACACTGACAGGGCTAGAAAAACCTCATTCACGCTGAGGCAGAAAAGCAGCTCACTAAAACACCATCTAAAACAGGAGGTTTGAACTCATTGAAACTCTATTATATGCTTGAGTAGCTCCTGGAACAATAGCGAGCTATGCATGATTATGGAGGCAAGCAGCAATATGCAAGGCAGATGTTGTCCATACTGCCACACATCCAAATTCCCTAACCGGCCTCAATACTGTTCCCTCCCTTATTGTCCATCTGAGATGGTCACACCAGGATAAAACGGTAACGATGCATCTACAAGCCAGGTACTCCTGCTTATTACATATTAAATTTGGCTCACACAAGCTTAGTATAAAAGCAAAAATATCAGTGACAGGATAGCACGGCAGGAAGAGAAACTAAAGCTCTGGGGCTACCCAAACTCATCAGAGTTAGTGAAATATTGAAAGGAAATAARTGGGCTGCGAGCACTAGCCTGTTCTACAGTGAAAAAGCATCTTATCCCATCTCCACCAGAGCTGGTCTGCTCTAGACCTCCAGAAGCCTAATCAGGTAACTGGCACTTTCATTCCATTTCATTCTTTTTCCTATTCCTCTTCAGTCTCCTACTATAATGAAAGAAGCCTCTGGAGAAGATGACTCCCAATAACAGATCTCCACCACTACTTATTTTGAACAGCTGCAAACTACCGTAGCAGATCAGCAGCCAACTAGCTCGTGTAAATTGTCATAGCATTATTAGAAAGTCATAATAATAATACAGCTTTACCCAGCAGTAGTGAATTCAGCCAGGAGGAATGTTCTGTCATAAGAACAGAACCTTGTCTTGCACATCAGATGAACTAACACCAGTAAATAAAGACTCTTCCCCAAAAAACTCTGGGAATGGAACAAAAAGCTCAAAAAGAATCAGCTCAAAAGCAGAAGTTGTGACTGAAGAGACTATTAAGCCCACAGATGTAAAGAGACCCTCTAGCCCTTCTAGTTGTAGTTGTGCCTGAGAACTCCACTGCTGAAACTATGTTATAATTCACATTCCTAATGCCTCTTTTCAGTTCATTTTTCTGAGTTTTTTTTTCCCTTTTTAATTTTTTGGGCAATTACCAATTCCTTTGTTTGCTGCTAAAGTAAACAAAGAAGGCAACAATGAGATCAAACTAAACAGAAAACCCTCGACATAGAGCAACAAAGGCAAAAWGAGAGGGGAAGGGGCTATAAAACAAGTGAGAGGAAGAGGTTTGATTTCAGACTGTGGTACGGCACCTCTGCTGCTTTCAAGAGTGCCTTATAATTTAAAATTCATCATTTTCTAGCATTCACACTGGATTGTCAAACTTGACCATTTTAATCAGAAACCTGTGATCTTCGATATTTTTCTTCAAATCTCAGTTCCTGAGATTAAAGACTCCACTCTTGGTCTCAGCTCACATCACAGCTAAACAATTTGTGACCTTCAGATTTTCAGGGAAAAAGCCTTAAAAGAGGAATATTAAGGACATGCAAAAGAAAGCCAAAGTGATTCTCTTGGGGGAACATCCCATGGTTATGGGGTATGGAATATCACCTACACAAACGTGTGAACTTACCAAGCCTTCAAAGTGTTACTGGCTCAGAGTTCCTCTCAACCTAAATACATTATCCCTTACCACCACTGGGATTGAGAAAAGGGATTGCTGATGGTCACGTCGCCAACATCCACCAGTGGAGCTACCAGCACAGAGACAGAGCTGAACCCCRCGCGCCTTCACCCTCCAGGAGGAAACCACACAGGAAAAACACATAGAGCTCAAGCATAGCTCAGGCCCTTCAGGGAGCTGCAATTTGATCTTACTGAATAATTTGGGCRTGCAGGGCTGGATGCCTGCTTGTTGTCCCCAGAAATTCCCTCCACACAGGTTGGGAACATGGCTCTGCAGTAAGACAGGACCCACCACCGGGATCTCACCTTGCTTGCTTCGTCCCTCCTAGGAGCACCTACCCACCCTGCTGCAGTTGCAACCCTCTAAGGAAAATCCCAGCAAGCTTTAATTAGCGAGCAGCAATTCCGAGCACAGAATTGGCACGGACGGCTTTATCTTGCAGTTCAGATGTAGCTTGCGTTATTCCTCTCCAAGGTAGAAAACTCATCAGAGATTGAGGAGGAAGTCTTGGGGTGGTTTGTTTTTAATCGCTCCCAAGTCTTTTAATTCAACCACAGAATGAAGTGCAACTGCTTATCAGCACAGCRTACAGGAATATCCGTATCACGTAGTTACACAAACGCCTGCCTGCAACTGTGCAGCAAACCAGAAAAGCACTACCTTTATTCAGGTAGTCCATCATTTTAGAAACCTAAAGGGTTTATAGAGATGATTGTCAAAGACACCATCATTTTGTAGTTAGTATAATTAATAAGGTGTGCACAAAACCTAAAAGTGTTTTAACACATGTTTAGAGCTGAATTGTATTATTGTTATAATAAGAGAGAGCCACATGTTAACAGAACACCAGGGACCTAATCTGATGCAAGTGTTAAACATCAGTAGGGAAGAAAAACAAAACAAACAAACAAAAATCAGAGAGGAAATATCAAGTTTCCTTTAGAATCATTTTTGTTTTCAAGAGCTGCGACTTATTTAGTAGATTTTGTGAAAGAGCCTCTGTTTATAAAAATTATCGGGTAGTGTTGGCTGTCAGAAAACATAAACAGGCAATTAGTGCAATAAGTAGAGTGGTACAATGAACTCCCCCTGGCAGTTTCCTATCCGGAGCCAACGAGGCCCTGATTTCTCTCAACAATTACACATGTGTTTGGGTCCATGAGATCTTTCCATGAGTCTGGTGGGACTAYTCCATAGGCACACGTTAAAGCATACATAGATGGTTTCTAAAGCYTCTGAAATATCTCAAGGAAAAGGGGTTTCAGGAATGGGCAGTGATCGTGGTCCAATGCACTACCACCCCAAAAACTACTCTGGAAATCCTCCTGGAATTGCAATAGTTGCACACATATCTTGGATTAGGTTTTACGGATATGGTCTCTCTTGTGGCCTCAGAAAAAAAGACAAGKCACTTTCATGTTTTTATGCTTTCCTCCCAGACTCTGCATCACATTTTCCTGCTAGGACYCAGCGCTAAAAGAAACCTGGCATCTGCTGTGAAATAATATTGTGCAATGAATATAGTTTCAATCTTTTAGCAAACATGGACTTATGGGTTGTAGAAGCATATGAAGGACAAACCAATCCACACAACAGGAACGTAATGTCATCCAGGTTTCTATATTTCTTCATTTCAAAATTTTTTTTTTTTTTTTTAAAAAAATCAGTGGACCAAATTTCTGACGTGAAAACCTTATCAACGTATCCTGAAACTAATTCCATTACCTTAATTCTGGTACTGCATCTCTTCTCTATGCATTTTATCCCTAGCTGCTTGGATGGGCACAAAGCTGGTAAAAGTCTGACAAAACTAGTTTCTCCTGCTGTACTTTGACATGTTTGGGGATCATTTTGAGATCGACTGGGCAGGCCCAATATACCTGACACTTTGGAGCTGCCAACATACTGCTCCAAAAGGGAGAAAAGAAAAATGTTCTGAGCACATTCCCTAGATTAGGAAGCTGTTGCTGGAGACACATATTTTAGGGAAATTTTGTACCTGGAATATTCTGAAGTTAACCTGTTCCAAGCAAATGCTCACAATAAGGGAATGGGGTGAAAAAAAAAAAGTTTGGAAGAATCTCCTCAACCATAATTGAAAACATGGGCAAGATTCATCATGAAACAAGCACGTGTTGTCCATAGGATGTCCTTTCATCTTTATTCTCAACATGGGGCACACAGCTAGATCTTCTCCCGACAAGCCCAAAACCAATGGAGATTCTTGTTGGCACCCATGAGGGAAACTAAACCTTGCCTTGAGCTGAAGGGAAGCACACTCAGATTTTACTGGAGAAGGAAGTGGGGAGGCAGAGGGGAGCATCTACTCTGATTTTCAGACTCCATGTGGTAATGACTTCCTAACTAACTTGAAGCACCAAGGCATCTTCTCAAGTGTGATTGAGCAGAAAGTTACTTGTTTGGAAGGTCATCATGGGACCAGGCCTCTGCATGACTTCCATCAGCCAGAGATCAGAACGTGGGCTGGCTCGTGTCACCACAATCTTTCCCATCCCTCCCTGTTTTCCACATACACACATAGTGGACCTAACCAGTTTACCCTAATTCTAATTGGAGCCTTTATGTTAAAGGCAGAAGTACTTTTAACCCCCACTTAAAAAGGAAGCGAGTCAGGCATTGAGGCCCAACACTTAAACTCCRCTCATCTATAATATATATTCCTATGTACAGAAAGCACGGACAGTGTCAAACGAAACACGCAATTAGTCCCCCTCTAACAGGGAGCAGCTCGAACTGTAACATCATGCCAAGCGTGATTAAGAGTGATACAGCACATCATCATTGTCAACACTATTCAACCAATGTAAACCTTAGTTAGAAATGTACTTGTCAGAGAAAAATGCGCCTTTGATTTCTATTACACTTTCCCCAGTAATTGCTGTCATCAGTGGCAGGTTATTATTACAGTTGAATAGAGTTTCAGTAATTACTTTTGCACAGATTCTAACAGCTTTTAGATTGAATGATATTCTGACAGTTTGAATACTCTTGACAACAATTACCTTTTTCCTGGTTAACACTGATTCAGGAAAATTAAAAATTAAATCTGTTCAGAGGAAACACTTATGTGTGGCACTAGTAAGTGGGTTGATACAAAAATGCGTAAATTACAGAATGGCTTGGAATAAAAAGTTCTTTTGCTCTTCCTCTTATGCTTTAAAAAGGCAAAAGAAAAAAGTCAGCACTTAGGATACATACAGTACATGCTGGCTAGATTACCAGTAAGTGATGTGAAATAATTTAAAGCACTTCTACATCCACTTCCTACTGATGAGCTTGAAAAAGAAGAAGGCACTATTATGAAGAAAGGCTTGTTGCTCCAACCCTAATTTTTGCCCTAGGCAACAGTCAGATAATGGCTTTTGGCACTCAAAAACTTATTCTTAGTTTAGCATCACCAGATTATTTTCAAGTAGTTTTTAAGCAAAGCCTTCCAACTGTCTTAATGCGATAGACTAGTGAAAAGTAGCATGTTTCTTATTTCTGAAAAATTTATCTAATATTATGGGAGTCATAACTCAAATGGCTTGATTAAAAAAAGTCTCACACACAGAGCACTCCCCAATTCAATTTCCCTCTTTGACAGGATAACTGGCCTTGTGGATAAGGGAGACACAGTAGATGCGATCCATCTTGTTATTAGTAAGCTTTTTGATACTGTTTCACATGACATTCTTATAATAAAACTAAGGAAATATGGTCTAGAACTAGATAAAATTACCATAAGGTGAGTGAACAATTGGCTGAAAAACTGCTTTGAAAGAATACTTATCAATGGTTCACTGTCAAACAGGGAAGAAATTTCAGGTGAGATTCCACAGGGACATGTCCTTGCTCCAGCTGTGTTCAATATTTTCATAATGACTCAGTTAAAGGAAGAGAGATTACACTTATAAAATTTGCACTGTTGAGGAGCTGAGATGGTAGGAACCCTTGGGATGTCTGGATCAAAATCCAAGAAGATATTAACAGTTTGGAGTGATGGTCTGAAATTAAGATGAAATTCAATAAAGSCAAGTAAAGTGCTACGCTTAGCAAGGAGAAATCAAATGCAAATGGGAAATTGCTAGCGAGGGAGCTGTATTACCAAGAAGGGTTTCAAAGTTATAGTGGACTATGAACTTGGCATTAAACAAAGGAATAGTATGTTCAAAAAAAAAAAAAGTAGATTCAGTGATTAACTAATAAGAGTTTCTTGTGGGAGACTACAAGGGTAATTATCCTACCTCCATTAATTTGAGGTCTAGAATGCTCCATCAAGTTTTGAGGTCATTTGTTTAGAAAAGATGCACAGAATTTGGAAAGAATTCAAGAAGTCCAAAGGACAACAACAAGAATGGTCAGGGTCTGAAGATGTATGACTCATGGAAACAGAATGAGGCTGTTTAGTTTATTAATGAGAAAATTAGGGAGAGAGATAATTAACAGCCTTCCAGTTGGTGAAAGGCTACAATTAAGAGCATGCTCATTAACTGTTTTCCATGTCCTCTAGAAGAAAAATGAAAGAGAAATCAGTTTACTTTTTAGCAGAGAAGAAAGAAGTTGGGTATTAGTAGAACTTTCCAAATCTTACAGTACTTGAGCACCCAAAAAAGGATGTCAGGGAAGATAATGCAATTCTTCCTCCAAAAGCTAATTAGCCACATTTGTGTAAGGAGTAACCTAGACATCCATATCTGTACAGAGAGCGCTGCATTTAAACTATTCAGTGATTCTGCCAACGAGTTACAAGAGAGTATAAATGACTAGGTATTAAAAAGGCTCTGCTACTRTGCTCATAAAGTCTGGCTTGATAAAGTCTACAGAGAGTGGAAAGCAAGTGCTGGCGAGAAGTCCAAGTAGAGCCTAATGAGTCTAATAAAGATTCTCCTTTCTCTTGTAGCCTGTACGAAGGCTCACACCCAACCACAGAGCCCTGCTTGATCAGCGGGTTATGTTCCTCTTACCAAGAAAAGCCAGGTCCACTCCTACCAGGACTTCCTGCACCCTCCAGCCTCCCGAGGGTTACGGTCCCCCATTGACAAACTGTTACAACTGTCACTGGATGTCTGAGAACTTTACAGCACGACCCATTTATTATCAGAACATGGGTATATTTAAATAGAGTTAATGAGTAAATTTTCTTTGTAGAGGTCTTTGGCTTAGGTTTCCGCAATAATAAACAATAATAATTACAACTGCCCAAAGGAAAAAAGAACGCATTTTTCTGGGATTAAGTTATACAGACTATAGAGTACTGCATATAAATAAAAATTAATTAGTATCCCATAAACTATTTACATTGTTAGGTAACACACACTCACTATACTAAAAGAGGCAGACGTTTGTCCTGACCATCACTACTGAATTTCTAATTTTCATTACACCGTATCAATACGCATTTAGTAAGGCATCAAAAAGCTGAAGTAATATCTATTGAAAATAATYTGGCAAGGCTGTGAGTGTCAGGTGTTCCCTCTCCCTCTTCCCCTCCCACACTCTCCCTCCACCACCTCCCAATATTCTGCTGTAATTGACTGGGTCTTGGACCCAGAAAACTCAACATGGCTCCAAACTCAAGTTTGAGTTTACTCAATGGCTTACTAGGATAAGAAAAAGTGTAAAGTTCAGTATATTTGTTTTAAGGCTTGCAGACAATTCTCATGGCTAAAAACACGCAGTGAAAAAGACTTGTACAAGCTTCTTTAGAGGAAAAGGGATTCGAGTCCTTCCCTAAAGGGCACAGGTTTGTTGCAACCTGAAGATTTGACACCCAAGCAGCTATAGAAGGTCAACTGTCTCTGGATCTGATGGGTAGAGGAGGAGAGTCATAAATTGATAACAGTCTGTACCATTGAAGAAGTGCTGCTGTTAGAATTGGCTTGTGTGGACCCAGGCAAGAAGCTTGGAGCTGTTTTGTAAAGAAAACGTACAGCAAATCCGATCTCATCACGATAAAGAGAAAAGAGCAGAGTTGCATGTAGAGGATGGCTACCGAGGAAACAGCACAATCCCTTCTTTTCTCTCTCCAGCCTGTCCCAACAGTGACCAAAACTTGTTTGAAAGTCTCTCACTTGGGTCTAGACACAGAGAAGGAGAGCAGCGACCAAACTGTGGGTGGCAGCTCCTTGGGCTTGGACAGTCCTGCTTCTAAACCTCTCCACCAGCTGCTGTGSCAGCCAGAACACGGCTCATCAGAGCTGCACTGAGACCATTTCAAGTGTTCACTCAAACTCCTGAGGGAGTAAAGAGGGAGACTGCAGTAACCAGGAGTATAGGTGACAAAGAACAGAGTCACTGTGGTCTTGGAAGGAGGGAGCAAGAAGAGAAGAAAAAGAGATGAGATGATTCTTATATTAAACTTATCCAGCTGCCAGGGTAAATGAAACACACAYGGTAAAAATAAGATAGTGCCTGTACAAGAACTATAGGGTCAGGCCAGTGAGATTCATCTTAAAAATAAATAAATCCAAATTCCCTTCTACTTCTGTTTGACACACACACACTCCTCAACCTGTTCTTCCTTTGGACTATGCAGTAGCCTTGAAAGAGATGATGCAGCCTGCACTTGAAAGCAGCTATCTGCACTGCACAGCAGATCATTCCAGTTCTGTTCCCTGCATGCAAGCTATTCTCTCCAAAATGGGAACAAAAGGGCAGGGAACCCAAACTTCTGGTGCTCCTCCTCCACATGCGTCTCTGGCCAATGCACAAGTGGACATATATGATTATATCATATGATTATATATTATATACCCATATATAGGATGGATATGCTGCTCCACRCGCATGGAGTTGATTGCAAAGCTGTGATTGAGACTTTGGTTTTCAAAGCTACTACCTAATTCTGATCTACATATGTATTAAAATATCACTGTCTTTTCCTGCTCGTTAGGATTATAGATTTAGTTTATTGTTATACTTTCCATAGAGTCTTCTCTTTTTATTAGCATTGTACAGTGTGCACAAAAGCAAAATTTGGTCCTTTCAGCTCGCTGAAAGGAAGCAATCTTTTACATGACAAATCCAACATTATCATATGTAAACCTCATTTACTATGTAATATCTTCCTGTTTCCAGTTCATTAATTGAATGAAACCTATTTTCACATTCTGGTAAGCAGTAGTGTTCTCTAACTAACATAAATGGTGCATTTAGGGCAAAAAAAAAGATGAAGATATAATGTTAAAAAATAGYTCAAAGTGATTTATCCAAAAATACACAGGGTGAGGTAAGGACAGAAAAGGCAAAAAGTRTTGAAGAAGTTTTATTGAACAGGCTAATATTTGGAGATATAGCAGATAACKTCCTAAAATAAGGAATTGTTTTCCTCTATTCTTTTCAAAAATGAGAATGTAGTGATTAGAGTCAAAAGCTGWTATATTTTATCACATCAGTAGCTACAGAACGACTGTTTCATGCAAGATAACAGCCAAACAAGCAAGTGTCCTTGCCTTGCTCTCATCAGRCCATGAGCAGGCAGGGATGGAGGCATCTCCCAGCCTCTCGCCCTGCAGTGCACAGTGGCACCCTGCAAGCCAAACRCTGCTGCCAACGCAGGCAAAACAAACGGGACCTTTTTCTCTAGAAAGCAAGTTCTAAGATATCTAAATGACACATTTATGGTTGTTCAACTGCCAGTACTAGAGACCCTATCTGGACATAGCTCCCTATTTAACAATGAAGAACTSATATCTTGTTTGTTATCTTAAAGCTTTCATCGCAATGTTCTCCTTTTGGAAGGGTATATTTTGGATGCYCCATAAGGTTATACCAGTGAGATTTTCTTAATGCCCTAATGCAAATTCCAGAAAGATATCTCTGATTATAAAAATTCTATTAAAAATGACAAAAAACTTCCAAGTCACCAACAATAAAAACGGTTTACCCCAAAAATGAAAAAGCTTAAACCACAAGCCTACTTGTGCAATACAGATGTAATATTGATGATATTTAGAAATGACATAAAAAAATTAGACCATACTGCATAGCTATTAGTAAGTATTATATAAGCCCCTGTAAAGGTAATTTCTTCTACACAGCAGCTTGTGTTTTTGCCTGCCTGCATTCAGAAGAACACGGAACTACATCAAAGCTTGGCTTAAAGTCAACCTCAAATTACGCTACAGACATCAGTTGTTTCCTCATCAAGGTGTTTAGTCACACCTAGCTGAGCTAGCGTACCGGTGCCAAAATCATCTATCGGATCTTTGAACAGAAGCCTGCCTGGTAAACTACAACTCTTGTCATTACAAAGCCAAACCCAGCTATCYCCTTGCAAAAGAGTTGATTGCAGTAGAGCTTATTGCAGGTTCCACGCATGTTCCTTTAGAAACACAAATTATTGCTGTAAGCTCTGGTTAGGCCCACACAGCAGCATCTCAAACTCACACATTTTGGGGTGGAAAAGCTCAGCAAGCACCACGTTAGCACCGTGTATCTTCTACAGCTGGGAAAGTAAAAATGCCCATGCCTGCAGAAGGGAACCGTTCCCCCATGTGGGCCATAGTCTTCTTCCGTTCTCACCAACAGGGTTTTCCAGATTGTCAGGCTCTAGTACCCCAGAATCATTTGCATAATAAAAAATCCAAACAATTGATATTACAATACAAAAAAATCTGCCATTTTGAATTGCCAGCTATATCCATTTTCTTTCTGACCTCAATCCAAAACTTGTATAGGCTTTTTCCAAAGAAAAGACAAGCTCATAATTAGCGAATATGACCACTTAATGCGTCTATTCCAAATGAGCCTTTAAATAAAGCAATAAGCAAGCCTGGGAAAAAGCAACTTAGTGAACTGAGCCATTTTTTTTTTTTTTATTAAGCACAGGTCATGTTATTTTAAAATCAATTGCTTTCAGCAATTATTTCATCAGAAACATGTCATTCCAGAGGGAATGGTCCCAAAACCTCTTGTTGCCAAATAGTCTAATCTTGGTGCATCTGGAACTATATGTTTTCAAATAAAGCCAATTCATAATATGGGTGGATTTGTTATTTTTCTTAGCAGAAATGTTCCCTGACAACTTCAAAAAAACAAATTACACATAGGAAAAAGTTCTATTACAAAGCTTTAAAAAAGGGGGGAAAAAAAAAAAAAGGCTACACAGGCATAACTGTATGGAATGACTTGTTTACAGAAATGAAACTCCAGCTGACTGGAAGGAAAGGAAAACAAAAACATGCAACTCCATAATGTTTATGGATAATCATGTTTGTCACTAAGCTAACAATTCCTAGAACAAACAACATAAAAACCTGTAAGATATCCCGAAAAAGTAACTCCTTCACCCACTCCTTGGTGTCTTACAGAGTGACTAGACCTCCCRTCAGGTTGACAACTCCATACCAAACTAGAAGCTTTAACCCCAACACAGGGGACATAATTCCAGAACGGGGACACGGCCAGGGGGATCCCTKTTGCTCCAGCTGGGACCTCCCACCAGTTAAGTCCGCACTTATTCCAGAAAAACTCATCAAAGTGATTCTTATTAGCCTTACTGTCCCCAATATCCACACAAGCCATTGCTGACTAGAAAGCAAAACAAACAAATAAACCAAAGAAGAACAGCACACCCATCTTTGCCTGGTTTCCATCAATTGCTCCACAGACTTCAGGGACCAGCTTGTGCTACATGGCCTCCTCTAATACAAAAGAATTAAAATTGGATGGAAAGCACAAGCTAGCAATTGAAGTATTTAATGAAAATAGCAGTTTGGTTTTAGACAAAAAAAAAACAAAAACAAAAACAAAAAAACACAAAACAAAACAAAAAGTATGCTAGCTACCATTGAGCATGCGCAACCTTCTTGCCTTCCATGCCACCACACAAGCACCAGCAGAGCTCAGGCTGCTCCAGGCCCTCACCCTCAGCATGGACCAGGTTCCTTCCTCCTCCAGCTCCCCAGCAGAAGACARTTTCCTCTCCCAATCCCTATCAGCCTATTGCAGCTGAAGCAAGCAGCACCCTACCASCTGTCTGCCATGAGATTTTATTAACAAGTTGCATCCTTAACCCTTTAATACACCCTRAGTATTGAAAGAACAATAATCCTTAAAGATTCATTAGCTCTAAARGCATCACGCGCCCTACAACCTACTTTAATTGATGGTACCCTGGGTTCTGAACCTTTCCCTTTAGCATCTAGGCTGCCAGGAGAGCCTGATCAACAGCTTTACATYCCTATTCAAATGTCTTTGTTAGGAGCAAGTCTTTGCTCTTTTAGATCCTCCTCCAAAGCTTTTCAAAGCCACTGAAAAGTCCCCCATTGATTTGCCCGGGTGTCAGCCCTTGCTAATTGTTCCTTTCACATTAGGGGGAAAACAAAGTCTTCAGCTTTCATTTTAAACCTACCAAGTTCAACCTCGTGGACCCTCACTTGAGGAATGCTGATGAGGAGGGGATGGGAAGAGGAGGATAAAGCTCAGGAAAGGGCTGYGGAGAGCTGGCGAGCATATATGCTATACATGCCATGCAGCAAGATGTGATCCTTCACGTGGCTTGCAGTTTACTACCCAGAAAGGCTCCAAATGTTGCAGGGTTCAGAAGTTCATGCTCTACGCTGCATTTGAAATACTCCCTGCTTGCCAGAACTGAGYTTAGAAACCCCCTCTGATATTCCCTAATAGCCACTTCTGCGAATCACTTGGTTTCTCCCCAGGGGGCTGATTTCTTAGTCTGCTCTTCTCCCAAACTCCAGTTTATTCATATTTATTCGGGGAAGGTATGGATAGAGAAAAGCTAGAGGTCCAGAAGGCTGGAAACTTCAGTTTGGATTATCGCCGTTCCCAAAAAAGCATTGAGAAATCGCGAGACGCTTAGTCAAGACCAGGAAATGCAACCGAAGAACCAGAAGAGGCCATTCTGATGGAAAAGTTAATCACGCGCACACAAAATTATGTCTATTTTCATTGTAATAAATACCCTAAGCATCAAAAAAATAAAACAAATGCCTTTTTAAAAAAAAAAAAAAAAAAAGCTGAATTTTGGCTGGGCACATCTAGCTACTGCTTCACAGGGCAGTCTCCTGGGATGCAAGAACTGGGAAAAGCTCCATGACAGGGGATAATCAAAGGCTGCTTTTAAAACTACTAATACCTCTGCCCTAGGAAGGAAATGAACTGCCTGGAACTAATCGGCCTTTCCATCTATAGCTTAAAAAAAGCCTATATAAATATAGTGATACAAATAAAGACAGATTTATAGGAAGGGAAATTTTCGGAAATTTTCTGCATTTTGGAGGAAACTGGTAGAGAGCCTGTTTAGCTGGAGGAGCTCCCTGCTCTGTGCAGCAGGAGTAGGAAAACGGCAGAACGCTCTGTACACGTGATCTATCCCAAGATGATATAACATCCAGTAAATACACTTAAAAAAAAAAATCCCTCTTACAACAAAATCGCTTTTTTTCCTCCACGAAGAGAAATTTCACCCTGGAGTTGTTTCTAGAAGGTGGTAAAACATAACAGATGAATGCTGCCTTGCATAAGGAACACACACATGCATTTAAATCACTTATATTTTACTTTTTTTATGATGCAATTGTGAATTGTGTTATTTTGCATTTGTAATTAGAGGTTGAAACAGATGGTAAAGGCTGGGCTTGAAGTGATGTACGGGAGCGCGATGTGCTGCGTATGAGGTCTCCYGTTCCACTGAATTCTGAGGACCAAACCRCTTCAGGAGATGGGCAAACAGCAAAATGTTTRTTGCACATAAATGTGTGCTGAAAAGTACCAGAACTGAGTTTCTAGGAGGTCAATAAGCCTTTGTGAGCATCTATTATTTCTGTTTTGAAAAAGGCACTTTTACAGAGTTCTCAGTACCATGCTCTAATTTTGTCAGTTAGGGTATTTATATTTCAGGACATTTAACACTGTATAATTAACATACTGCAAAGAGGGAGAAGATAAACTGTATTTCTAAGATGGCATAAGTGGGTTTAAAAATCGTATTTTTCACTATTTTGGAGGCTGAGGGTTTAGAGAAAAAGCTGACCCAGTGACTGAGGAAGACAAAGAGGTTCATACTATCTTGCTGTTCTACTGAAGTCAATAAAATTGCATTAACCAAATATCTAAACCAAGATCATTACTTCTGTTTGAGGACCATCACACAAAGGTAAATAAAAAGCTATTTTTTCTAATGAGTATTCTTTAGGAAATTATTTGATTTCAGCCCATTTTACTCTACTGATGTCCCCATCACCAAGAATTTGGTACAGTTCATTCAACAGAGTAAAATAGCGTTTCTAAAGGTCTTAGGAGACACCCCATACAATTCTACAGAAGGACCTATTCCAAAGCCCAGGAAATTGACCCAAATTTACCTCTGTAATTTTTCCATTAGATTCCTAAATTTCTACTACATGCCATCCTTTAGTTCGTCCCCTGATGCAGTAGCAGGATTAAGAGAAAAAAAGAAATCAAAACACAGGGAGAGGAAGCCTCAAAAGCTCACGAGGAAGCAGCAATGTTCCTCATGCAAATATCAGATTTTGCTCCTAATAAATCAGTTTCTTACAGTCCAGTTAACAACATCAAGCAACAGATGAGTTACAGCACAAAACTGGTGTCTCTACTTGTATTTTCAAGCTTTTAAAACAGTCTCCAGATTAAGAGAGGGACTAAGATCTGACACCTTACAGCTCCATCGCATTATTCTATGAAAGCAGGAGGAGGGCAACTACAGACCCTGACAATGATTAGTATTCCACAGACCACCTCCTAAAGAGCTAAAAAGGCTTCGAACCTCAGGAAATGTAAATTCAAATCGCTGCTACAAGATAAAAAATGTAATCTGTCCTTTAAGGAGCCTCAAAATACTGCCTGTGAGTGTTGCCAGCTGAGCATCAAAGCTGGGATTTAGGAACCAGTCCTGGCAGGCCAGTTTGTGGGCAACCACAGTGCTACTGGCTGCTCAACACCTTGCAACAGGGTCAGCTAGACCCAGGTTGTCCCCGTGTCCATATAATCTCAGTCGGGATTCCAGAACCAGAAATGCTTCATTCTGTGTTTTAGCTCCTGGTCACCAAGGCTGTACAAAGCAAGGTCTGAAAATTGCTCTACTGTAGTAGAAGACCAGATCTTGTTTTCTCCCCCATGGTCATCATGCTCTCTGGCTGTAAGACTGGCCTTCCCTCACTCCTCTTTTACTAAAAGAACAGCAGTTTTTGGTGTATCTAGGATCAGTTCTGCAATTTCTTTGGATTTTCTGGAAAATCCTGGACCTTTGAGGTCAGTGTGCAACTCTTCCACCTCCATTATAGTGGCCCATCATAACTTAAGAGAACTTTGTTGTTCTTTTTTTTCTAAGGCATTTTTTTCTGCAGGTGAGCATTAATTATTTAAAAACACACAATCGTAAAGCAATTTTACAAATATGGGAAATGCACTGCTGGAAAAGCATGGACTCCTAAGCTATACAGTGGTCACCTTGGTACTGCTTCAAGTGACAAAGGTGGCATGTGTATTTTAACAGAATCTTAAAAACAAGAGCTTGAGTGAGCAGCCCCACCAACAGCAATCAGGAATGTCCCTCATGAACTCCACAAGTTCATTATTCAGTAGACCAGATGAGCCCTCATAATAATGAGCTCCTTTAATTTTAATCCTTCTAATTTATCTTTAATCTGATAAGAATTTACTATGAAATACCAATGAAAACATACAAATCACTTTTGTCAACCGAACTATCTATTACCCACTTGTGGCTAAATGTTACCCAGCACCTTTTTGTCCCTTTTAACTTGAATATTCAAACTCTGTGAGTCCCACAAAGGGCAATGATAATGATTGTCTTCTYCTTAAAAGACAATGTAAAGGGTTTCTCTGAGTTCACCACATTCTTTGTGCTTAAGAGTCCTTGCAAACACAGTGCATTGCCTGCTCGGAGKGGTTGAAGTCTGAATGCTCCAAACCCGGCTTCTCCTAAGTCAGATCTTCAAAAATCTCATTCGCGTTTTTGAAAATTCTTTTGTTGTATAAATACAGGGAGTTTTTTAAACCAATTGTTTAAAGGATGCCTAGAGCCAGTGTTGGAGACTTTTAAAATTGTAGCTTAGAGGCTCTGGCTCACATCTGAAGGTTGATTTAAGTTAACCTTCACTGAGATTTTCTTCTCCACTCTCTTTTAATGTGCAATTTGGTCTGCCCTTACACTTTGTTTTGCTAGAGGATGCACTAATATTCAGTAAATGCACGAGGATGGTGAAGTACCATAGAAGCTGCATTTCTCAAAACACCTTTAATATTCATGTAGTAAAACTTTTTATCACACATTGTCTATTTGCCTCCTCGGATCATATCAAGTCCTATGAGAATGAGAAAAAAAAACCCTAAACTAGTCCTGCAGCTTAGCAATATGACTGTCCCAATGTCACAGTTACTGGAAAGTGTTTACRCTCTGTTTGCAAAAACGTATACAAACCCAAGACAGCATTTATTAAGCTAATGAGCTCCTCAGATACAGGTCATATTTTGCCATCATAACCAATATTCCATATAGTTGATCAAAGAATAAAATACCAGTGACTGCAATAAACCACCGACCGCTGGCCCTCTGACAAGTAAACACGGAGAAAACCCCCAGAGTCAAGAAAAACAGACAAGAGGAGGGAACCGGGAGGGTGGAAATTTAGACCTTTCCTTGACTGTCCCAAATGACACTGCACATTTCTGCACATGGACTGCTTGATTTCTCAATTTTACKTAATATCGCTGATTTTAATGGAGTACTGTTTCAACACAAGTTCATATTCTGTCAAAGAGAGCAAGCTTTCATTCGGAGAGCTCAGAGCTCTGTTAGGTAATCTCCTATCAAAACAAGTTGTCAGTGAAAAGCACAACTTTTAAGATGGTGGCATTTTCTGGAAGAAAAGGTTGATATGATCTCCTCCCCAAATATTTTTTCTATCAAGGAAAGCAAATCCAAAACTTCATGTATGGTGGTGTGACGTTAAATTGCAGGATCTGTAGGTGTTAAATCACAGGAACTGCACTGCAGAGGAGCTCTACTCCTTTCTCTCTCTGCAATGGATCCTATATCCAATGGCCTATATATATTTCCTATAACACCTGGAACTTCACATCCATACATGTTCATGCACACACACATATCCATACCTGCTGGAAGTYGCATGGGCCTTTTATAGTAAACAGATCCCTGGGCCCAGACTTAGCCTTGGGAATTTAAGAAAGGAAATATGCAAAAGATGCTTGGAAATTTGAAGGTAGTTTGCGAAAAAAAGAAGAATGAAACCGTCAGTTCTCACCGTCTATCCTCATGTCTTTAGCTCATGAACTAAGCTGTGCCTTTCCCATGTCTTCTAAGATCTGGAATTTACCAAGATCAGATCGGTCTAAACAATAACAGTTTCTTTGTTCATTGGACGCACTGTCATTATTTTGACACACGGTTGTACCACACTAATCCCCCATGCCTGCTCCCACGCAACTCTCTGCTTGGCCTAACTCCCTTCCAAAGACACACAGTTTAAATTGAAAACGCTAWCAAAAAATTGTGACCACATAGGGAACCACAATACTATAAGGACAGTGAAKCTGCGTACTTAAGGACCCTCTGGCATAACACACGTAGTCCCTCTTTAAACTCGTGATGATTTGTGACTACTCACCGAAATCTCGGACTTCTCTATCTGTGGTTTCTGAGGCTGCAAGAACAAGAAAATGTTCAGTGATGTTGAAAGACACTGAAYGGGCAGCCTTAGGAGGGACCTATATTCCATATGTTACACAGCCATTGCATGGGGTAACTGCTGTGATGGCTCTTGAGGTTATAAAGAAATCTTGATTTTATATAGAAAATGGGAGTTATTCTGGTTAGATTCAGAATGCATCTTTAAATCTTATTATTTCAGGACAGAGCTTACCATTTATCCACAGGAGCTTGGGTAAAACCTCTGAGCAACTCATTTTATATATATCCTTCTGAAAATGTACACACTCTTCAAATGCAGACAKGCACTTTAAAAAATATATTCCACAGTCTTTTGAAGCATCTGACAGGATATTCATAATCCAACCCCAAAGTGGTATCTGTCGCTCCTATCTTCAAAGGCCAAACGATCATCCCGTAAACCAAGGCGCGGGTTCCAAGAGTTCCAACCTGGGGCCTTTGGCGATTGATCTACAAGATTTCACTGGCTGAGTTAAAATAGGCAAATCTGCCAGCTCTAAGTCAGTACTATAAATCACTAGAAAGCTCAGACTGGTGTGTGGGCATGGCAAGGAGTCATGCTGATGAATATATGGGTTACATTTGGTTCTAGGAATATTCACTAAGGCAGCTTTTATGATAATTATCAATATTAGCCATCTTATTAGGCTCTTATGAGAATTTATATAATATTTTTCCATCAGACTTCTTTTTTTAAAACAAACTAGMAGTGCAATATTTACTGAAAAATCAGATTTTAAATTGCATGCTGTTTTCAATTTTATCACTTAGGTTTCTTCTTCTTTTTTTAATACTAAAAGGCCACACAACAGACAGATGATAAAATCTTCCCCAAACAAGGTCTGTTTACTATCTTTTGGGGATTGGTCTGGACAAAGAGATTCAACCAGAATGTCGCAAGAACAGATTTCCTTTAGGGAATTCATTCACACCTGTTTCTGTATGAGGACAAGAGGAAGCGAGATTTAAAATAAATCCATACATAAATTATAAGRAATAAAGGAAATGTAATTTTAAAGATGGAAAAATGGCTGCACCTGATCTTTAGCTGAAGACTCTGATGAGTTTTTATTTTACCTGACCCAATTAGTCTAATTCTAATAAATAGCCCCAAGAAAAAAGAAGCTCATTATGAAAGTTAACGCTTTTCCAAAAGGAACAGSGTTTCTGTAAACAGGCATAGCTACCAAATACATTCGCCCAATAATATTTCACAAATGTTAATGCATCAGCTTTTAAAGTTGGTTGATGTGGTGGGTATAAAACTTAGTATAAGCTCTTCTGTTCAGTGTACTCAGTGTATGTAAATATCACTATATGTAAATACCAACCTATATATGACAGGTAAGTCGCATATAGAATGAAAAGACCGAGCAGTGTACAATGAAGTTGTTTTTTTTTTTYCCTTTCCTTTTGTGATAAATTGTCTGAGGTGCCGTGATGGGCAATACTTCTGAGAAGAACCATCCCTTTCCCGTTGGTCTCTTCCAAGTGGGAAGATCTGCCATAGACGGTGCTGCTTTGGCCAGGAGAAGGGAGGACAGTGATGCAGGCTCCGTGGAGGAGGAGGAGGAGGAAGAGGAAGAGGAGAAGGARGMGGAGGAAGAGGAGGAGGAAGAGGTCGCCCCAGGTATCCCCTCCACATTCACATTAGATAACTCGCTCCCTGAGTCATCAAGTTGCCTAGCTGGGTTTGCAACCTCACACGGGAATAGGAGTTGGAGAGGAACGACATGGTGTGGATTATTCTGTTTACAGAACCTCTTTGCACCCCAAGTATGGTTTCAATTTTCCCTTTGAAATTCAGATCAAACAATGCTGTCAGCATCGATTCGCTTCTCCCAAAAGCTTTGCGTATTCCCGGAGCTGCAGACAGCTTGGGGGCCACGTCTTCTGATAGCGTTATGGCCAAAACACTGCTGGCTTTTAAGCCTTTGGTTTATATACCTTCAACACAGCACATAAATACAGTATAGCACCGATACAAAATCAATACGAAATCACGAGATTGATAACTAACAATATCAAACCGTCTATGAAATGTGAATTAATGCCATCGTGCCTCCCATAATTTATATCAATGGCCTACATATTTTTCCGATTTGTGAGAGAATAAACTTGATCCAAAACCAAGTGAAATGGCTGGGAACGCTTTTTGATCGATGTCCACAGAACACACAGCATGTTTCTGACGAATGTCTACTGCAACTATAGTCTTTAGTGTCAAAGAAACACGGATAAAAGTGGTCAGAAGTGATAGACGTTCCGCAGTACAATTATATTGTTAACTTCTCTGATTTTTCTATTTCTGGTCTCACAGAACGGAAAACAGTGATGTAATTCTGTGATGCAGACAAATACCCTCTATTAAAGAGATTAAGATCGTCCGAGTCTATTTTGTTTGAGTTTCTGTAACTTCAGAGCACACCAGCGAAAAGGCCTGACCCGRCAAGTGGTGAGTGCTTCCAAGAGCTATTTCATTTCAAATTGTGAAGGTTTGAAAGTTATGGATTCCTGTTTTTACTGGAGCAATATCTTTAGAGATATGCAAATAGGGATTTTCTCAGCCCTATTCAGAACTGATTCTCAAGATTTTTCGCTTTTGTGTACGAGGTTGTTTCATAATTGAAGCAAACATTTGGAAAAATAAAAATTTCCCGTGGAAAAAAAAAAAAGGTTCATTAGTAAATCTCCATGAAGAGTCTCAGTATAAATATTCAGCCATCTCGCTTGTTCTGGTAGTTGACCTCTTAGATTCTGGAGCACTCTMTTTGCATTTGCATTTTGAGAAATTTGCTACATTTTAAATACAGCAACAAGGGAAAAAAAAGAAAAAAAGAGGAGGAGAATGTACTGAAATAGGTTGGAATAAACCCCAAACCAAAGGCTCACTAACAGTATATTCCCAACGTTGGTTCCCACATTGCTATAGWCTCTCTTTATTTTTTTGAGATACTATATTGGGTCTAGTAGGCTATAGAAAAAAGTAATCTAATCTTGGTTAGACAAAAAGATGTTTAGGGGGAAAAAAAGAACTATTTACATATTAGATGGACATAAGATAGCTAAGAAATATTTGATAGATGAATATGCAGATAAAATACCAAACTGATAAAAGAATCGCTACATKCTATACACAGAAAATCATTTCTGCGCGAATAATGTATGTTTGTGTACAATGTATATTTGCAGGTGGACTTCACCTTTGTGTTTTGTGGACGTGTATGTACTATGAATAACTTTATGATTACCACAAACTTGTTTTAAGGCATATATTCAACAGTATCTAAAAAAACATAAATCTCCTGGAATTTACTATCACATACTGCAGATCAATAAACCCAACAGCATTCCAGAAGTGCTGAATGCATATTGCATTGGACGGCTTTGGAGATGCACACTTTTGAATACAATAATCAACATTTAGGGTTCAAGACCAAGAAATAACCTTAAATTCTGATAACATTAACACTTGCAGATAATCACCACTACCATATTACTCTCACAGTCCACAATCCGCTAACATGTGTCTAAATTTTATATGTGTTTATGTAGCACTTCATATGAAAATGTTTCATTACTGCCCACAGCAACATGTGGCATTTCTTCAAGAACATTTCAGCACCTTTTAGCACGGTTTCTTCAAATGTCTTCCTAAATTGCAAGGATTTCATTTTGCGAATCTTATCACTGTTCAAGCAGATTAATTTTCTTAACTGCTTAATATGCTTGCTCTAGGCATTTTTACAAAATGTAAAATATACAGTATGGAATTAATACAAATACTAAACTGCTGACAGACTATTACAGATTAGACTTAAAGCTGGATGGTTGGAGATAACTCCAGGTTAAGGCTTACGATTCTTTCCATTTTGTCTAAAATTTCTCTTTAGAATATAAGAGAGTGTTTCAAACTAATCATTATCTTAGCATCTTCTCTACCCACAAACATCCTGTTCTTAATTTCCAAAACACTGGTTCCTGGTGTGGAGCACTAAGTGGGCAGTGTTTAATGCAGGAAGTTTTGACATAATTTGAGGTTTTCAGAATATCAGTTGGTGGCACTCACTTTTCTTGCTGGTCTTCCCTCTGATCAGACGACTTCCAAACCTGCAGAAAAAAACATAGTCAGGTGAACAGGAGTGAGGAGATAAGGACACCTTAGCTTGTCCTCGATGGGGACTGATTCCATCGTTCGCTGCTTTTCATGTGGGTGATGTAAAGATTCATTTAACTCCATAATTACATTACCTTCAAGCTGGCTAGAAGGAAAACGTGGCCGATGGGCACAGCAAGCTCTTCCCACTGCCTYCAGAACCAAGGCGTCCACCTCAGCCTTTCCTTGATGCACTGAGTGCTCCTGCCCTAAACGCCTGCACCCCAGCATTTGACCAACTACAAAGAAATTCCCCGTCTTTGAATGAGGATATCACACACCGCCATCCTTCTGATAGGAACGTGCTGATTTCCACTGCAAGGTCCGTGAAATTTTTTTTGAAGCTTGAATGAATGGGATTTCGCTGCTGCGAGGTTTGATATTGTTACTGCTGGGGAGATGAGTCATTGTTTCTTTCATATATATATCATCCGAGTTCCTATAACTGTCTCTCATCTCARTGTTAATTGTATCCAACAGAAAGACTGTAAATGAATACTCTGTCAATAACACTGTTATTAATGCTTCTTGATAGGCATGGTTAGAATACTTTGGAAGATTAGAGTCTACTATTTCCCACAGAATATATATACCCCACGTGTCACGCTGCTGCATCTAATTTCATGAAAACATGCTTGCAATTTTGTGGGTTTTCTTTACTCTTTTTCTTTCAAGATTAACCCCATTGGTAACTTTCTATGAACTAACATTATTGCATAAGTAATAGTGACCCACATTTATTTTGACCRTAAGGCTAATTATTTGGTTGCTGAGTATATGTTTTTGAATTGCCAAGTAGTGCATTTTACTGCGTTCACCCTGTACAATGGGTGCTGTTGGACCTGATGGAAATGGGGGGATTACAGGGGTTGGTTGGGTTCAGCCACCAGAAGTCCCCGATTCTTGCCAAAACTCCCCCTGTCTTTCTAAATGAATTCAACATGAATCCCTGGCAGCGATTCCTTGTTATCGGCCGATCATCCACCTGCAACGACGGGAGGCAGAAAGCAGCTCCCTTGTGTTGGAGGGAAAACCAGGCAGCACAGCTTTCCCGCRCTGCCCCACGTGCACAACGGCTTGAATTTACCCACCGAAAGGAGCGCTGCTAACRTGCCAGCCGCAGAATTAACCTGCCAGAAACACCTAAGCAACAGGTGGTGGGAGCCTTTGCTTTGATGCAGCCAGGTTTGTTAGGGGTGCATGGAAATACGGGGAAGTTTATACTGGAAGTGTTTGAAGAGAGGAAATAACCTTCCCAAAGGCTGAAGCCTTCCTCCTCCTCCTCTCCTGCTTTCATCTTCTTTTTCTCTCCTCTCACTGTTCCTTCAGATTTATTCCTTTTGTTTATTCTCCTTCGGATATCTGTCTGCTTTGCCCAGATGGCCGTTTGGAGCAGCTAACGTACATATATCCTACCTAACGTACATATATCCTACCCAACGTACATATATCCAACCTATC